>NC_089581.1:136297142-136646801 GCF_019320115.1 Miscanthus floridulus | reverse complement strand
GCCCGCCCGCCCTCGGGCGTGTCGCCTCGGCCCTAGAGGGGGCCCACCGCCGCCCCGGGTCCGCTTCCCCTCCCCTTCCCGGGGGTGCCGGGCTGCTTACCGACGCCCTGGGCGCCACCTCCCCGACGTCCGAAAGGTGGTCTAGGGGGCCTCGCCCCACCTCGCCCTTGTCATTCCCATCTGAGGCCTCCGTTGACAACGACGTCGATGGGGACTCCTCCAACGGGAGACCTTCCTTCCGTTGCTGACGGCGGCGCTTATCCAATGCCTCGCGCGCAAGGATGTGCTTCGTGCGCTTCGCCGCCTTAGCATCCTTCCGCTTCTTCTGCGCGTCGGCGTGAGCACGGTTAATCGCCCGCTGCCCCGCGTCCTCGGGAACGGGCGGCGGGGAGGAGCGCATGTCCCTCATCCCCTGAACAAACCACAAATGCGCATAAGGAAACAAGGGATAAAGGGAGACTGAGGAGGCTCAGAGGCTGCAGCGGCACTCGACTTACCAGCGAAAGAAACCCTCGCGATGGTCGCATCGTGAAGGGGGTCAGGTTGCCGCCCCTCAACTTCACATCTACCGTCTCCCCCACCCGACGGTGAATTTCCTCGTCGGAGAGGGCGGAGGAAGACATCTGGGTGCCTTCGACGGGGCTCACCCGGCTTCATCTCGAACAGCCGCCGCCGTCGAGCCATCAGCGGCAGCACCCTCCGGCGGTGGAAGGCGGCCACGACCACAACGACGGTGAGGCCATGGTTCTGCAGCCTCGCTAGCCCCTCCAGGAGCGGCTCCAGCTTGGGCTGGTCGACCTTCGGGACGCCCCATTTCCATTTCTCCGGGCAACTCCCCCACAATCTGCCCAGTATAAGGGGGAAATCCCCCGTTGTCGTTGCGGAGGTAGAACCAACTCGTGTACCACCGGCGGTTGGAGGACGCGAGTTGGGCTGAGATGTAGAGGTGCAGGCGGTCCTAACGCACTTGGAGAGTGCAGCCTCCGGCCCTCGATGCCTTCCTCTTGCCCGACGTGCCCGTCGGCTTAGTGTTATGCCCCGCCCGGAATAGGTGGAGCCACAAATCCCAATGGGGAGCGATCCCCAAATACCCCTTGTAGACGGCAACAAAGTTAGCCGCCTGAGCGATGGAGTTGGGATTAAAATTGTGGAGCTCCACTCCGTAGTAATGCGGGAGAGCCCGCATGAACCGGTCCGCCGGAATGCCGAGGCCGCGCTCGTGGAAGGAGACGAAGCTCACGACGTAGCCGTCGCGGGGCCTCGGCTCCAGCTCACCGTACGGAGCAATCCACTCTGGCCTACTAGGGCCTGTCACCGGGCGGAGGAGTCCACCGTCGACAAGCGACTGGAGCATCTCCTCAGTGACGTCCGATGGATCCCAGGGGTCCGCCTCGACAATGATGATGTTGCCGGCCATGAATGCGATAGAGGAATCGGGCGCGGTGGTGAGTTTTTCTCTCTCTCTCCACGCTCTCGCCTTTTTCTCGCGTTCTCCCTAGACTCGCTCTTCTCTCCTCTTCTTCCCGGCACCCGCTGCTCTGGCGACGGCTCGACGGAGGAGGCAGGCAAGGTAAGATAAGGAGGGGCGAGACTCTTCGGGTATTTATGCAGGGAGGAGGTGAAATGAATGGGCGATGAAATCAGGGAGGTTTTCCCCGTCCAGCGTGGTTAACCACGAGCCGATTTCGGCGGCCCACGCGCCCACGTCTCCCGCATTAAATGCATGAACAGTTACGTCCCATCCATCACGTCACGCTCGCCCACTATGGCAGCAGGCATCGTTTCACCTCCCCGTGAAACCGCCTCAAAAGGCGCGCCACCCGCGGCTGAGCCAATAGGGAGGATATTTCCCGCGGCCTGTTCCTTTCATAGGAAGGAATCGGGCTCTAAGCCCGTTACGATCCAGGGGTTCGAAGGCTGGACCCCAAAGGGTTTCGACAGCTGCCCCAGGATAACAGAGTTAGGGGCGACTGTGGGCGAGCCTATACGGGGCCGAGACCCAAGCGACCGAAATGCCTGGGACGCCCAAAGTTGTGCCCGAGACCAGCAGGAAAGTATCCGAATGGGATCCCACCGTAGGGAGGCACCGAGCCACTGAGGCCCAACGAACGGCCTCGGCACCCACTAGAGAAATCCTCTGGTACTCTTGGAGTGTGTCTCTGGACCGCTAGCCGTCCCCTAACGAACGGGGTTCGGACCTCCACTCGGACTACCCGATAACAGCTCACCGGAAGTGCCACCGCTCGTGCCCATCGAGGGTAGCGAGGCACGTTCCACCCCTCCTTCCGAGCGAAAAGGAAGCGCGAGGGTCGCATAAAAAGTCAGGGGAACCCTCGACGGCCTTCTCGCCCTATGCAGAGGCTA
Source organism: Miscanthus floridulus (assembly GCF_019320115.1). Lineage (NCBI taxonomy): Eukaryota > Viridiplantae > Streptophyta > Magnoliopsida > Poales > Poaceae > Miscanthus > Miscanthus floridulus. The sequence continues at coordinate 136,644,437 of NC_089581.1, read as the reverse complement.
GGGGGCTCCTCCTGCAAATATGCCGAGACCTCACGACCCGGGCTCGCGCCCAAAGGGGCCTCGGCAAACAAACCCTCACGCGCGAGGGGCGTATAAAAAGTCAGGAGAACTCCCGATGGCCCTCTCACGTAGAGGCTAGGGGCTCTTCCTGCAACCTTGCCAAGACCAGAATGGGCTCGGCAAACTAACCCTCCGTCCGAACAAAAAGGACACGTGAAGACCAGATGAAAGGGCCAGAACACCCAAGACAAAGACAAACAGTCCAAAACCGCGCTAGAGGTTTCGCTACAAACACGATAAAAGGGCGCCGAGCCCGTTACGGTCCAGGGGTTCGAAGGCTGGGCCTCCAAAAGGTTTCGACAGCCACCCCAGGGCAACAGAGTCAGGGACGACATTGGGGCGAGCCTACGAATGGCCCAGACCCGAGCGAACGGTCGCTCAGGGCGTCCTAAGTCGTGTCCGAGACCGGCGGGGAAGTATCCGAATGGGATCCCACCGTAGGGAGGCATCGAGCCACCGAGGCCCGTGAACGGCCTCGGCACCCACTAGAGAAACCCCCTGGTACTCTTGGAGTGCGTCCCTGGACCACTAGCCGTCCCCCAGCGAACGGGGCTCGGGCCTCCACTCGGACTACCCGCTAACAGCTCACCGGAAGTGTCCACGCTCGTGCCCATCGAGGGTAGCATGGCACATTCCACCCCTCCTTCCGAACGAAAGGAAGCGTGAGGATCATACCCAAAGTCAGGGGACCCCCGACGAACCTCTCGCTCCGCGCGGAGGCTAGAGGCCTTTTTCCCTGCAGCCTCGCCGAGACCCCCGCAACCCGAACTTGTGCCTGGGGGCTTGGCAAATGCAATAAGAACTACTCGTTCAGACAAGGAAATGAAGAAAGCCCCTAGAGGAGTAACTCCACTCCCCCAGGGGCTCGGGGGCTACACCCGGCAGGTGCGCTCGCGCGCACCCACCGGAACCTTAACAAACAAACCCCAATTCCTACGAAGCGGGTGGAAACCAAGCCTCGGCAAACCCTCAGGGGGAGTACATACACTCCCCCCGAGGCTCGAGGCTACTGTCGGGTACCTTAGAATGGGGTACCCCAAGCAAAACATCAAATGGGTTGCCCAAGTCCCATCTAAAAAATAATAATAAAAGCAAAAAGGTAAGTCGTGGGCCCCTCCCTATTGTGACCAGGCCCACTGGGTCCTCCCCCTCCTCGCCTCGAGCCCCGAGAAGGAGGTCCCGGCATCCTGGCGAGGCTCCCAGGGAAGGCCTCGGCAGGGAACGCCGTCTCCGCCTCGCCCGAGGCTCTCCATAGAAGGCCTCGGCAGGAGGCGCGTTCTCCGTATCGCGCGAGGCTTCCCGCGCGAGGCCTCGGCAAGGAGCCTAATCTCCGTCTCGTGCGAGGCCACGTTCTCCGTATCGCGCGAGGCCGCATTCTCCGTATCGCGCGAGGCCTCGGCAAGGAGCATTCTCTGTGTCGCTCGAGGCCGGCTCGTCCGCGGTCCCTCGCCCCCTGCCTCGTCCGACCCTCCTGACAGCCAGTCACGTCCCATTAATGCTTCCAACCACTCCCGTGATCTTAGCCGGACAGCGGCTCAACGTCACAGAAAGACCGACGCGACCCGAAGTCGCATCAGCACCATACCGGCCAGGACAGGGCACGGCGGGGATTATCGGCTATTGTGTCCAAACACTGTGACCACGATCAGCCGCCGTCAGCGCCTGGGGCAGGATATGGCGGGGGTTACTGGCCACTGTGTCCTACCACTGTGTCCACGATCAGCCGCCCGCTCAAGGCCTCGGCGCTGTACACCAAGGCCTCGACGCTGTACGCCAAGGCCTCGGCACTGTACATCAGGGCCTCGGCAATATTGGGGTCCGCGCCTGCCGAGACCTCCCACCGCAGTACCAGCCTCGGCCCCAACCAAGTTTTGGCCTCGTGCATAGCCCGTCTCCAGCGGCTTATGGTCGCCGCCACGTCCACTCCGAGGCATTCCTGGGGCTCCCACGACGCACAGGATCTGATGGGACGGCCACGCCGCCCCAGTACTCCAAGGATGGGCCACTCCGATGACCACGCCGCTACAGGAATAGGCCACAAGGCTCGAACATGCCGTCCCTATCGGCACGACGCCGCATAGTAATACATGTACTGCCCTTGTCCCCCCTTCAACTATAAAAGGAGAGGACTTGGGCCACTTAGGGGGGAGAGGCCCGATCACACACACACACACACACCTTCCAGCCGCTTGAGAGCAACGTCTCAGACGGCCCCACGACACCCTGCCGAGACCTGGGACAAGTTCCCTCTCTCCCTTAGCTTGTAACCCCCTACTACGAGCACTTCGGTGCAAGGAATACAAGTTCTATCCCTCAGACTGGATGTAGGGCGCCGATTGCCTGAACCAGTATAAACCTTGTGTCTCTTTGCATCACCATCCAGAATCGGGAGCACGCAGAACAAATTCACTAGTCGGTTGAGGACCCCCCGGTCCGAAACACCGACACCTTGTTTTCTATTAATATTTGTAGTTTTTTCTTCCGGTGCAACGCACGGACATTTTTGCTAGTAATTCTTAATTAGTATCACAAATAGTTAAATTAGTACTCTTCTCTATATATAAGCTTAGCCACACTTAAGACAGTTTGACCTAAGAGGAAGTTAGAAATAATGCTCTCTTTTTGAACCGAGTGTGTAGTTTTTCTTCTGTGAAAATGGTACTCCTACATATTAGGGCTTTGACTTAGTCAGCAAGGCTAAACTTCAATGAGCAATTTCTATGAAAATTTCATATTTCGAATAGAGGTATTTATATATTATGTAATTACTATTTATGATGAATCTAGTGGCATCAAACTTAATATTATGAAATGCTCGCAACAATGAGGTCTAGGTGGGCTGGATCTGGCTAATTAATTAGTTCCTCCAAGTTATGCTACATCAGGTCAGTTTTTGTGGCTCAAGATGGGACTTCTACAGTGGTGTTGGTACCCACAGTTAGCGGTGGAACCTTAGAGAAGGTGTAAAACAGGCTTGGAGAAGCTTTGTAAAGGCCTTGTAGTGTGACCCCGCTAAGCACCTTGGTAGTGTGAAGCGTGATGGAAAACACGACTCGTGGTGAAAGTGTGCAGCCTCTACAGAGTGTAAAACTAATATATCAGCCGTGCTCATGGTCAAGAGTGGCCTGGACTTCTTCTTGATTAGATGGCTCTTGTTCGGATGGTTGGGTGGTTCCCTTGATAAGGGAATGGTTGGGAGCTTGGATGGAATCCAAGTGTTGGTTCGGTTCTGTTCTAAGGTGTTGGAGGTGATCACATTTAGTTAAATAAGTGCTTAAGGTTTTAAGGTGAAATAGGATTTGTCGCTTAAGTGCTGAGTCAAACCATGTAAGCCTTTCCTTGTGTTGGCCTCATATCATACTTTCCTACACTTGTGGAGTACATTTCGATGTACTCACCCTTCTCTTTGTCCCCCTTGCTACCCCACCCACCGGCTTGGACTAGAAGATGGATGGTCTGTTTTTTACATTGCTAGCTATTGATGGTCAAATCTAAAAAATTTGACTTAGGACAAAACCTAAAACAATCCATATGCATTTGTATCAGAGGGAGTAGTTTTGTAGTTGGTTCTGCCCGGAATCATTCGTCCACGTCTAAGTGATGATCAGAATATCTGTATACATAAATATGTGACTTTTTTTTTGCAGAAAAAGGTATGAGCTCTACCTAATCAACTAAGTGGGAAAAGTCGATTTTAACCACCATGGGAATTTATTTTCCCCCCTCCAATTTCATATTAGTGCCATTTATCATTATTTATGTTCTCTTTTGTTTGTGTATTGAGAATAGATGGAAAAAAATTGAATAAAGGCATATCAATTAAGCTTCAGGGGTTATCACTCTGGATATCTTCGCCAAGAATAGATGTAAAAGCAACAGTAGACTTTGCTTTCTTTAAAGTGTGCTCTTTCCTTTAATTTGATAATCCGCAATTGTGCTGAAAACCTTGTAAGAGTTCTCTTTGTATGTTGCAGAGGCTGGAATTATTCCCTTTTAAATAAAAAATATCAATCATAATGGGGTACATTTATTTAGAAGAATTGATTTAAAAAAAGGAATCATATCCGTGTCGATTATATCGATCGATGTTGCTTAAGACCCTGTTCGTTTCCCGGGGAATGACCCTCAGGAATTCTTCCTGGCGGAATTTATATAAGAACTAGATGAATTCCCTGTGCGTTGCCGTGGGATTTGGAGCTGGAATTGCAGTATAGGATGAATAATAAAGAGGTAGATTATTCTGTCAGGTACTTCCTAGAATATGAAGTTAAAAGTCTGTGTACAAATGCATGCATGAAAAAAATTACCATAGGCTCTTATAGATAGTTTTCTTTTCCTTAGTTCTTAGGCATACATAGGCCAGTTTGACGTAGTCAGACTCAAACATGGATCTATATATATCTGAACTTCTGGTACATATATGATGAAACTGAAACGTGAAATGTCTTAGAGAAGCGTTGTCAAAAACTATTGCAATGTTTTTCTTAAGTTGCTTGTGCTACCTCCTACAGTACCTATACTAGAGACAAAAGAAGATGAAAGTGCCATATTGGTACCATGGAGCAACAGAAGCTTAGGTGATTAGGACTTGAAAAGAAAGAAGGGGAAAATGGAAACCACGCATGCACAGTGTGCGTGGATGTTAACATAGAAAATATATAAAAAAAGAAGGGAATTGATTTAATATTCAAAAGAAATTTGATAGAAATGTAAAAAGATCTAGAGGTGAAGGAGGAGAAGATTCCAAATGCAGTAGTGCAGCGAAATGGCATGGCCGCATGGTACAGAAAGGAGGGGCCGGCGACGAGCACTACTACAATAAACATTTGGTGGGGAGGCTGGAGATCATTTGTAGAGGCGGTTCAGTCAGCCGTTCCTACTATACCGTCTCTACAAATTATGTATTTGTAGGGGCGGTTCTCAGACCGTCCTTACAAATCGATTTATAGAGATGGTTGGTAACATCAACCGCCTCTACAAATCGATTTGTAGGGGCGGTCTAGGAACACCAGCTGCATCTACAAATCGATTTGTAGGGGCGGCTACAGTACCAACCGCCCCCTACAGTATATTTTTCCGCCAAAAAAATTTTAAATTTACAATTCAAATTCAACCAGAACATATATTTTTCATGCATAACTCCGTCATGACTTATCTTCTGCGATTGTACTGAAACTCAATGACAATACACATTTATTATACCAGATTATAACAAATATTCTATGACAATACACGGTGCAAATTATTGTGCTTGTTGTTCATTTAAACTATGAGACTGCACATAGGTATATGAAAAGTAATGTGAAAACCAATCTTCGCTTGATGCAAGTAACACAAGAGAGAACAAGACACACCGCAGCAATTGATGGTATATCTGCTCGACATGGAGAACCATGTAAGATGTGGTAAAAAAAACTAAAAATCTGCATAAATTATGAGACTGCTATTATTGGATATTGGTTCTAATAGAACAAATACCTTTAAAAAAAGAGGTATGAGATGATGAAATATGTTACTATCTTGATAGAGTTCAAAGCATTCCAACACGTGGCAGACAAGAATAACAGAATTACACAAATTCAACACCACACTCTCCGACATTTAATAACAGTAGCATAGCAAACGAAGACTCACAATATCAAATACACGATTTGGGTCCAGATCAAAATGGCCAATCCATGACTGCCACAAAATAAACAATTTGTTATTACACAATACTGGGGAAAAAGCTAAAAATATAGCACAGAGGGAATTAAGGCCTACAGACAACCTTTATAATGCTGATAGGAACCGAAGAAGAATTCTGGCAAGCTAGATCTGAACCAACTTGACAAAGACACCGGAAACACATGAGTATTTATTGTTGCCTAATCAATTGTACATGTCCTAATATAGACATGTATAAATAAAAAGGCTAGATGACTTACCGAAAGACCAGCAGAGTCGATGGTCTCATGAATGGACCCACTGGTTAGGTTTTCTGTAGTATGATGCGAAGCAACTGTTAGAGCAAGTGGAGGTGTTGGAGCATGATATCATAAGCTAATGTGAAGCGAACGAACCGATAAATGGGAAGGCAAAAATTAGTAGAGAGAGGCAAGAACTGTACATAGCATAAATAGCAAATCATCGATAGGATAATAGCCATGTCTTGTTCTAAGTGATCAGGCATGCTGATTTCAATAGAGAGAGATATGTAAAAATAATTTAGAAATCAGCGTATCCATCTTGTAAGCTACTCTTTCTATTGCAAATTATAAGACGTTTTGGCTTTTTAGATACATAGATAGTAGATACATGACAAAAGTAATTTATGTAGAAAGGACAAAATGTCTGCATGTTTGTAACTCAAATATCAGTTAAGCTAAAGCGAAATAATTAACATGACGCTAACCACATCACAAGCAGCCCAAGTTGCAATGCAGTGCTTTATAACAGGAACAACTTTTCCTTTAGTGATAAAGAATTGACCTTCTAAAAAATAGTGCTAAAGAACTCGATAAATAAGTTGTGAATGTTGGCAGGGCATTCTTCCAATTTGGGGTAGCCTTCGTAACCTCTGCATGTACAGACGCATTTTCCAGAGCCTGCTCAGCCACATAAGTGTGTGCAGTTTTAGTTTCCCTCTCACATAGATGACACACACATAGATAAATAAATAAATAAATGTGTGTGCGGTTTTAGTTTCCCTATCATAGAGAGAACTACTCAAATATTTTAGAACATAGGGGGTATATATGTCTACCAACGAGCTGAGCTCAAGCCAGCTTGTGTACCACGGATCACATGATCCACCACAGCGGTCAAGCAGGGTTCGACGGGAAGTGCATTAAGATCTCCGTTCTTTGTGCAAACAATGCTAATCATCAAGCCGGTGGATTAGAATAGCCTCCATGAAAAATAAATCAATCATCTAGATGTATTCAAAACCAAAATCTAACAGGATTGAACTCGAATCCCCCAAAACCGAAGAGGAAAGGGACAGAGGTGGGAAGAGGACGAGAGGAGGGAGAGGAATAGAGCCTCACCAGCAAGTATCAGGAGTGGACGAGCGGAAAAGATAAGCGAAAGAGGACAAACAGGGAGAGCAGCGGCGGTGGGTACCGGAGATGGCGTGGAAGCGGTAACCCTAGCGCTCCCCCACGTGTTGCTGTCCACGACCGAGGCGGACAGAGGGACCCAGAAGGCGACGGATCCGGCCAACCAGGCGACAGATCCGGCCACCCAGCAGACGGATCCGGCCAATGATGGGGATTCACCAGAGCGACATCCATCCGCGCTGCTGCGACGACGCGCTGGGGGAGTGGGTGCTCGCCCTACACCCGTGCCCAACGCCGGGTCCTACCCGCGTGGGTGCGCCGCGCTCGCACCGCACCAGTGGCCACCGGTAGCCGCCAGGAGCCTATGCTGGTGCGGCTGCCTCTCTCCGAGCGCTTCGCTTTGGGCCTCGGCTGCATCCCGTTGCTCCGGACGGGCCCCTCTCCGAGCCTCCGTTCGCTGCGTGGTTGTGGGGACCAGATCTAGGCCCGTCGTGGTCGGTTCTGCCATCGGCCACCAGCCAGCACTCGTGCGCTGCCTCGGTCGGGGCTCTGTGCCGCCGTAGTGGAGGCAAGGAGGAGGGCGGGGGAGGTGAGGAGGAGGCCAGATCTGTGCGGGGAAGGTGAGGAGGACGGGGGTGGTGAGGAGGAGGCCGGATCTGCCGCCGGCCACCAGCCAGCACCCGTGCGCTGCCTCGGCCGAGGCTCCGCGGCGCCACAGTGGAGGCAAGGAGGAGGGCGGGTGAAAGGTCCTTGTTTGGTTTTGGTAATTGAGTGACAACTTAGGTGGACTAATTGTGTTTATGTGAGATACACAGGTAATTAGTCCACAGGTACATGTGTATGAGCAACATATGCCATGGAGGTGAAAATGGCTTAGAGATGTTGCAAAGCTCACACATGTGATGATGAAGGAGCTTATTGCACATGAGACATGACATTGAGTCATGTGATCAAGGTGGAGAAGATCAAGACAAGACTTGGCTTGATGGATCGGTTGCAAGCGTGAAGGGCAAGTCAAAGGCTTTGGAGTGATGGACCGCGTGGCGGTGAAGCTTGAGCAAGACTTGGCGCCGATGGACGATGGCAACGGTGAAGAGCAAGTGAAGTCAAGATCGATGAACCAATATGATCATGTGATGATATGAAGTGGATCATATCATTGTTGATCGTGTTGGTGCATGTGTTGCATCGACATTGAAGGAGATGGAATGGAATGCGCAAGGCAAAGGTATAACCTAAGGCATTTCATTTCACCGGTCATAGGTGTGTAGAGAAGTTTATGACCGGGTTTAGGATAGATGGCCGTACTATCAAGAGGGGCAAACTTGTTTGCATATCGGTCATCTAGTGCCACTCGAGTGATCTAACTTTGCATCGTCGCTAGGATCGAGTGGTGTGGCAAGTTGAGTGGCTAACATCCTTTGGGAAATGATTGTGAAAAGCTAACACACATACACATGGTGGTGTACACTTGGTGATGTTGGCACATTTACAAAGGAGGTGGTGTTTGCAGGGGTGAGATGGGTTTGGGTCCCTCTCTCCCTCCCGCCGAGCAAGCTCGGCGGGATTCGGCGCTTTCGGGAAAATGGAATGCCTATTTTCTATTACGCCGGATGCAAGTTCTTGTGGTTGGCACATTGGAGCAAGGGTGAAGAAGTTAGAAGTGAAAACAAGATGATCGCGAAGATGCTGGCGTCGGTCAACTGACCGGACGCTGGATCTGAAAGCACCGGACGCTGGCAGGGTGCATCCAGTCAGGCTGACATACGGTGACGCAGAAGCTGGAGTGTGACCGGACGCTGGGCTGCGTCCGATCAAGTGTGACCAGACGCGTCCAGTCGAGGTCAGTACCTTACTGGAAACGACCGGACGCTGGGGGTTCAGCGTCCGGTCAGTTGAAGCTGCTGCGTCCGGTCAGGTCAAGTGATCATTGGGATCGGGACACGTGGCCGTCTGTGGGCGACCGGACGCTGAGGTCCAGCGTCCGGTCAACACGACCGGAGCGTCCGGTCGGCCCGATTTTTGCCCAGTGAAGGGGTAACGGCTAGTTTAGCCCTTGGGGCTATAAATAGAAGTGGCCTTCGGCCATGGCTAGTGTGGAGCACCTTGGGGGACTTTGTGTCCATGCTTGAGAGTGCTTAGGAGCCCTCCATCTCACACATACTTGATAGCGATCATCCGATTGTGTGAGTGAGCGATTCTAGTGCGATTGCATCATGAGGTTGCATCGAGTGGCACTAAGTGATCGAGTTGCAAGCCGGTGGTGCTTGTTACTCTTGGAGGTTGCCACCTCCTAGACGGCTTGGTGGTGGTCTCCGTCGAAGCGCGCAAGAAGCTTGTGCGGCGTTCCGGAGAAGTGCTTGTGAGGGGTACTTGTGCTCGCCCCGCGGGAGTCGCGAAGAGCAACTTTAGTAAAGCGTGTCATTGAGCTACCCTCACTCAAGGGGTAGGTTCATGCGGTGCCCGACGTGCGGGCTTAGCGGGTGATGCTAATTAGCCGCCAAACCACCAAGTGAGCGGTCGACACAACGGGGACTAGCGTGTTGGCAAACACGTGAACCTCGGGAGAAAAATCATCGTGTCAACCTTATTCTTCCCGTTGGTTTGCATCCCCGTTACACAAGCTTGCAATTACTTTTATACATATTAAGCTTGTGTAGTTGCTCTTGTAATAAGATAGCTTGTGTAGCTTGCTAATTACCTTCTTGCTTGTGTAGCATAGAAGTAGCTCCCTTGCGTGGCTAATTTGGTTTTAGTAACCTTGTTAGTCACATTGCTTAGTTTGTGTAGCTAAGTTTTTGCGCTCTCTAATTAGGCATTGGTTGCCTTGTTATTGAGCATTGCTAGTGAGCTTAGTTAGCTTTGTGCTTTTGCTTACTAGCATGTGTAGGAGCTCCCTTGTTGCTTAAAGTACTAGTGGCATAGGTTTGTGTAACCTTGCTCCTAGAATTGGTTAGGTGAGCTCTAGCTAGCCCGGCACCTTTGTTGCTTGATTAGTATCTTTGGAAGGTGCTAGAGAACATAGATAGAGGGGTGTAGTCTTGGCTAGACCGATAGTTATAATTCCACACTTGTTTCGGTTAGCCAACGCGATTAATTTTAGAAAAGACTATTCACCCTCCCTCTAGTCCGCCATCTCGACCCTTCAGCGGGGGAGGTGGGGAGGAGGTCGGATCTGCGCGGGGAAGGCGAGGAGAAGGGCGGGGGAGGCCGGATCTGCGTGGGGAAGGCGAGGAGGGCGGCGAAGGCGAGGAGGGCGTTGCAGTGTGGGTGGGAGGGAGGGAGCGAGTAGGTGGAGGCGGGGTGCGACCATGCGAGTGAGCGACTTGAGGAGGAGAAAGGAGTCTGCGGCCTTTTGTACGTGCAACATTCATACAGGCGGTTGGTGATTGAGCCGCCTCTACAAATCATAATACTGGAGGCGGCTGGTGAGTGAGCCGTCCCTACAAATCAGACTCATTTATAGGGGCGGCTTGTATCATCAGCCGCCCCTGCTGTTCTATTTGTAGGGGCGGCTGGTCTCTGGGCTCCCGAGCACGCCACTGTAGGGGTGGCTCCATCACCAGACGCCCCTATGAAAAAATTTGTCCCGTTGCTACAGACCATTTTTCACGTAGTGGAGGCTAAAACAGGACTGCAAGAGATTGGAAGGAAAGAGTTATTTGCTTTTTTGCTGCTACATACAGTATGGCCCCGTTCGGCTTATCCCATATTCGGTCTGTTCGACTTTTTTTTTCAGCCGGAACAGTGTTTTTCTCTCACAATAATTCAGCTAGAACAATGTTTTTCAGTCAGTTTTAGCCAAAATTCTACCAGCCGAACGGGGCCTATGAGAGCGGTTCAGCGGGAGACATCAGGAGTTCAACAGTCTCAAACTCTTCATTTGCTTGGATGCAGACATGAATTGATGGCTAGGCTAACGTGTCCTGAGCTGCAATGAAAAGGTGTTTAATAGATTAATTAATCCAGCATGATAGCGGGGTTTTGCTTTATAAAAATATACTGTAAGATTTCATTGGCCGGAATGACTCCTGGAGTGATATGCCCTAGCCGAACAAGGCTTAAATGAGAACGAGCACAAGCCAGAAAGAATTGGAATATTTTGACACTCACATAAATAAGAACAGAAACGGCTGGCTAGCTAGACGACGTACGTTGACCCCTCAACGGCAGTGCGTAGACACACAACCGTAAAGAGACGAATCCCATCACCAAAACCACGGACATATACGTATACATATACATATACTGATATACATATACATATACACGCATACATGTATAAATGTAATGTATGTATAAACGGTAGCATATAAGAAGATGCCATGCAAGCAAGGAATCCAGAATAGGTACTCGTGTATAAGAAGAGAACTGGATTCCAAGTATGCATGCATGCCCCGCCCATAGCAATAATACGGTGCTCTAAACACCCTCGTTATTAGGAGCACGGATGATACCGAGAAGAGGTCGTCATGTCTGACGTACGTGGCTGCTGGCGAAACCGCTGCGTACGTGCACTAGCTCGTACAGGCTACAGCTAGCCTTTTCTGCTGGCCCAGCCCAGAGTGAGAGACTCTTCAGGCTCACCTTCCATGGAAGCTTCAACTCTATATATACATGCATGACGGTGCACATGACGGACAGCAAGGTTGCAAATCTAAGATGGATGACATGTCTCTTCTGGATCATGGGGCGAGAACGACGACGACAGCCGGATTTGTGGGCTCCGGCATGTAATTTTGTCTGTTTATTTATTACTATATATAATTATGTACGGTGATGCACTTTCCACTAGCGCTAGGGCTCTGAATCTGGGGCCGGACGGGAACCACACACAGGAAAGGTCCCGCTCCACCGGTAGTGATGGTCTTCAGCAGTCAGCACCGTCAACGACCTTTTTTGGGGTTTCTCTATATCGTATATCCTAGTATCTTCTTATCTTACGAAAAAAGTAAGTTAATATATTCATGCTTGTCATGATAGGGAACGCCAGGTACGTGCCTTGTGCTTTCGAAACGACGTACAAGACGGACAGTGCAATATATATATATATATATATATATATATATATATATATATATATATATATATATATATATATATATATATATATATATATATATATATATATATCAATAAATCACGTTGCGTATATGTACATACTCATTTATCAATTTGAGTATGTTGACCTACTAATATTAAGATACTCTAGAATTTTACTATGCGAATATTTTTTTTTTCAAAAGAGCACATATTTTTTAATATATTATATAATATTATGATAGTAGCATATAAAATAAGTATAACCATATACTCTAAGTATACATATATACTTGTCATACATAGTACCCTAGATGGTCTAGTATGATGATATACTCTATCTACGTACACTTCGTCGGGTCATATACACTTTAAATCTAGATATTTACACATGGGAGTAACTACTATCTGGGAGTAGAAAATAATTCCCATATATATATATATATATATATATATATATATATATATATATATATATATATATATATATATATATATATGAAAAAAAAATCTACTCCTTGGGAGTAGTTACTCCCACCTAAATGCAGGTGTGTATTCTCTCCTCCCGCACCTTGCGTTGGGTCGCCTGCACCTCCTCCGCCAGGCAGGTCTCATATTTTGTATGATGATGTACTCTTCCATATATTTTGTATGAGAACATACTCTTCCATAAACATGTATCAGTATATACTCACGTCCGGTATATACAATATAATATGTACGTTCGCATATAGGAACAAGACTGATGCAAATTCCCTCTCGGCGGCAAGCATATAGGAACAAATCGCACCTGTATTAAATGTACTAACAAAAGTATGCACGGATACACTATTCTTAAAGGCAACATATCTTTTTTTTTTTTGAATTGCTTGCCTTTCATAAATTAGCCGGCCGGAGCCTCAACCATGATCAAGTCATACACACATGCTAGAGTAACACGCCACACCTTCGAGCAATGTGAACTAGAAACCTGACGAGCTAACAAATGTGCAACCTTATTACAACTTCTACTAATAAAAGAGAAAGAAAACTCTTGAAAGGCAAGGCTAATTTCCTCCATCTCCTTCAGAATAGGATCAATGATGGATCTTTGTGACTCCTTCCACAATTGCACAACCTGGAGACAGTCGGTTTCCAAGGCCACCCGACGTAAACCCATCTGTGCAGCAAGCTTCATGCCATCCCTGCACGCCAAGGCCTCTATGGAGCAAACATCAAGACCACGCTCATACCAGATTGCTTGTGCCGAATAGAACGCGCCTTGATCATCTCTGATAATGGACGAGGTTGCTCCTTGCTTGCTTTCTTCAGAGAACGCAGCATCCGTATTAATCTTCGACCATCCCACCTCCGGCTTTCTCCATTTATCCCTATTGTATGCTGGAGCTGGTTTGTCAAATTGGTGGCTCAGCTGCCATAAATCATAAGCTGTATCTTTGGCCCAGAGCACCACTTGCTGAACCGGCATCGTCAGCTCTCCATGGCGTCGCCGGTTCCTCAGCATCCAAAGCGCCCACATTCCAATCATAATCAGAGCACGATCTCGTCTTGGGCAAAGCTGTGACATCAAATCAGCAGCCCACGTCTCAGCATTCAGGCTTGGTAATTTGACCCCTGTTGCCCATCTTGTATATTGCCAGAACTGCCTCGCCACTGTGCAGTCCAAGAGTACATGCCTGATCGATTATTCTGGCTCCCCATAGACCTCACAGAAGGCCTCCGATTCTATGTGCCTTCTGAATAAAATTTGCTTCGTCGGTAGGAATTCGTGCAAAACACGCCACCAGAACACTCTAACTTTGGGAGGGACCTCTAGCTTCCAAATTTTTTTTCCATATAACATCATCAGAAAGAGCTAGGTAAATAGCCAAAGGATTCTTCCCATTTCCTCCTGTATATAATCTTGTATGCCGAGCGGACAGAATAAATCCCAGAACGCTCTGGTTCCCACGCCCAAAAATCACCATCTCCTCGACCCAGCGGCTGTCGCAATATAGCTGCTGCATCAATTGGCAACACCAGCGCTCTCACTGCCTCAACATTCCAGGATCCGCTAGTTGTCAGCAGTTCAGAAACCAGATTCGGATGTCCGGCAACTCTTGGTGTGATTGGCCTAGCATCAAAGTGGTCTGCTATCCATCGATCACCCCAAATAGCAGTAGAATCTCCATCGACCACCCTTCTGATCAGACCCCGCTGTAGTACGTCTCGGTCTGCTAGGATTGCCCTCCACGTACTGCTCGCGTGCTTTTTCCGGGTAGTCCTCAAGAACTCCGTGTCATGATAATAGCACCCTTTAAGAACTCTTGCACAAAGTGAGTTTGGTCTCGTGATGAGGCGCCAACCTTGCTTTCCAAGCATTGCCAAATTGAAACTCCTCATGTCCCGAAAACCCATGCCTCCTTTGTGTTTCGGTTGATTAAGACGCTCCCAACTCATCCAATGCATGTGTCGGTTATCAGCAGAGCTACCCCACCAATAATTGGCCACAACACTTCTCATCTTGTTGCATATATTGAGAGGTAAAAGAAAGCAACTCATAGAATAAGTGGGTACCGCCTGGGCAATTGATTTAATCAAAACCTCTCTACCTGCACAACTTGCCTCACGTCCGCACCAACTTTCAATTCTACCTTTCACCTGGGATGGCAGGTATTCAAAACAGTCGCTCAACTTTCTTCCTGCCTCCGTGGGTAGTCCCAGATAGCGTTCAGCCAGGGCTTCCTTTTGGATATCAAGCCTCTGACTGACCACTTGCTTCATCTCCGCAGGACAGTTTTTGCTGAAGAATATGGCTGATTTATCCCGATTTACCAACTGTCCGGATCCACGATGATATCTGTCTAGAATCTCTACCAGTCTGTCAGCCCCTCCTTGCGATGCTTCAGAAAATACTATGCAATCATCCGCAAAGAGCAGGTGCGATATCCAGGGGGAGTGAACTCCAACTCTTATACCCCTTGATATGTACACTGGACCAACAGCTTTCAGCATACAAGATAAACCCTCAGAGCATAGCAAGAATAGGTATGGGGAAATGGGGTCCCCTTGCCTGATTCCTCTAGATGGTCTAAAGGTATCAGTCAATACGCCATTGATTTTGATAGTGAAACAAATTATTGTTACACACCTCATAATACGGTTCACAAAATCAGCATGAAAACCAAGTTTTAGCATGATCCTTCTAAGATACTCCCACTCTACACGATCATACGCCTTGGCCATGTCCAATTTCACAGCACACGCTCCAGATTTCCCTTTCTTCCTTTTCAGATAATGGATGCACTCATAAGCTATGAGTACATTGTCTGTTATCAAGCTCCAGGCACAAAGGCGCTCTGCTCTTCTACAATAATATCATCTAAGAATTCACGCATTCTCATAGCCAGAACCTTTGAGCATAACTTGTACAGAACATTGCATAAAGAAATAGGTCTAAATTCTTTCATAACCTGAGGATTTCTTGTCTTGGGAATTAAAATAATGGTAGTAAGGTTAATATCATCCGGCATACCTCCACCATTGAGAAAATCCAACACCGCTGTTGTGATCTCATTGCCCATCAAATCCCAGTGTAACTGGTAAAAGCCATCTATAAATCCATCTGGCCCCAGGGCTTTGCTCGGCTTCATAAGTTGCAAAGCTTGCTCAACCTCCGCAGCTGAGTAGGGCCGTAGCAGCCAGTCATTCATCTCAGTCGAGACCTTGGGAAGCACGTGATCAAGCACCAGGTCCGGCAACAACTCTTCCTGGGCCGAGAAGAGCTGGCGGTAGTAGTTAGTAGCGATCTCCTCTATTTCTGCCTGCTCCGTTGCCATCGACCCATCTTCTCTTCGTAGAGCCATAATTTTATTCCTCTTGGCTCGTGCTCGTGACTTGGCTTGAAACATCGCCGTATTGCGATCTCCATCCTTAAGCCAATCAAGACGCGCTCTCTGTCTTTCCATAATTTCTTCTCTTGATAGCATTTCAGACATCCGCGCCATAATTTGTCGCTAGTGTCTAGAAGGTCCCGAGCCCAGCGATTGCCCTCGGACTTCCTCCAGCTCACGCCTAAGAGTTGTCAACGCCTTCCGCACCGAGCCAAAGACGTCCTGCTCCTAGGTCTGTAGCGAGGACTGCACACCTTTCAGCTTTGTGTGCATGTCTCCCAATCCAGTAGCTCCTCCATTCGATGACCAAGCATCACGAATAAGAGCCATGTAAGAAGGGTCACGCTGCCACATGTTTTCATAGCGAAAATTTCGCTTTCGTCTTCTCTTGTTCAAGGAGTGTTCCAAGCATTCTACCACTAGTGCACAGTGGTCTGATATTGTCGTTTGAACATGCCAGACCTTAACTTCGCGGAACAAGTCAAGAAAGTCATCATTTGCCAACCCCCGGTCCAACCTAACCTTTATGTTGTGAGCATCATCTTGCCGGTTGTCCCAGGTGTACGGTAGACCAATGAAGCCTAGGTCCGTGAAGCCACACACTGCTACTGCTTCTCGGAAACCCTCCATCTACCGTTCACTTCTTCCAGCACCCCCAAATTGCTCGTTGGCATGCAAAGTCTCATTGAAATCCCCTACATAGAGCCATGGCAGTGAGCTGCGACCCTTGAGCATCTTAAGACAATCCCAACTCCTATATCTTAACTCTCTCCTCGCCTCACCATAGAAACTAGTGAAGCGCCACTTTTCCCCGTTTGTCATTGGATCAAGCACCGCCACATCTATATGAAGCTTGTCAAGACTTTGGAGCTTTACACAAACTTCATCTTTCCACAACAGTGCAAGTCCGCCACCTCTTCCATTGGTTCCCACGCCTAAACCATGCGCAAAACAAAGTGATCTTAACAAGACATCCACCCTATCCGAGAAGAAACGAGTCTCAGACAAGAAAACCACCACCGGGCGATGTAGCTCACAAAGGCTACGGAGGTCGTGAACTGCCTCGGGTTGCCCTAAACCCCGGTAGTTCAAGCTTAATATTTTCATTGTGCCCGGCGGGGACTGCCACTTGCAGCCGCCGCCGATCGTGCATTTTGTGAAGTTGTGCCTCTCTTCTGCTTCTTCAGCATTTCCACCATACTCTCACCGCTTTTTTCGGAACCTCCATCTAGCTAGTTCAATCTTGAACTCACAAGGCCTACCGGAACAATGGCATTAGAAGCCTCAGCTGGTACATTGAGGTCTGGGGTCTGCAGGTTTTGGCCAGCCCCCTTCGACTTGCGTTTCCGGGGTAGCCTGGTATTTGTTTCCTCCATGACCGGCTGGCCTTTCCCTGCAGTTCCCTCTGTATTCCTCTTCTTCAACGGTGACTGAACTTCTCTTTCTTCTAGATTTTCCACTGGTTCTGAAGCTGAGAACCGGGATTCGTCTCCCAGAGACGATCGGTCATCACTAGAACGACAATGATCTTTGGATGGCATGTACGTCGAGGAGCCGTACCAAAGGACTCAGCTGCAGCTCCCGCGAAGGACTGTACTCTTCTCCTACGTTCCTCCGGTGCTCTCAGAGGGACATCATAAGGTAGTTTACCGAACTCATTACATGGTGCTGGGTGTGGGCAATCGATCTCTGAGTGACCCATTAGACCACATGAGAAGCAGTAATAAGGAAGACATTCATACTGCGCCTCAAACCACTTTGGCTCCTCCGTCTTGCTCATTCTCAAGAGCACACCCCGACAAAGGGGCTTGTCTAACTCAATAGCAACACGAGCCTGCAGGAAGGCCCCGCTCGCCTTCCCATCTCCATCGACGTCCATTTTCACAACATGGTCGATCAGGCTCATGGCCCGTGTTCCCCGCTGCTGGTTCATCCAACCTAGCGGGAACTTGAGGATGCGCACCCAAATCTCCATGCGATCAAAGATGATTTCATCAGCACTAAGTCTTTCATCATAAGGCTTGAGAACTACCGCATGCCTTCCTACCATCCACGGGGTCCCCGCAAGGATCCTCTCCATATCGGCCTTTGAACCAACCTCAGCGACGAACATGTTGTCTGCCTTCTCTCCTATAGCTTGGATCTTCAGGCCAAAAGGATTGCCCCAGGCTAGCTTCATCGCCGCCCGGATCATATTGATGTGTACTGCCATGGGTGAGAGAACCTTCCCCACCACTGCCCACTCCGTCGGAGGGAGATCATCAATCTCCTCATCATCACTGAAATCTACTACCGCTCCTTCTTCCTCTGTTAGATTAAGGCGCTTTAGAAGATCAGAAACACTCGGACTAGGGTTTCCATCCCCGCCGAAAGGAGCCTTCACAGTCCCCTTACTTCCACCCCCGTCCGACGCCATCAAGGCAACAGGATCAGAGAGGAAAAAAACAGTAGCGATCAGTACGCTAGCGAGTGCCGGCGCGACCGCAAAGCCCAGCGAAGCCCTAAGCGGCGCTTACTATGGAACTATGTGGTCGGCGGCGCCAGGACGGCTAACCAACGATTTGCGGAGGCCGGCAACGACCAGCGATCGTTGGCGGGGCGTGGACACCAGCAATCGAAGGGATCACCGGTGGAGCAGTCCAGATCGTCGAGGAGACGGTCTAGAACAGGGCTGGGCGAGAGTTCGCTCTCAGAATCGCCAAAGGAGGGGACCGGGAATTACGGATCTCCATCTCCTCACGCAAGACCTCTCCTGTTTTTTTTAAGGCAACATATCAGGTGCAAACCAATCAACCTATACAAACTTAAAAACTATCAATCATGACCACTAGATGCTAATTCAAATAATTAAGGGGGCTTAAGCGTAAAAAAAGACCGACGTGTGGGGGGTTTAAGCGCAAAAAAATCCTACATCTCACCGGTTGGTACGGCTGGACAAATATATGCTTGTTTGAAAAAGTTTGTAAGTGGTGCAAATGATTAGAATACATTTGTTGTGAGGCTGGTGATGAGATGGCCCGTCCATCGCCAATTTGATCGTCAGTGATCATACATTGTACTTGTATATCGCCAAAACGGTATCATTATCAATAATGTTCCTCTAATTGGCATGCATGTTGCGGTGTTGCCTGGCGGGTTATCCGTGAATGACAGAGTGAGCCTAAATTACTCAGTCTGTACTTGTAGTACGTGGAAGATCACTGACGGCACGCCCATTTGCGATAGTTAAACAGCAGGAGGGGTAATTAAGCTTTGCCGCTGCCCGGTGATGGGCGCAGCGGCCGTGCAGGGCAGCCGGAGTCGGCAGGGGCAGTCCAGCAAATACCGGCGCGGCGGCGCGTAGCCGTACGTGGCGACGCGGCCACGTGAAGACGGCGGGTGGCGGTGGTCAAAACTTGCAGCAGTGCCACCGCACAGGCAGGCAGGCACAACAACAACAACAAAAGGTAGTACGAGTCACTAGTACTCGCTGTACGGCGAGTGCACGTACGTACAAAACATTAATACAGGATCGTCACTCGTGGAATCCAGTACCCATCCGGGTCCTCGATCGAGGGTGCCAGAGGAGTCCAGGGCGGCGGGCAAGCGGACGTGTGCCGTGCCGAGGGGCAACGGCTGTAAAATCGGCCGCGGTGGGGAAAACACGCCGAAGCCCTCGCGGTACCGAGAACACCGCTCACAGTTGATTTGCGATTTCTTTCGCCGCAGCGGCCGATACAATCGTGAAAGAATAATATACGTTTGGGTGGGATTTTCGATTATTTCCGTCTCGATTCCGATTATACGCGGAAACAAACACACCTTTAGTGTGTCTGCAATAAAAAAAAATCTTAACATGCTCCTGGAATACACTGCACGTAGTAATATCTCTCTGTCATAAAATAAAAGATGTCATACTCTTTAACTTACTAGTGCGGCCTTTAAAAATATACTTTGAACACTAATTTCTCTTGCAATATAAATTATTTATGGCAACAGAAGTTTGACTATCAGAAAACATTTCTAAATCGGTAATGCTTAGGGGCATGCGTCCATCCCATCAGACGCTGTCTTTCTAGGCTTGGGCGGCCCACCAAGCCTGCCTTTTTCTCTTTACGTCTCCCATATCTCTCTCAAAAATATCTACCCACTTGCTCGCCCATCACACGCTTCACGGCCTTGTGCGGCCATTCGTCCGACCCAATCCGCATTTGCCGCATGTCGGGTTCATAAACCCGGGGTCCCTCGGGGACCGGTTTCCACGCCAAGGCTCAACCCAAGAGTCTAAAGCGACAGGCCGGAAGGGCGACCCAGTCACCGACCGGAAGGTCTGGCTGAAGAGGAACAACGCCCGCTCATCGGCTACTTCGGCCCACCTCTCCGACCGGAGCGTTCGCTTCGACTCCGGCAGCCTCCGAACGGCCCCTCGGATCGGAAGGCCTGGCCCAAAACACCACTTCCGACTCCGACCCCGCGTCTCCGACCCAGGTTCGCAGGAACCCTGCTCACTGCTCTTCTCTGACCGGCACACTCAGAGCCGACTGGAGCCATCCGACCGGGGACGCCCGCTCGGTGGGAACCAGAAGACGTGCGGAGAAAAGCAAGGCAAGGCTCACAAGTCAAAACCACTGTACCAGGGACCATACCCTGCACGGAACAGTACTCTGCAGCCACCCTGACACAAACAGTATTATAGACGCCGACATCTCCCTCTACAGTATTGTAGAGGTTGCTAAAACTCCCATACGGTAAGGCTCCCCACGTGCCTTTGGGCATCGATAGCGGTATGGGCGCCAGGATTTACTGTACCGGGTGAACATAGCGAGACTCCTCACATGCCTCTAGGCATCAAACAATATTTGCAGGTACCGACGTCCACCATCCCTAAAAAAGGCAGCACGACCTCCCGTATGCATTTGACATTCAACAGTAACATCAACAGTGTTGTAGGCGCATACTATTATCTTGTACCCACCGGCGTGGGCAAAAAGGCTCGGTAGGCGTGGGCAACAAGGCTCGGTAGCATACGTACCATCACCCTCCCACTTGTAAAGCCATCCCCTTTATCTATAAAAGGGGACACGCCTCCTCCAACAAAGAAAAGAGCCCTTCTTGAAGACAACAAGCACCGATCAAGTTTACTAGCTCACGACCACAGAACCATCGGGTTCGGACACTAAGCACACGCTTGAACACTTAGCTCATAGCGTAGCTCCTGTCGCTCTTGGCCCTTCCGACCGGAGCCGACCGGACCTCCTGTACACCCCTTCGTCCCCCTTCTCGTTTGTAACCCCACTGCAAACTTCGAGCACCTAGGCTCAGGAATAAAGTCACTGACCGACCCAAACTGGACGTAGGGCACGTTGCCTGAACCAGTATAAATCCTGTGTCATTGAGTGCTAGGCCACCTCCGATCACAACGTACGGCAAAACTACAAATATTCACTAGTTGGTCACTTTCTGTACCGACACCGCCACAGCCATCTCCCCTCACGTGCCCCTGCCTTGTGTTGTTCGGTTCTCGCTCCTGCACGATGCGCGCGCACATCCGTGCCTCTCGCTCCTTGCTCACTCAGTCCCACCATACCAGTACGGCAGTACCAGTACATTATTACTATTTCAGACCTCACTTCACTGACCAGTGACCACCAACAGATATAATGTGGACCTGGTAGATTTGATAGTGACCTCGTACTAGTTTAAAAACAACAGTGGATGAAAATCGTGGCCCTTCCCGTTCCCTACGCCTACGCGGTTCTTTTTAACACGGGACGGGAGTGCTCTGCTCCTACGGCACACACAGACACACTCACCGTGCGCTGACCGGCCACTCGTGGCAGCAGAGGTAGCGAGCCACGTAGTACGATGTATGTATATATAATATATATATATATATATACACACACCATACCATGCATGGGACCCGCCGCGGACTAGATCCATCGATGCACCGTCCTAATCGCACACCATGCAAATTAATTAGTACCTTCTCCTCAAAAGTAATCGTATAAACTCCTGTTCTGTCTGCTGACACTGACATTGTCGATTGACTGAAACCAAAAGGGGATGGTACGGTGTGTGCAACAGAAGCATCTGATTTCCTGTGCCTACCTAGCACAATGCATTGCATGGTCATATCAGAACTCCATCGTTCACCGGAATCAAGCTAGCATACATGAAACAGACCCAAAACAAAGTTCTCCATCCACGCTGGAGCAGTTGAGCTTTTGGATAAGCATCGATGCAGATGCTGATGGCTCAGCTAACTGAAGCTTAATTTACGAGCCTAAAACTAGCCCAGACTAGAAATAACCACCAGCCAGTGAGACAACAAGCAAGACTCATCGTCCTACCAGCCAACTACCATCAAATTTTCCGTTCTCTAATTGTTATCTCTCGATCCCATTCCCATGAAACATGTAGGTCAACACGGTTTGTATGCAGCGGTGTAAAAATAACGTTTAGTTCTTGACCTCACAAGACGGAAGATCTGAGCACGCAGGGCCCCATCGAAGAACCAGCAGGTCTCCTCTCGTCTTGCTGTTGGATTCATTAACAAGGGGAACCACTGCTTCCTTAATTACTTCTATTACCTATCCAAAGGGTCAAAGTCACGGTCCACGAGTCTGGTCTGAACTCGACTGACCACGGGCCAAACTCTTCCTATGCTCTCTTTTCTTTTTCTTTTTTTTTCTTTCTTTTTTTTTTGCTTTGTTTTGCATACTCCAGTACAGTTTTTGCAACTGTCGTCCAATTTTCCACGACGAAACCTCATCGTCTTGACGTCCAAGCAAGACCAATTTGCAGTCGTCTTTAGTTTAGCTCCCTCTGGCATGGCTGCAGGGCAACGACGCGTCATGTTGAAGCAATTCACCCGGTCATTGCCGGGCTATTTTCTTTCTCGATCCGCTCTTCTCTTCACATTGTCCCAGACTCGAAGCCTCTTCTATAGAGAGGATGAGTTCAAAGCTCTACTTGTCCAGCTACGATTTCAAAACCGTGGGACTACCTATGATATTCATGTTTTCAAAAAAACAGTTGCTCCTGAGTAAATAGCGAAAATGTTTTCGAAGTTGGACTTCTTCCGTACTACTTTCACAAAAATACTACTACTAGTAGTAGTGATAGGTTCTCAGCCCTGCGCGCTTGTAACAATACATCGCAAGGGTAACATATCACAGGGATAAATAAACCATACAAAAGCAAACACGCAACTACAAACTTCAGACACATTTGAGCACGAAAGTTCACTGCAATTCAGAATCAGAAGGGAAATGAGGAACACCAAAACGCACATATTCTCAGAGAAGCTCAGCTGCTCCAAGAGACAGGCGATTGGATGAACAATGAATACCTGAACACTGCCATATCAATTGCAGAAAAAAAAAACTTCATATCATATGGGCACCTGTGCAGAGGTCAACAGGTCCAACATCAAGGTTCGTTGGTTCCACAATCCACTTCACTCATCAGAGATTTCGGAATACAAAATACATCATACATGTTCAAAACTCCGAGTACACGAGGGTGCTGACAAAAATAATCTGGAACATATGCAGTTGCATAACAGCGACTAGATAGCCACACAGAGCCCTGAGGTACCTCACTCGCTAACAGAGAGAGATCTCTGCCTCCGAGGAGACCTGCTAACACTGGGGCCTGCACTCCTTGATCTGCTGTCAGCTGGTGAACGCGACACAGATCTCTCTCGAGGTCGAGGAGACGGGGACCTGTCAAGAAGGTAGGTGAGCCAATCAATTTGAACTGGGACATTACAAGCACATGGAGTTTTCATCAGCACATAGGAGGGGGATGGAAGCAAGTCATACCTTGAATAGTGCTTTCGCTTAGGTGCTGGCGGGTAGCTTGGGCTGTGGGACCTTGATCTACCCCTAGGAGAATCGCTGTAACCAGGTGACCTTGAGCGCAACCTCCGATCATAAGAACGGCCTCTGCCACTACAGAAGTAACAAAATGCATGAGTAAATTAGCTTTTGCCTCCTAAAATACTATGGCAGATGCGTACGCACAAATGAACAGTTATAGAATGGGTATCATAAGGGGACTAGTACCTCATTCTTTCCCTGGCCCTCATGTCAGAAGGCTTCTTCCTGTTTTCCTCTGCAAAAACAACAGTAATTTCCCTTCCAAGCAGCATCTGCCCATCCATATGGTACTTTGCATCAGAAGCATCCTCAGGATCAAAGTATTGGATGAACCCAAATCCTTTAGGTTCCCTGAGACAGAATGCAAATTTTAGTACTTCACTAAAAATAGCAATCGTTCAGAACCATTAAGGAGAAAACCCCTGCATAGACAATCAAATCAACATGCTGCAAACTCTTCCTTCCAAGAATGGTGATACACACAAATCAATTTCAATTGATACACAAATCAATCTCAAAGGTAAAGCAGGCACTAAGCTGCTGACCTTGCACTTCAAACTCTTCGTAACTTGCATATCTCTTTAAACCTCTATTTCTTCCTTTTCTTCAATAGTACTCTTAAGACTTGTCTTCAAAAAAAGTTACTTTCACTGTTAATCTGAGGGGGTGGGTAAAGCAATCCAGTGTAAACCAAAGGAAACAGAGCATAACAATTTAAAAAATCTGTAAAGAACATATTTAATATGTTAAAAACAAGCAACACCATGGTATTTATAAAGAACATAAGCCTGTTCTGGATCAAATATACTTTAGTGTACTATACAGCTCAGGTGGAGATCGCCAAGTTGCACGTAGGAGTCCATGGGCAAACACCTACTCACATAATTAAGACAAGGTGCCTTACCGAGTGTAGTAATCCTTTGGCAGATATATGTCTTTAAGGCGACCAAATTTTCCAAATGGTCTACGAAGGTCATCAGGCCTGCAGTTGTCATAACATCCAAGTTACAGTTGTGTAGTGTCAAAGAATAATCCATTCTCATCGTTATATGCAATAGGAAGCACCTCATAAACATGGAAAACAAAAAGGACTTTGCAACTGAAAACTCGGTAAAATCAGGGGGAGGGGTACACTTCATTAATAAGACATAACTTATGAAGCAGAATGCATTTCAAATCCCTCAGAATAGCTAGACAGAACTGTATATTTACAATTTATATCTGTTCTGTACAGGAGCTACATTCCATGGGGCTAATTTGAAAAATAAAAAGATCAACATGCTTTGTTTTTATTTGCAAGAAAAAAAAGATACTAAATGTCTTAAGCAAAATTAAGAATTCAGTCCTCACAAGCCTGCTAATTCTATCCCCTTCGACAAATTCCAATATTATAATGAATAACCTATTTTCTCTTTACCAATTCAATTACTATTGAAAGCAACACCAAAGAAAATCCATTCTACTACTGATCCAGGAGCAGGGAGAATCTTACCTACAATCCCGACGAAGATTCCTCACCAAAAGACTAGTTGGGAGGTCCCTACCACGGCCTCCATAACGACCACGAGGACTTGGGCTGCGAGTTCTTCTCCTGTAACCTCTTGGTGACGATGGACTGTAATCATAGCTTCTTCCCATGTTCTAAGAAGCCACGAGAAAATAATAAGATTCATTAGAAACGGCACAATAGCAATTCCGTTCATTAAAATCATGCATTTACATATCAGATCCTCTTAAATAAAAAACAAAAAAGAATCAAGGCCATGAAGAAAATATATCTACTCAAACAGGCACCAAAGTATAAAGTTCTTCATTAATTACTGTAAGTAGGCTAAACCAAAAGTGAATTGGACAACAGGTGAAACAAAAGACATATATTCTGTTATAAACTGATTGCTTCTTTAGTTGTTTATATATGCAGGGAATCCAACTCCATCCCGTATCTAGAATCATTTTACCAATAGAATCAATTTTAGAAAATGTTGCTTAAGACGTGCACATGCGTGGACGTCACCCATCATGAACTTTTCCAGTATTACAATACATAAACGTGCTACCGAGCGTAGATCTGTATGAGCAAATACAAGCAGATAGTCAGCGCACCCAAGAAAACAAAGTTTTCCTATCTTTTCTTCTCACGATTCTTCTGGGAGGTTCTACCAGCACGCCGTCCATCCCACCCTCCCCGGGGAAATAACAGCTTCAACACGCGCACGGCCCTCCTCCAAGGCGCAAACGACCAATCCCAAAAGAATCTAAAGAGCTCCCCCTCCCCCTCGGCGCAATGAAACCACTCAATCCCACTTTCAAAATTGTGTGCGGAACACGCCCTCAGCCCAAGGCAACAGGCCGACGCTCCACCTTCCACAACGCGATAACGAACTAGGGTTCCTCTACCAGGCAAAACGACCGAATCGACTAGACAAAACGCACGCCGAACATCATCCAACCGCGTCAGATTCGAAGCGGGGAAGACCACGGGGGAGTGCACGGCAGCGCTCACCTCGGCGGAGCAAATCAGACGGGTCTCCTGGCAGCAAACTA
Organism: Miscanthus floridulus; assembly: GCF_019320115.1. NCBI lineage: Eukaryota > Viridiplantae > Streptophyta > Magnoliopsida > Poales > Poaceae > Miscanthus > Miscanthus floridulus. The sequence continues at coordinate 136,618,016 of NC_089581.1, read as the reverse complement.
TCAGAAATCAGAGCGGCGCAACCCCCTCCCCTCTGGAATCGGAGGCGTACCTCTTTTTGTCTAGGGCACGGGGAGCGGCGGGTGGCCTCCTGTCTCCGGAAGCTTCCGAGGTCCGAACGCGACCGCGACGGGTGGTGAAAGACGAGGAGCGCGGGGTGGGTGGGGCCGTGCGGTTTTTATTAGAGAAGGGGAAACGACATGGAGTTGGATTCGGGCCGGTACAACAGTTGGGCTGCGTATGTGGAGGGCCACGTTGTTGGGCTATATACTCGTTTGAGCTCGGCGTGGGCCTATGGATCATGGGATTAGGCCCAAACAGGGTCAAGGTCTCTGGAATCGTTTTCTTCTTCCTTGTCAAATGACTCTCAGAGAAAAAAAGATGAACTTCTAAAATCTATCCCTCTGATTCCAAATGTATGTTGCCTCGAACGACGACGCAACCAGATGATTGTCCTGATTTTTTTTAAAGTACACTATTTTATATAGTGAAAGTTATGTAGGAAGGTTTTTCTTAGATTTTTGACGCAACGCTTTTTCTACGATTACTCTAGTAATATCAGCCACATGCTATCAGTTTTTGTCGTATATTGACAGGTCAAGTAAAAAAGAATGACCAACTAAAATCTCAAATAAATTACGTTCAGAAATGGAGAGAGTTTATGATTTTTCTCACTACAACAAAAAGGTTCTGTAGTAGCCTCTTTTTTTAGGCTCTTTTTTCTTTAGGGACGGCTGTAAATAGTTTCCAAACACACCGCCCTACAAATCCATTTGTAGGGGCTGCTGCCGTTATCAGCCGCCCTGGCCCGATTTGTAGGGACGGCTGAATATAGAGCCGCTCCTACAAATAGACGTCGAATATTAAAATTCAAAATTTTCAAACGATCTCAGATGGAGAAATGACCAAAATAAAAGTTATAGATCTCAAAAAGTTATAGAACTTTACTGTTTACAACTTTTTTCATTTAAAATCGTTTACTATTTTAAAATGCTGTCTAAAATTTAATTTTTAAATTATCAAAGAACTCTGATTTCTTATTTTAATTTCCAGCTAAAACTTGTAACTAATCTTTCTCACTCATACTAACTTTAAATTTGATGATTTTATCCTAAAAATTTCTAAAATCAAGCTCTATCAATTTTTATGTTCTTACAGCTATTATTTTGGTTATCTTTTTCATGTGACTCTGTTTTATCAAATCAAAATTTGAATTTCAAAAAATAACAACTTGAAATAATATTTTGAAAGAGTAAATGATTTCAGCCGAAAAAGTCATGAACATAAAAGTTTTAGAACTGATCAAGATCTATAATACTACCACTTTGTCGGATGGACAAATTACCAAAATAAAAGTTGCAGGTCTAGATCATTTCTACAACTTTTTATGTTCATGATTTTTTTCAGCTGCTCTTTCAAAATGTTGTTTGAAGTTGTTATTTTTAAAAATTCAAATTGTAAATTATTCAAACAAAGTCATATGAAAAGATGATCAAATGAAAGTTATAGATCTCAAAAAGTTATAGAACTTTGTAGTTGATAACTTTTTTATTTGAAATCATTTTGTCAAGGAAAACTACGTTTGAATTTATCAAATTTGAAATTTAACTTTTTTCAAACGGCCTCGGATGGAGAAACAACCAAAATAAAAGTTGTAGATCTCGAAAAGTTATAAAACTTTGTAGTTGACAAATTTTTTATTTGAAATCATCTTGTCAAAAAACAATGTTTGAATTTCTCACTTTTGAAATTTGAAATTTTTAAATAACCTCGGATGGACAAAGAGAAAAAACGGAAGTAGTAGATCTCGAAAAGTTATACAACTTTGTAGTTGGCAACTTTTTCATTTGAATTCATTTAGGGTCTCAAACAATCAATTTAAATTCGGTTGAGGATAACATGAGGAGAAAGAAAATGAGACTTTTCCCTGTGTGCCATTATAAAAGATCGTAATTCTCTGTGTGCCCCTGAAAAAAATTCAGCAGTCTTCAGCGCCACTACTTCAACTTTTTCATGTCCTCCATGCCACTTCCGTCAGTTTGGGCTCCAACGCCGTCAAACTGCAGGTATGAAAAGACGAAAATACCCTTAAGTCTAAATATGTTATTAATTTTTTTGAGCATATTAACGACTTCAAATGAAAAAACTCAAACTAGAAAGTTGTAGATCTCGTCGAGATCTATAATTTTCATATAAAATTCATTTTCATTTAATTCCACAAAAAAATATGATTTGATATGATTAATATATCTTAGAAAAATCATCATTTTTTTACGAAATTAAATAAAAATAAATTTTATATAAAAATTATAGATCTCGACGAGATCTACAACTTTCTAGTTTTGAGTTTTTTTTTATTTGAAGTCGTTAAGATGCTTAAAAAAATTAATAACATATTTAGACTTAAGGGTATTTTCGTCTTTTCACATCTGCAGTTTGACGGCGTTAGAGCCCAAACTGACGGATGTGACATGGAGGACACGAAAAAGTTGGAGTAGTGGTGCTAAAGACCGCTAAATTTTTCCAGAGACACACAGAGGATTACGATCTTTTATAATAGCACACAGAGAAAAGTCTCAAAGAAAATCCATTATAAACACAAATGAGTGTGAGGTGACGTGGTTAGAGGAATATCACGCGAGGAGGAGGTCGATTTGCAACTGCGGCGGAGCAGGTGGGTGGCTGCCTGGTGGGGGCCTCCGTAGATTATTTTTTTTCTATTTTTTGGCCGAATTCTTGATGATACAAATCTTGAGCCACTCCTAAAAATCTAATTTATAAAAACAGCTGATCAATGGTGTCTATAAATCAACGATTTGTAGCCACGTCTCAGTAGAGACGTCCGACGAAAATGCCCCTACGAATGCTTATGAGCAGCCCCTACGAAGGCTGGCTGTAGCCGTGTCTAGTGCTAGTCACTTTAAATATAAAATCCTATGAAGAAGCAGTTCGAGATTTCAACTTTTCCATTAACTCAAAGCCTGGAGTGCCCTTAAGGTGAATAATTTAACATTCACCAACCATTTACCACTACAGGAAACCAGGTTTCTTTCAAAACTGCTGTTATTGTTCTTCTTTGTATCTTTAATTGTGTCTTATGGATGAGGCTGAGCAAGTGTACATACTTGATGTAATTGTCATTATAAGATTGTCAAGTGTACATGATATTTCGATGGAAACTATGGGTCCGTTTGGTTGGGTTTTTGGCTTTGGCTTTTGGTCCTAAAAGCCAAAAGCCCAATTAAAGAGGCTGCTTTTTCAGGCGGTTTTTTCAGAAGCAGTTGCTTTTCCGTAGTACAGTTTTGAAAGCTGGTTTGATCCTGCTTTTGGCTTTTGCCTTTTTGCTTTTCAAAATTGGTGGAATAAAAAACTCTTCCATAGTTGTTTTAAGAGAGATAAAGATAGAAGGTATATTTTATACTTGTTTAACTAAACAGCTTTCAGCTTTTCTACAGCTCACAGCCCACAACAGCTTTCTCACAGCTCACAGCCCATAGCAACTTTTTTCCACCGTCACAACTCAACCAAACACACCCTATATGTGTATGCCACCATGGTTCAGGCAAACAAGCACGCCCCATATGCTACCAAGATAAGGTGATGTGAGGTAGGGGTGACACAGGAGCTAGCAGCAACAGGAAAGATGATGATGTGTGTGGAGAGGATGAAGATAAGCAGATGTCTCACACAATCAAGACAACTGAACGAACAGCATGACGGCTCAAATCATCAAAACAGAAGCCTAAAATAAGATTAGACAGAATCTTCCCAACATTTTTTTCTCACGGCAGTGAGTTTTTCATATATTTATGTACGCGTTTCCCCACAAAAGAGGCGTGGCATAGTCCGGACTCCGGGTCCTTTCTCTCATTTTTTATCCTTGTTTTCCCTTTTATTAAGATGTAGTACATTGGTATATCGCGGAGTCCGTCTTTGTGTGAAAAGGCGAATTGAAAAGCAATCTGTTTGGTATCTGGGCAAGAAGACAAACCTTGAAAAAGAGCTCAAACCATATGCTTACGACCTTACGTACACCTGTTCATTCATAAATAAAGTTCGACAAAAGAGGAGTGCAGCACAGCAACGCAGGTTCCAGAGTCCAGAGGAGGCTACCACGTTCAGATTGCCATTTTTTGACGCTAGTTCAGATTGCCATTTGTCACCAGCCACTGCGATTTGCGAAGCGGATAGTGTACATCAGTACATGTGCGGGAGCATGGGAGGAGGAGGAGGAACCAAAGTTTTTTTTCTCTCTCGTCCGCTCTGGGAGGCGCAAAGTTTCCTTTGATCGCAAGCATCTCGCGATCCCAAAGGCTATAGTGATGAACATGCGCAGGGTCGTAGCCAGCGGTGGGGCTCAGCCCCCCTACCCATCCTGAACACGTGGAGTTTTCTTAAGTCCTCCCTTAAAATTTTATGCATACATGTATTAGGTAGGAGAGGCTAAGGTTAAGAGAAGATAAAAAAAACCTTTATTCTTTTGTTCAGCCCCTCCTATATTTTTTTCTGGCTTCGTCACTGAACATGCGTGATGCGCTGCCGCGACGACGGCGGCGGCGTCGCTGCCTTTTTGTTTGGCATGACAATATTCTTACCGTCGTAGGGGGGTTGTTTTTTTTTTAGACTAATTACAAAACTAAATGCATAAATTAAGACTACTTTGCGAGACAAATTTATTAAGTATAATTAGTCCATGATTTGATAATGTGGTGCTACAGTAAACATGTGCTAATAATAACTTAATTAGGCTTAATAAATTTGTCTCGCGGATTACTGACGGATTCTGTAATTTATTTTTTTATTAGTATCCGAATACCCAATGCAACACCACATATGACATCCGATGTGACACCTCTTAAACTTTAGTCTCTGCATCCAAACACCCCTTAATGTCTTCGGCTTACTCTTGACGGCGACGGGATGCGTACCACGTAGTATTAGGAATACTCTTCTTTTTTTTAGTACCGCAAAAGTTAGGCTGGTCGATTATCCGCGAGATGTTAGATATCTTTTCTTACTAGATAGAAAATATACCTGTACACTGCAATAGTAGAGATATGATTAGTATATAAGTAGATGATTTTTGAATGATAATTGAGCATCTTCGGTTAATTTTCACGAGTTCATGTGACAAGTTAGAATTCCTTTGTCCAACCATGGGTTTCGTAAACTAAGGGTTCGTTTGATTTGTGGAATGAAGTAGTCTATCATCTCGTTCTCTGATTTTTATGTTTGGTTTGTGGAATATAATGGGTTCATCTATTACCACCTCAATTCTCACAAGCTATTAACTAGTACTAATATGAAATGTAATCATTTCATTAAATTTAGAAATTGACTCATGATGTATCATCCCATTTAAAATGGGTTAATTTAATTCCCTAAACCAAACACTATGTAAATGATCATAAAATAGAAATTTGATTTTATTCGCTTCTAAACCGTTCACCTCTTCCATTATATAAAAAATACATAAAAGAAACCCCCTACATACACATCTAAATTATCCACGGATGCTATCAATACAAAAGTAAATAAAAAAATTCTCTAATCTACATTAGTTATCCATCTTTGCCATTGTTATTAAAAGTTTAAATAAACTTCTAAATTTATATTCAAATTACTCAAAATTACTATTACAAAAAATACCTCTTAAGTAACAGTGTATATGGTTTCAAACTTTACAAGGTAAAGCTTTTTAATAATGGCAAAGGTGGATACATTAGATACGTAGTAATTGAAGGGGTTGCTTTAGATTGTCATTCTTAAAGCTATAGGTGGGTAGTTTCGATGCTAGTTTAGAGGCTTACATGTGGGTACTTATTAGAAAACAGAATAGATCCAACGTTGATTAAAGCTAGTTGAATTTATGGCCAAATGTTTCCGACCATTGTGACTGCCCTTAGGTGTAGAGAAGTCCTTCTGAGAGCTTGATTTAGAGCATTCACCAGTTTCCTTGGTTTTTCCTCCAGTCTTATCATGATCAGACTGTTTCTTCTTTGATTCACCATTGTTGTCCTCGTCATCTAGCAGGTCATCCTCTTCAGGGTCATCTCCCCCCTCACCATCATCACCATTTTCATTTCCTCCCCCCTCAGTTATCTGCTCAAACCCTTCTGTCTTGAAGCTGATTAGATAAATCTTAACCTTCATCTCAACAATCCTCTGACTTGGCACTTAAAGAATGGGGTCCAGTTATTCCAGAGAGAAGAAGTAAGAGGAATATACAAGATGGTCGAACAATGATTGAAAAGGCACAAGCATTGAAGGAGATGAACAACCTAAAAATACCTAAAGGTAAAAAACCCATACCTAGTTTCTCTAATAACGAGTTAGTTGATATTGCTTCAAAGATTGGTTTAGATGTAGATCATAAGATGGATTCTGGTAGTAGTAAGGCCCAGCAGATTTTAGACATGGTAGAGGATAGAAATAGTAATTTTACTAAATGTTGCAAGTTTGTAGGATGTAATTTTGGTTGTACATCAGGAGAGTTGCCTCCAGAGAAATGGTGCAATGATATCAATAGGGATAAGAACCTGATACCAGATTTGGTAGAAGTAGTGATAAGCACAAAGAATAACTCTGTAGAGACTAGTCAGGTAGATGAGATGGAAATTTCGTCAAAGGAGATCATGGGAGAGGACCCTGAGACTCCTGTAGCTGATATTAGAGCATATGTAGATGTAGAGATAGATTTAGAAGAGCAGGCCTGGACTAAGGTTACGAATAGGAAAATGAGTACAAGTAAGTTGAAATGATAGGTCTCTTCTGAAATATTCGAGGTTTGAATAAACTGGGTAGGCTACCTGCCTTGATCAGTAGAGTTAGGAGTACTCATGCTGATATAGTAGGTGTTATAGAGACCAAGAAGGAGTTTTTTATTCAAGGATATCTGAAAACTCTAGCTGATAATACGCCTTTTAGTTGGTTTTCTTTACCTGCTAAAGACACTGCTGGTGGCATTTTAGTAGGCTGTAATAGTAATAAATTTTCTGCATCTGTTTGTGATATTCTAAAATTTTCTGTTAGTCTGATGATTAGTGATGTTAAGACTGGTTTCTGTTGGAAACTAGTGGTAGTATATGGATCCCCTTATGAGACAGGAAAATTAGAATTCCTGACTGAGATAGATGAGGTTATGAGCAAATGGAAGGGTCCTACCATGGTGGTGGGAGACTTCAATCTAGTCAAATTTGCTACTGATAATAGTAATTTAATTATTAATTATAGATGGGCCGACGCTTTCAATGAATGGATATATAAGTGGGGATTGGTAGAGTTAAATGCTAGTAATACCAAATTCATTTGGACAAATAATCAGGATCTTCCTATTCTAGCTAAAATAGATAGGGTGTTTGTTACAACGGAATGGGAACAAGCTTTTCCTTTAGTAAGGGTTAAGGGTCTAGAGAAATATCCTAGTGACCATAATTCTTTACTGATAGATTCCGGCGACAATGTCTTTTTTGGAAAAAAAAACAATTTAGATTTGAAAAATGGTGGTTGCAGAAGGAGAGTTTTGCCAAAGTAATAGAGAAGTTTTGGTCCCAACCATGTCAATGTAAGAATAGTCTTGATATTTGACAATTCAGGATTAGGACCCTGAGGAAATTAGTTAGAGGCTGGGCAGCAAATGAGGTAGCTAGTATGAATAAGGAAAAAGCTGAATTAGCTTTGGAGTACAATGATCTTAAAAAAGAGATGGAGTCTAGGGTTCTATCTGATCAAGAGTTATCTAGACTTAGAGAGGTGACTAGGAAGTTAGATAATATCTGGGCCTTAGAGGAGATCAAGGTGAGAAAGATCCAGGGACCGGAATATATTAGAGGTTGACAGAAATACAGCTTACTTTCAAGTTGTGGCAAATCAGAGAAGTAGGAAAAAACGAATAGAAGTGCTAGAGGGTCCTAATGGTCTAGCTGAGGACCGGAAAGGAATGATAGATATAGCAGTTAATTTTTACAAAGAGCGTTTTGCCAAAGAAAGTAGAGTAGGAGTAAGCTTGGATAAGGAGTTTTGGGGGCCTGATGATCTGATAACCAGCGAGGAGAATGAACTCCTTACCAAACCTTTTACGGAGGAAGAGATTAAAGAGGTAGTTTTTAGCTGCTATTCAGATGGAGCTCCGGGGCCTGATGGTGTGTCTTTTATGTTCAACCAAAAGTTCTAGGGTATTGTTAAAAATGACCTGTTAGCCATGTTCAATGATTTTCACCAGGGCAAATTAGACTTACATAAAATTAATTTTGCTTTAATTACCCTGATCCCTAAAGAGGAGGGAGCTAGATCGATGATGAAATTTAGGCCTATTAGTCTGATTAACTGTAGTTTTAAAATCTTTCCAAAAGCTTTAACTTTGAGACTTGGTAAGATTATTGATAGATTGGTCTCACGGCAGCAAAGTGCATTTATTCAAGGCGGATATATCCTAGAAAGTGTGGTAATTGCCCATGAGTTAGTCCACAGTGTACACAAAAGTGGGGAACTTGGGTGTGTTATAAAATTAGATTATGAGAAAGCTTATGACTAGGTGAACTGGGATTTTTTGTTTAAACTTCTAGAGTCCAGAGGTTTTAGTCCATGCTGGGTTAAGTCGATTGAGAGGGTGATTAAAAATGGCTCTGTTGGAGTCATCCTAAATGGGGAAGAAAGTAGATTCTTCAAAACAGGTAAAGGGTTAAGGCAGGGGGATCCTCTGTCTCCCTTGTTGTTTAACCTGGTAGGAGATGTATTAACAAGGATGCTAGTTAAAGGTGCTAGTCAGGGGCTGATTAGAGGTTTAGGGGTTGACTTTAGAGAAGGTGGAATCATATCACAGCAATATGCAGATGATACTATTTTGTTTTCTGATACAAAACCAGATCATCTACTCAATTTAAAAGGTATTTTGTTATGGTTTGAACAGTTGTCTGGTATGAGAGTAAATTTTCATAAAAGTGAGGTTATTGCTATGAACATGTCTGGTGAGTCAGCTCATGATATATCTTATCTCTTTGCTTGCCCTATTGGGAATTTCCCAATTAAGTACTTAGGTGTTCCCCTACATTACGAGAATCTGAGTAGAGATGATATCCAACCTTTAGTTGATAAAATGCTTAAACAGATAGCTGGTTGGAGGGGGAAGCTCTTATCATATGCTGTGAAGGTAGTTCTAATTAGAGCTTGCTTGACTAGTATTCCCATCTATTTGATGTCTTTTATTAAGTTCCCCAAATGGGCAATAAAGATTCTTAATACTCACCTAGCTAACTGCCTTTGGAATGACAATGCCGGAGGGCATAAAATTCATTTAGTAAATTGAGAGTCTGTAGCTATGTTAAAGGACTATGGTGGTTTAGGAATCCCAAACATGAGAGATTTGAACATTTGTTTGCTAGCGTCATAGATTAAGAGGTATAATGTAGATAATCACAAGTTGTGGAAACAATTCATTGATCATAAATATGACACAGAAAAACCAAATCTGTTCTATACTCCCACTAGGGGCGCGTCCCAATTTTTCAAAGGAGTCATGTGGGCTGCTTCTGCAGCCAAATTAGGTTTTAGATGGAAGGTTGGGAATGGAAGGAAGGTTAAGTTTGGGAAGATACCTAGTTGGGACATTCTAGCCTAGCGGTACAGTTCTGGAATGTATATGTGATAGTACAGTAAAAGTCTGGGACAGTGGCAGACTTATGGGATGGTACTGATCTCAAGTGTACTTTTAGAAGAGGCTTTGCTATGAGATTGATGAATTTGTGGTTAGAAATTGTTCAATTAGCCTCAACAATAACCTTCTCTGTGGATGAAGATGCTTTAGTTTGGCAATTCAGCTCCAATGTAGTTTACTCCTTGTAATCTTTGTATAAAATCATAAACTTTAGGGGTATCTCCCGGTACATGTCCCTGCAGTTTGGCACATTAAAGTTCCTCCTAGAGTGCAGTTTTTTCTATGGCTATTATCAAAAAATAAAACACTGACTAGGGACAACTTAAGCATTAGGAAGAAACTAGATGACATGTCATGCCTTTTCTGGTCAGAACGTGAATCTGTGCACCACCTCTTTTTTTAGTGTTCTGTTGCTAAGCAAATGTGGGTCTATTTGTCTGAAGTTTGTGATAGGGAGGTGGGAAATGACTTTATGTCAATTTGACAGATGTGGTTATGTAATAATAAATTTTTAGTCTGTAATATCTTTTGTGCTACAGCCCTGTGGGGGCTTTGGAAGCTAAGAAACAATATATGTTTTCAGGGGGAGGTATGGATGGGCATGACGTTATTGCTGCTGAGAATTGCAGCTATGCTACGGACATGGGTTATCCTTTGCCCTCATGCCAAGAAACTGGAGTTCACATGGAGATTGGAGAAGCTCAAAAGCTTTGCTTTCAGACCGCCAAGGATTGCTGGCTGAGCCAAGTGGACGACAAATGGGACTACTTCATGTTCAAACAAGCGCACAACTGGGAAGACCTTAAAACTCCTGAAGAAGTGAAGATGAAACTCGCTGGGAATCACATGGCCAAAGAAAACGCAGGCGGAAGATCTTGGTTCAGTCTGCTGAGCTTGGGTGATGGGAGTGAGTTTTGATGCATGTTAGTATAAAAAGAAAATGGTGAGGCGTCTAGCTACTGTCTTTGTTTTTCGTTTATGTTAAGGTCTGTGAGCTGAATTGTATGGAGGGGTGCGTTTCACCCGAATGCTGTAAACTCTATGGTTGTCTTTGCTAATGCTAAGACAGGGGCATCGCCCTAGAATTCTAAAAAAAGAGGATTTATCTTTTTTTTTCTAGCATGTTTCATAAGGATTAAGACGAGGTTCTGTTGAAAAGCATCAATTAGTACAGTAAGATACTCCCTCTGTCCAGTAATATAGCGTATTTTAGGAAATTTAAGAGAAAACGTAAAAGAAGCATGTACCCTCATTTTAGACGCTGTCATTAACGTGATTAATGGTGATTGATTGATAAATAAAAAGTATTTATATAAAATTAATTTTTATTCTCTAGAATGCATTATATTTGAGCACAAATTTTGAATGCTAGAATGCACTATATTATAGGACGGGCCAAAGGGCCTCTAGTCGTTAGAGCGTCCCGGCGGTACTCCTCAGGTCCTGGGTTCGACTCCCCGTGGGAGCGAATTTCAAGCTGGGGTTAAAAAAATCCCCTCGTCTGTCCCACGCCAAAGCACAGGTCTAAGGACCGGCCCATTCTCACAGGGCGACGGTGCCGCTGTGTAAGGGTGGGACAGGAGTTCGGGGGTTTTCTGGGCCTGCGTGAGAAGGTCTTCTTAATGCAATGCCTGGGGTGGTCATACCCTCACAGGTCCAGTTTTATATTATAGGATGGAGGGAGTAATTAAGATGGATGTGGAGATGTGAAGATCGGGACAGTTTAAGGTAAGATCACGCTCTAATGTACAAAGACCCTAATTAATAATAGTAAGGTTAATTATAATAGTAAGATAAGATGGTTGCTTGGTGCGGATATGGGGACAGAGGCAGGTTGCCGGTAGGATCTCTCTCTGATAGTATATGTAGTACAGAAGAAAGGATGTAATGTAACGTAAAGTAGGGGCCGACGGAGTGGGTGTATGTGTGCTGTGTGCATGCATGCATGTGAGAACCCCGTCAGCAATCGAAAGGCAGGACGCAGCAAGCACTCGTGGCGCTCTTCTTGAGGCTGAGACTTATCCATAATTCATAGGAAAACTAGCCTTTGGATTCCACTTATATGATGGTGCAATCTAAAGTTAGTCCGGATGATGGATGGGCGGATGAACATCCGTGGCTAGCGGCGCGCCGTCGCCTGAGTGGACGCAACGCAAACAAGGGCGGATCGGCAGCTGATGATTTGGCGTGCGTGCTATTGGCCTGTTGCTGCTTTGCTAGCTCGGAATGGTTTCGGTCTGGAGCAGAAGCTAAAAGCAGAGCGGGAGGGCGATGTGTACGTAACTCGTGAGACGGGGAAACGAAGTTTGGTTGGAAGAGAGGAAAGGAAGCTGATGCGCGGATGGCCACCTGCTCGGAACGACCGCCGCGCCTGCGGTGGCCGGCCGGCCGGCCGGCCGAACTCCCTCCCTATTCTTTGGTTGGACCACATGCACATGTTGGACCGGGGATGATGGGCGGGATGGCGATGTGGCCAGTTTTTCTCCGTCTCTGGTGTGCTTTCAGCTCGGAGTTGTACCAATACGAACCGTCTTTCTTTGGAGCAGTTTTTGCCGCGTGCGTGTAATCGTCGACTTTAGCTCGGGGAGCTTCCGTTAGCTATCAGCCAGTTCTTGCTTCCCACTTAGGCCCCGTTCGTTTCTCCGGGAACGAAGCAAGGAAGAATTCCGGCCGGACTCGTTACTTTAATTTATATAGCTTCCACTACCGGATCGATTCCTCGCAACTAAGCGCGTGTTTAGTTTCCACCCCAACTTTCAAAAAAGTGCTACAGTACCCATCACATCGAATCTTACGGTACGTGCATGGAGCGTTAAATGTAGACGAAAAAAAACTAATTACACAGTTTGGTTGGAAATTGCGAGACGAACGTTTTGAGCCTAATTAGTCCACGATTGAACACTATTTGCCAAATAAAAACGAAAGTGCTACAATAGCCCAAATTCCAAAGTTTGGGCAACTAAACACGCTCTGACCGAAGAGTCCTTAACCTATATGCAATACTCTGCCAATGCCGTTTTCGTTTTCTTTGGCCGCTGCACCCACCGCCTCGCCTCATCTCCGCATCCCACTCCTTGTATTGTACGTATCTGTAGCGTCGGTTAGCGCGCGTCACCAACGTCCTAATCGCGCGCTCGATCCTGCTCTGCTCATTTGCCTGCACGAGGCGCTGCTGTTATAAAGCCAGGGCCTCAGCTTCCAAGCTTCCCTCCCCGGCCCCTAGTGCTAGTACCCACACGCCGCGTCGTCACGCCCTGCTCCTCTCCGCTGTTGCCACCTGCTCGCTTCATCAGATTTCGGGGAGTTCCAGATTAATAAGCAATTCCGATCGAGGCAGGGCTAGGCTTTCGTTTCGTCCGGGAGAAGCAAGCTAAAGGAAGGCGATCGGATCGGAGCCCATTGGAAAACGGGAGCTTCAGCCCGAGGTACGCCCATGGCTTCCCCCATTTCTTGCGATCCTCATCGCCTGCCTGCTATTTGCTTTCCATCTTCTCTTTTCCTTTTTATTTCTCGTCTGTCTGATGCCCTCCTCCTCTTCTCTAGACTTAAGTTTTTTTTTATGGAGGAAGTGCAACTTTTCTAGCTTTTGGCGAAGTCTACAACAGTACATCAGTATGGATAATATCTCAAATTGTCAATTAATTTGTTTCCCAAGTTCATGTTTTTGTACTTATGGATGTTAATATTTTTTATCCAGAAATTTGATCATAGTTAGAGAAGTTTGACCTAGGTTAATTCTGAAATGAACTATAATTTAAGACGGAGAAAATATAAAAGCTCACTGGATACATACATAAGTCAAATGACACTGTTTTATTTGGTTGCTATAGGCCATCAAAATGTAAATATTACTCCGTAAATGTTGATGCTATTTTCTAGGAAATTGGCCACTTAATTATTTTTTGGCTTGATCCAAATCTATAATTGCATTTTTCTTGGATAGAGGAAGTAGAACTTTTTGAGCTTTTCAAAGAGTCTACAAAAGTACATCACTATGGATAATATCAAATTCTCTATTAAATATGTTTTCCATGTTCATGTATTTGAACTCGTAGATGTTAATATTTTTTCAAAAGAATTAAAGAAGTTTGACCAAAGTTAATTCTCAAATAAATTATAATTTGAGACAGAGAAAGTATAAAATTTCATAGGACGCATACATAAGTCAAATGACTGCTTTTATGTGGTTGCCATCAGAACGTAAATATTACTCCTTAAGTTCCAAGGTACATGCCATTTTTAATTTTGTTTTAGGTCAGACTCTTCTAATTTGATCAAATTGTTAGAAAAATATATTAATATCTGCAATACCAAATAAATACACTATTAGTACATGTTTCATGTTAAATTCAACAAAACTCATTTCATGCTATAGCAGACATTGATGTATTCTCTTATATTTACTTGGTTATTAAATGTTGAGGCAAAATTAAAATATTGTATATTATTCTTCAACAGAGGAGTAGTATATATTTTCAGTTACATCTCTGCATTAAACTCTGAAACCGTCGAGCTGATAATTTCAGTTATCGGCGGAACCGCTACACAAGGCCTTCGATTGCACATCTTGGGGTGTGAGGATGTTGCAGAACCGGTGGAAGGGATGCATCTTCTTCTCCTTCGCCTTCCTTCTCTGCAACGTATCAGGTATGTAGGTTACGTTCTACGCAGGTTTCGGCGCCTTTTCCCCGAGTCTTCAGAGTTCAGAGGCACCGGGTTCCTTGTTCCTTCCTCACTTTTCTTTATCGTTTCCTGTCATCCCTAAAAACAACTTTCTTTCGTGTCCCTAAAGATGCTTTACTTCGCTAGAAATGCATGCATGTCATGTATGCCGATAACTGAATAAAGTGTAGAGGATTCCAAGGGGCCTTTTTTTTTTCATAAGCTAGTACAAAGGAGTAGGGATATGCCTGTGCTTTTTACACCCTTTCCATGCCTTATCTTGAGTCAACAAAGGCGTAAGGACACTTGTGCCATGCCCAAGCTTATCTGAACGATCTTCTCACTATTGTCTCGTTTTATATAAAATCAATGATGCTGTTTGGCACGTGTAACCAGTAATTAACTTCGTCTAAAATCCTGTTCTGAAATACTGAAGTCTGAATTACAGTGTATTGGGCTGCATTGCTATTTGGGCTAAAGCCGGATTTACTTACAGTACAAATTTCCATTTCCACAAACCCGCAGGCGTGGTACTGATGGCATCAGAAAACTCTCCGTCAGAGTTCGCCAAGCTCGTTCAGTCTAAGCAGACGAGGCAAGCTCGCGTGTGCGGAGCGGACCCTGCGCTGCTGAGCTCCCTGGCAGGCATCGACGACGCAGAGGTGATGGTCACCATCCCCAACGAGCAGCTGGATCACGTGGCCGAGTTCCAGGAGGAGGCCGACCTCTGGGTCGCCGCCAACATCGCGCGGTTCCTCCCGGCGACCAGGATCACGCACGTCGTGGCGGGCGACGACGTGCTGGTGGCAAGCTCCCCGGGCAGCAGCGCCTACTTCCTGGTCCCGGCGATGCGGAACCTCCGGTCCGCGCTCGCCGCCGCGGGCCTCGGCGACCGCGTCAAGGTGTCCAGCGCGCTGTCCAGCGAGGCGCTGTCGGACCCGGCGTGGTCGGGCGTCGTGGCCCACGTCCTGCGGTTCCTCGAGTCGTCGGGATCGCCGCTGTTCCTTAAGTCACGGCCGTCGGTGGCCAGCGACGCCAAGGTCGACGCCGCGTATGCCGCGATGCGCGCGCTGGGCGTCTCACGCGTCCCCGTGATCGCGGCGGACCTCGCGGCCGGCAGCGGCCTGGCGGTGGTGCCGTACTACTACTACGGCTACGGTTACACGGGTGGTCAGCGGCGGTCGCTGGCGACGGGGACGTTCTGCGTGGCGCTGCAGAACGCGGACCCGGCGGCGCTGCAGGCCGGGCTCAACTGGGCGTGCGGGCCGGGCCACGCCGACTGCTCCGCCATCCAGCCCGGCGGCGCCTGCTACCAGCAGAACAAGCTGCCGGCGCTCGCGTCCTACGCCTACAACGAGTACTACCAAAAGATGGCCAGCACCGGCGCCACCTGCTCCTTCAACGGCACCGCCACCACCACAACCAGTGACCCAAGTATCTTTTCATTTCCTTTTTACATCAAGAGATTGAGCAGTGTTCGTGAGCACTGATTAACGCCTTCGTGTGACTGCTCGTTTCAGGTTCAGGCTCTTGCGTTTTCGCGGGAAGGTGAGCACGGTTTATTTCAAACTCTGCAATTTCTGCACGCACCAGTTCTGTTATGTTCTGCCAACCACTCGGAACGCTTGCTAGACTGACAGTCTGACGTGATCTCGTTTTCTTGGCACGCGTTGCGGTTTCAGCTCCACGGCGGGAGGCTCCAACTCGAGCGTGCCGGTGGGCGCGAGCCCGCCGACCAGCCTCTCCCCTCCGACGGGCTTCACGCCTCCAGTCGGCTCCAGCCCCCCGTCGTCGTCGGAGTTCACCCCTCCGTCCGGCTTCACCCCGCCAGCTGGAGGCGGCTTTGGACCGGGCTTCGGCACCCCGCCGGGTTCCTTCAATGGCACCGGGTCGTTCGGGCCGAGCGGCACGCTCAGCCCTTACAACGGCGTGCCGCGTGGGTTGTCGCGCGCCGGCTTGACGGCTCTGTCTGCCGCCGCGGTCGCCGTGCTTCTCGTGTCCATGGATGCGATGTGAATTACCGATGCAGATATCTGGATTACCTCTATTAGAGACTAGACATCCATCCCTTTTCGTGTCTATGTTCTTGATTATTGAGCTATTGGTCATGTAGATGTCAGTGTCAGATCAGATTTGTATTATGTATTGAAGTCGTAAATATGAAGCGGATATCTGTATGTATGTGAGTTGGGACAGTCAGGGTTCTGATGAGATGAGCGCATGGATATATGTATGTATGACACGACACAAATCTTTAGTACAATGATGATTTTCATTTTTACAGGTTTGGAACCAGAAATGTAGGATGTAGCATCCTGTTTTTCGTATCGATTCATCTGCCTGCCCGTGACAGTTCAAACTTCGATGTTCAAATTCAAACCGTGTGTGCAGATGCGGCAGCATGATCTCCTTGTCCCTGCTGCCCTTCAAACCTGAGCCACCTGTTGGCCCTGCACAGCCTCATGGCGCCGTGGAATCCAACACCAAGCGCCGTGATATATTGTCGAAGGTGATATATTGTTATATAGCATAATAACCCCACTAATAGTAGCCTTTTAAAAAAAATAGTAGCCTAGAGGAGCAGTCATCATTATTACCTAACGTTATCTATATATCGCTTTTGATACCGTTCGCTTGAACTTATTAGCCGGCTTATCAGCTAAAATTTACGGTATTTTTCTCTCACAACAGAACAACTTCCAGCCGAAGAGGACCTTTCCATACCGCAATCATATCATGCGTACGTCGACACGTCGTACTGTAGCACGTACCTGCAGCATCGGCCAAGTAGCCGTTGGTCCAAGCCTCCGGCGCCGCGTCCGTGGCCGCCATGAGCGGCAGCAGGTAGCTGGCTGCGATCAGCACCACCGCAACACCCAACGCGCGCGGGAACGTGCGCTCCGGCCGCTCCACCTCGCCGGCCATCGTGCTGGCGCTGTCCCAGTAGTTGAGGTTCCAGAACACCGTGTTGAAGAAGAGCGGCCAGTCCCTGCTCCTGCCCTCCACCTGCACCGTCCACCGCCGCGGCCGCACCTTGGGCACCGCCATCCCGAGCACGGACGGCGCGAGGGACACGAGCCCCAGCGCCACGGCGCACCACCCGACGACGCTACGTTGAAGACATATGTTGTACTCTTTTTTTTTTGTTTGATGAGTTTTTCTAAAGTTCCACGTGTAAGGTTTTTAATAAGGCAACAATGTGCAAATGCATTAACCGACAATAATGTACTCTTTCTCCATATTTTTTCCATTGGGTTTTTTGGAGTTTTAACGAGACATGTATTTGTCATGGTATTCGTCCAAAGGAGAGTGTTAAGAATTCCTCAATTAGAGGATTGATTGGCTAATACCATATATGCCCCGAAGGCTATATCTATATAAAGGGACTAGATGTATATGTGAATAGATGAATGAAGAGATGACTCTCTCCCACATATATTTGTCTCCTGTGTTCTTGTGGGTTGTTCTTGAGAATTGGGAAGGAAAACGGGGTCTGCATCTACAACTTCTATACGCCTCTTTCATAGGATTGGAGACGGAAAACGGATCTAGCAATCCATGAACAAGTCGATTCTCAATAGGTTTTTCTTCTCCTTTTTTTTCTGAGAAACATCCTGCTTTGATTGGTTGTCTGGCCTAACCCCAGACCAGGCCCATGTGGTGCACCTTGCCGCCGTTGTTTCTGGTCGGCAGATCTGCTTCCCGCAGCCTGGTTGGCTGGACGAACGCACGATTCATCCTGGGCCTGTCCCGACAGGAAAGCGAAAATCGGAGCGACCATTCCTCAAGTTGTAATGGAAATCCAATGGCTTGGTGAGCTTCTAGTTTCAGTTACAGTCCACCCGGGCCGATGCAAGCCGGAGGGACAAAGCCGGCCTAGCACGGGACACTCTGGGGGACATGTGATTGCATCACTCTTTTTCTTTTTTCTTTTTACCATACACATGCAGTCAATCTACATAGAGCTCACGAACTCTTCACATGAAAATAATGTACTACGGCATGAGAAGCGTTGTGTTGGATTTGGATACACCTGCTGACATGCATGCCTCGGAGACTGGGACTTCGGGGGGTGACAAGTGACAGTTCATTCATTCAAACTCGGTCTCCAGCAGAAACGACGGCATCCCCCTGGTGATCTTCAGCCGCGGCAACCACGCCGGTCTTGAACCTGAGCCACTTCCTGGACCTGCACAGCCTCATGGCGCCATACAATCCAACGCCTAGCGCCGTGAGCCCGCCGGCGAGCGCGAACACCCTCCACCCGGCCACGACGCACACGTACGCCAGGAACGCCGACGGCACGGCGCACATGGCCGCCAGCGCGGGCAGCGGGAGCGGCACGCGGTAGGGCCGCTTCAGGTCGGCCCGCGTGGCGCGCAGCCACAGGAACGCCGTGAACTCCAGCAGCGTGCCCAGGCTGTAGAGGAAGTTGGCCGTGGCCACGACGTCGTCGAAGCTGAGGAAGGAGACGGCGAGCGTCACCGCCGTGGAGGCGGCGATGGCCACCCACGGGGTGCCGGACAGGGTGGCGCGGCTCGCGAACACGGCCGGGAGCAGGCCCAGCTCCGCCATGCCCAGCAGCTGGAACGCGCCGCTGCTCAGCTGGGCCTCGAACATGCCCACGGACGACAGAACTGCCCCGGCCTCGATCCAGTACTTGAGCCATGGGCCTCCGATGATGCCTGCAACACGCGCACGCACCCAAGTTTCAGGCCTTGTGTATGATAGCGGGCCTACTACATGGGCCTCCGTCGCCGGTCATGCAACTCTTCATTTGCCGACATTTTCAGATTGATTGAAATAGCGGTCACAAGTCATATAACTGTTCATTGCGCTCTTTTTTCAAATGAGGCTCTGTATGGTTTTTGAGTGCTTTTCAGGAGAATCTCTATCATCTCCATATCTCAGTTAGTTAAAAGGTATCTTTAATATTCCCTAGTACAAAATTCTTGACCAATAAGTTTTCTTTGTATAGAATACGGGAGACAAGTTTTAATAACTCATAAGTATTAGCTGGGTCCACTAATACTTCCCTTTGCAGTTACTCGGTATATTCCCGGTTGGGGTCACTCAACACGTTCCAATGAGATCCATGTATATTGACATGGATCATAAAATTAGAAAATTTAGCCTTATACTACAATAGAACTCAACTTTGTTATATCCCCTCTGTTTTAAGTCATTTTGACTTTTCTAAATACATAGATTTTACTGTGTATCTAGATATATAATTTTCAACGGTGGGAGTAGATGCAAAACTAGATATGCGATAAAGTTGTAGCAGTTTTGTAGCTAAGCGTCAAAAACAGCTGTACTCCTATGATACTTGTTAAAATAGTTGTAGGTTTGAGGGTACTATGACTAAGTAGTGCTAGTTTTATTTTATGAAATTTATTCGTGTACCTATGATTTATCGATGCAATTACAAGTAAAAACTAGATTGCCTCCCACAAGATATTTTATTAGAAGAAATCTCAACCACATGGTGTAGAAAAAAGTTCAGGAACCAACACCACAAAAATGATTTTTTTTAATATGTTCATCTAAGCTGCAAACCACATGCATCACCATACATATTGACAAAAGTTCGTAACCTGATGCAACGCACGAGCATATATATATATATATATATATATAGGAAAAAATCTACTCCACCCCTTCAACTATGGGGGTTGGTCTACATAACCCCCTCAACTATGAAACGGTCTGATTTACCCCCTGAACTTTCCAAAACCGTCTATTCTATCCCCCAGGCGGTTTTTGACGGCGGTTTTCCTACAGCAACAGGGGTTTTGCTACAGTAACGGCGGGTTTGCTACAGTGGTGGGGTTTTGTCTTTTTTCTTATTTCCGCTGAATCTTTGAAAAATCATAGTAAATCACAGAAAAATCATAAAATGGAAAATCTAATTTTGTTGGACTCCACATGAGTAGATCTACACAGTGAACATATAATACGGTATGCTTTAGTACAATTTTTTTTGTAGCTTTAGATTAATTGGAAAATCCAATTTTGTCGGTAATTAATTAGAATTTATCTATAACTAAGTTATACATAGTCCAATGAGTACGAAATTTTTACTATAGTTTAAGCATATAATAATTAGCGTACCATAAAAATTTCACCATAATTGGACCATAGAAGCTGCAACTATGAATTATTCCAATTAATTACGGACAAAATTAGATTTTCCAATTAATCTAAGGCTACAGTAAAAATTTTGTACTAAAGCATACCGTATTATATATTCACTATGTAGATCTACTCATGTGGAGTCCAACAAAATTAGATTTTTTATTTTATGATTTTTCTATGATTTACTGTGATTTTTCAAAGATTCACCGAAAATAAAAAAAGGAAATTCAAACCACCATTACTGTAGCAAACCCACAGTTACTGTAGCAAAACCGCTGTTAAAAACCGCCCGGGGGTAAAATAGACGGTTTTGGAAAGTTCAGGGGGTAAAACAGACGGTTTTGGAAAGTTCAGGGGGTAAAACAGACGGTTTCATAGTTGAGGGGTGAAGTAGACCAAGTATGAAAGGTTAGGGGGTTAAGTAGACTTTTTCCTATATATATATATATATATATATAGTTACAAATAAAAGCATGATCTCACGTTTGCCTCCCACAAGATATTTTATATTAGAATAAATCTAAACCACATGGTCAAGAAAAAAGTTCACGAACCAACACCACAATGTGAACCTTTTTTTTTACTTTTACAATGGGAGGTCGAAACTCCTACCTGTAGGTCAGACGTGACATAACAGGTACACTACCATTACGCTATATGCACGTTGACAGTGAAATGATTAGTAGTAATTTCTAAAAATTTGATTTCAACGTTGTTTGAACGACGGCCATTATTATTTGATCTGAAGAACCGATGAGGTCACTTAGAGCCAACAAATTGCATTGGTCCAATCCATAGTTGACAACAAACAAGAACTGAACATAAGGAATCATTTTTTTTTGTTTCTAACGACCAAACAGGAGAGTATATACGAAGATTCTGATTGCACATACATATATGAGCACTTATCCTATATTTTGGATGCCTGATTTTTATTGTTCAGAGAACATGCAATTTTGTTATTGTTTGGCTATAGAAAAAAAAATTATAAGTTGTCTCTTGTGAGTTGTTTCTTTTTAATTGTAATAGTTTATTGTGTAAGATTGTTGCTTAAAAATTTCAAAAAAATTAGGCACACAAAGTATATCAACTCCTCCAGTTTATACGTACCGGCAGCATCGGCCAGGTAGCCGTTCGCCCACGTGTCCGGCGGCGCGTCCGTGGCGCCGGTCGCTGCCATGAGCGGCAGCAGGTAGCTGGCAGCGATGAGCACGACTGCCACAGCCAGCGCCCGGGGAAACGTGCGCTCCGGCCGCTCCACCTCGCCGGCCATGGTGCTGGCGCTGTCCCAGTAGTTGAGGTTCCAGAAGAGCGTGTTGAAGAAGAGGCGCCAGTCCTTGCTCCCCTCCACCTGCACCGTCCACCGCCGCGGCCGCATCTTGGGCACGGCTATCCCGGTCATGAGCACGAACGGCGCCAGGGACACGAGCCCCAGCACGACGGCGCCCCACCCAACGATGCTCAGGCCGGTGTAGTTGACGAAGGACAGGAACAGGGTCATGCCGACCACCGTGCCCGTGCGCTTCCTGCCGCCCGTGCCGGCGGCCACGGCGGGGATGACGCGGCCCAGGTAGTCGGCGACGAGCGCCGGGTACGCGGCGATGTTGATGACGCAGCTGAGGTACTTCCACGTGCCGAGTAGCGAGCCGGCGAGCGGGCCGAAGGCGAGGTCGGCCCACCGGACGAAGCCGCCGTTGCCGGGGAGCGCGGCTGAGAGCTCGGCCGTGACAAGCGACTCCGGGACGCCCCACGCGAACGGGAATACCAGGAAGCCCAGGAGCGTGAACAGCGGGCCCGCCGCCTTCACCGCGAGCTCGGCACCGTACGCCCCGCCGGCGACCTCGAAGTAGATGAGGAAAACGAGCGGAAGGAACGTGAGCTTGTTGCTGTTGCTGCTCCCGCGGCGGTGACCGTGGGTGTCCGCCTCTCCGCCGACGCCTTGCACGGACGTGCCATCTTCTTCTTGTTGTTGACGTTGCAGGAGCGGCTCGATTGTTTGGTTCTGTTGGTCCATGGTGGGATTAATGTAAGCTGGGGGTCTAGACTTTAGAGAGTGGAGCAAGTGTGCCGTTCATCGTCTTGAGTCCATCGACGGCGCGGGGGTCCTCCAAGTAATCCAGCCATTTAGGAGGAGTAGTATATTAATAATTCGCAAAAGAAAATAATTTTAGTAGTAGCATTATTAGTTTTTCGATAGAGAAATACTATCTAACACCCGGTTGTTTTGGGTCCCGTGAGCACGTGGTTTTTGGGCCCTTGAATCTGACTCCCCATCGGTCGGATGCGCAGATGCCCGAGGACGTGCTTCTGCTGCCGATGCGCCGCCGCTCACGGGCGCCCCCACGAACGCAGCCACGGAGCAGCCACACCGCCGAAGCTGACGATGCGCCGACGCCGACGGACGCACCACCGGTCGCAGTCACGAAGTAGCCCCGCCGTCGCCGCCGAGCCCCACTGTCGGACGCATCTGCGGGGCTGCCCCGCCGCCGTGCCGCACTGGGGTTGACGAAGGAGTGTGCAGGTCTCGGGTTGACGAAGGGAAATGGTGGGTGTGGATGCCTGTGCGTCTAGGGAAGAGAAGGGATAAGTTGGGAAGGGTGGGCCCCACCTAAATTTGTTTGCAATTTGATTTTTTTCTGAAATTTGTTTGCAATTTGTGAACAATTTGACGTATCTCTCTATGATATCTGCAATTCATACAAATAATTTGTAATTTTTTCTGAAAAAATTGGCATATATTTCCATGAGATTAGCAATCTCCCCAAATTACATCACTCTGTTCAATAAATTACATTGAAATATCATTGTAAATATAGTAATAAAACAGTGTAAATATAACTAGAAGACAATATAAATGTATGGACAAAAATCAAGTGCCAGTAGCTTCTAAAATACTCGGTTGTTGGATAGATGCATGATAACAGTAGTATCATTATTGAATGAGCCCTGCCTCATCATCATGAATACAAACAATAGAGTTAAATACATTAGTGATCCTTAAACTTGTAGTGATATGTCACTTAGGTTCACGAACTCTCAAACTCAAAATTTGACCCTCCGTACTTATTAAGTGGTGCACTACATGTCCATACCCCTTCGGAGGCACCGACTAGGATGATCTTTTTTACAAAAGCCCCCTGTTGTAGACATGTTCTACCTCCGGCCGGCCGCCCGTCTCCCTCGTGCACGGCAGCGTCCGCGGCTGGCCGTCTCTCACGCGCGATAGCTTCCGCGGCCGTATGTCTCCCTCGCGCATGGCGTCCACGGCCGTCCATCTACCTCGTGACGGTGTCCGCAGGAGATGGAGGCTCTGTAGGCGGAGGCAGCGACGCCGACACGAGCCGAGTGGTGGCGCGAGGCATCGAACGCGTGGCGGCGGGTGCTGTCGCAGCTGCAGAACATGACTGGGCTCGCGGCGCTATACGACTTAGCGAAGCAGCGAGACTACGCGATGGACGTCGTGGGCACGTTCCTGAACCGCGCCGAGGGCAAGACGGCGCTGGGTGTGCGCTGGGAGTGGAGTGGCGTGGGCGGAGTACAGCGACGTGGTGGGCGTGGCGATGCACGACGACGTAATGCGCTACAGAGGCGCTCGCGTGACGCCGATGTCGAGGAGCGCGACGCTGGTGAAGCCATGCACGACCACGACAGCGCTAGACCAAATGCCGGCGTTGCTCTCCGACAGGCAAGCGGGCCTTAAAGAGCTCGTCCTCGTCAACCTTGGACTGGATATCGGTGACCTTGGCATTGAGCACCGAGTCGAGCAAGATGGTGCTGGACTTGACGTCGCGGTGCACGATGTTGCTGTGCCGGATGTGGCCGATGATGTCTATCTCCGACGCGAACTCACACTGCAGCTTCTTGTCTAGATCCCGCGTAGCACGAGGACCATAGTCGGCGAGCACGAGTAGCACAGAGGCCTCGCCGAAGTTCAGGGGCCGAAAAATGGTGAGCTTCCCGGGCTCCTCGATTCGCGCGATCCGCCGCTTCTGCCTCTTGATGTCGTGGACGACGATCGACGAAGAAGGCTAGCGCTGCGATGTGGACGATAAGCGCGGCGCCCACGCTGAGGAGGCCTGCGCGGAGATGTGGCGAGACATGGTCGCCTGGCTAGGCCGCGCACGAGCTCCGGGACACCGTCGGTGGCCTCGACATCCTGGTCATGTCGCGCGAGGACGCGCACACGGCAGCCGCAGAATGGGGAGAGGGAGCGGTACCTGCAGTGCACGGACTGGCTTCGGAAACGATCGCGCTTGTCCGCCCCTGCAGGCGCTAGCCTAGGTGGGGTCGCGGCCTGCGCACGCGGGCTCGCCAGACACGGGGTCGCGGCCTACGCATGCGCGCTCGCCGGACACGGGGTTGCGGATGAAGCACAGAACAAGGGAAGCTGTTCGCGGAGCTGCTCGGGGACGACATCTTTAGCTCCGACGGTGACTCGTGCCGCGCGCAGCGGAAGGCCGCCAACGCGGAGGTGCACTCGGTGTGGTTCCTCCGGTTCTCGGCAGGCACCATCGAGCGGCTGGTGCATCGTGCACGGCGCCGCGGTGGGCTAGTCCGGCTGCTGGAGATGCTGAGCGAACGAGGGCGCGTGGTGGATCTGCAGGGTGCTTTTTGTAAAAAATTATCCTAGTCAGCGCTTGCCAAAGGGATATGGACCTATAGTGTACCACTTGACAATTTTAGAGGGTCGATTTTCGAGTTTGAGAGTTCGTGGACCTAAATGACACAACACTACGAATTTAAGGACCACCGATGTATTTAACTCCAAACAATATATACAAGGGGTACTAACTAACCAACAGGCAACGGACACAGGCACTTCTACGAAGACTAAAGGAACGGAACTTTGCTCTCTGTGGGTACTGGGTACCCTCACCTCACGATTGGCGTTTGGCGACGTGCGCACTTCTCTATCCCGGTTCTCGTAGTCTCGGCTGACATAATTCGCTGACCTCTGTACATTTTGGCAAGGTTGATGTAGGTGGCCCGTGGCCACCATTTCCACAGGAACGAAACCGGGGCAACCGTCTTTTTCTCTTTCTCCGCGAGAATCGATGGAAAAGGGAACGAGCAGCTCCTGCAAGACGAACCGGACCTGCCACCGTTGT
Source organism: Miscanthus floridulus (assembly GCF_019320115.1). Classification (NCBI taxonomy): domain Eukaryota; kingdom Viridiplantae; phylum Streptophyta; class Magnoliopsida; order Poales; family Poaceae; genus Miscanthus; species Miscanthus floridulus. The sequence continues at coordinate 136,592,458 of NC_089581.1, read as the reverse complement.
CGCTGCTCCTTGGCTCTTCTGCCGATCAGAACACCAACCATCGTCGCCCATGGAGAACGACCCGCTGCCATCGCGCCTTGCGACGTGGTTCGCCTGCTGCCGCTGCCCTGCTCCTAACCGGAGCTCAGCAAATAGAGAAGAGGTTGGACTTTCCATTGGAATTGGACCCTCAGATTGTTGGGCCCCACATTCAGTAGGCCACAGATGGTGGCCGACACACACCATTTTGCAGTTTTCTTTGTGTTTTTTTCGCAGCAAAGCTCGTGAAGGACCGGATGCTGCTTCAGAAAGTGACCAGACTCGTGGTTTATTGCGTCCGGTCATGTACAGAAAGAGTCTAGAGATCATTTTCTATCACCTAACGCGTCAGGTGGGAGCCGATCGAACTCCATGCTGAGTCCGATCATTGCAACGACTCCTTGACAGTTTGAAGCCATGTTGTACTGACCGGATACGTCCGGTCACCCTGACAGGCACGTCCGGTCAGCTCGTAGAGTGACTAATTTATCTCAAACGGTCAGTAGAGTTGGGGGTATTTATACTTCTCCAACTCGTCCAACTCAACTCTCTTGCTCATTTGTTCAGCTGAGAAACAACTTTAAAGTGCAAGGGAGAGTAAGAGCCTAGTAGGGTGATTGAGATTTGAGAATCCAAGATTAAGGACCTCATTAGTGCATAAGGAGTGGTAAGTGTGCATCCACCTTTCTCATTAGGCTTGTCTTTATCAAGTTAAAGTTTGTGCTTGTTACTCTTGGTGATCGTCATCATCTAGACGACACGGTGGTGATTGGAAGCTTGGTGATCAATCGGCGGAGCTTACGGATGACCCAAGTCATGGTGTGAGTGGTTGTGGGTGATTCACCGCGACGGAGTGTCGAAGAATCAGCCAATAGAGAGCACTTGATCCTTATGCGGATCAAGGGGGAGCTACACCCTTGCGCGGGTACTCCAACGAGGACTAGTGGGGAGTGACGACTCTCCGATACCTCGAAAAAACATCGCCGTTTTCTTCTCCTTCTCTTTACTTTGAGCATTTACATTTGAGTAATTCAATTCATGTCTTTACATTCTTAGAAATGTCATGTTAGATTAGGATTGGAACATAGGATGTAAAACTTTTGTGCGGTAGAACAATAGAAACACTTCTAGGCAAAGGGGGTGAAATGAGCTATATTGCAAGAAATTTAGAATTAGCTGACCCAATTCATTCCCCTCGAGCATTTTGATCCTTTCAGCTCCAATGAAAATGGTCGGAAACGATTGTTAGAGGCCTAAATTGTTTTTGTTTTCAGAATTCTTTTCACAGAAAAAAACGATATTGTGGTAATGGAATATGACATGATATTATGGCTATCAGTATCAGTCGATAATCGATAATAGTATTAAACAGTTTCACAACACCGTACATAGAAATGATACGCCAAATGTTGAAACATGCTTAAGTTTTTGAACGAACAGGGCACACCCGTTCTATTTCCCCCATCCTAGCAGCGCTCACTAGGGCAGTAGTGCGCTGGTCTGGAAAACCAGACCAGCCGGCTGCTCCTCCTCACAGGTGCACTGTTTATCAACCAGCCGCTATAGTGTTTCTCTCTCACTCTTATACAACCAGCCAGTTTCAGCTAAGTTTTAGACCAGCGAACGGGGCCACAGTCGGACTAACTTTTGTTCCATTACCACTGGTCTGCCCTTATTCTGCAGCCTACAGTAGTTTGGAGGCGCCGTTATGGTGCTTTTCACTTGCTGCTCCGTCCAATTCTTGCATCGGAATTTATACTTTGAGCAGAAAAGTAGTATCTATTAAGATTAAACTTCTATTAAAAAGGGAATTTTCTCCAGCTTCTATACAAGAACACAGCTACGAAGATGACTTCTTATGATATCATTATGGAATGAGTTAATATATATTAATATACTGGATTAAAGTAAATTTAAAAGTTGCTCTGCTCCACGAGATTTCACTCTCTGCCTTCTTGTCTCCGGCGGCACCCTGTCTCCATATCGTGATCGGTCGGGTAAGCATCAGCTCTCTCTCAAGCTCGCCATCAGAGAATAATAGCAGGCACCGTCAGTCAGATCTCACTCCCTCTCAGGAATAATTTGGGCATGACGTCAAATCAACATGGTACAAAATTCATGCACATGTCTCTAATATGTCGCCCACCTCAACAAGATATTTCCGTAGTAAAAAGCTTAGATATTTTCTAGCTTCTTTAGTTCTTTGTCCCTGTGAAGTGAGGATATTTGAGCTCATTGCTAAATTAATTATCCTTGATTGATTAGAGTCTTTCCCTTTACTGAACTCAATAATTGGCATGGCAACATAGATACTATTTCGCATCTTATATACTATAGGGCGTCTGAAATCGAGATCGATTTCTGATGCCGCTTTTCTTGCTGACGAAACATTCCGGGCTGGTTGTGCTCTGCGGGCTTAGAAAGAGGCTTGGGCAGGCAGGCCGAGGAGATAGGTGAAAGCCTTAGTTTGGTTTTGTCTAATTGATGAAATCTTATGTACTAATTCTTGTGATTAAGTGTTGTGATTGAGATCGGGTGGTACACACCAAGTGATGGAGCTAGATGATAGTCATGGTGATGGTGGTGACCAAAAGAGACGATCAAGTGCTCCAACTTGAAAAAGAAGAAAGAGAAAAACAAAAACTAAGTATTGATCAAGGCAAAAGTACCAAATAGGTTTTTGTTTTAGCACTTAAGACACCGTAGAGAGGCCTTGTTTAGTTGGCGAATTTTTTTGGGAAATGGTACTGTAGCACTTTCGTTGTTATTTGGCAATTAGTGTCCAATCATAGTCTAATTAGGCTTAAAAGATTCGTCTCGTGGATTTCGTCTAAACTATGTAATTATTTTTATTTTTTATTTATATTTAATGCTTCATGCATGCGTCCAAAGATTCGATGTGACGGGAAATCTTGAAAAATTTTGCAAATTTTTGGAAACTAAACAGCACCAGGGTGTGAGTGTGTTTAGAATCGATAGCCGTACTATTAAGATGAGGAATCTTTGGCTAAGCGATTATCGAGTGCCACTAAGTGAAATGATTCTTGCATATGCATTAGGGACCCTATGTGGCAGCGACGTCATCACACATGGTTGCATTAACAGACAGGACAATTAATTTTGATAGCTTGTGAGGTATATACTAACTATTTGGAAACTATGAATGTCTATGCTGTCAGCACTAAAATCCTGAAGTTGGTGCAATGATAATTTGTAGTGGCGTGTTCAGTAACTAATGGATCTTCCTGATTTTGTCTTGAAATCTTCATTTATGGAAGACGATGATCCATCTTCACTAACTGAGGAACCTGACAAAATATTTTCAATTAAAAGTATTTATCTCTTGATAGAAAAAGATGAGACATAAGAGAAAAGCATCCAAATACCTTTGAGCAAGCTATAATTCCTGCAGCAATCCATTATGAATATTGAATAATTAAATTAATGAAGCAATACAAATCATTCTTTCTGAAAAGTGGGAGGGTGAGGAAAAAGTAGTGTATGAAATTATTTTCTTAGGTCAGCAAGAAGCAGAATAGTCGGCATCACCTGATTAAGCTTATCTGGTAGGAAGAAGCAAAAAGTAGTCGCACAAGACTATGGTAAGCACACCTAAATAATATCAGAATATGCTGTGAACTTCTTTTGAGAAACCATTGGGGTCAGAAAAATACGACTGACCTGATGACTAGAAAGGGCAGAATGAGAAGAAAAATTATTATACTACCTAAATTTGAAAGCAAGATGTACAGAATTGTAAACTACTAATTACTAATCTGATTAAGCTAATGACAATGAACTCTAAGTAAATCTGCTAGCCAGACGTCACTGAGTTGCCAGCATCTTGCCGATTTGCCGTAGAGAAGATTCGTATATATAGGTGGGGAAGCTGGGGAGACCGCGGGAGACCGACAGGCAGAAATGACTGCTCGGTTCATTTTTTTGATGCTTCAGCCAAATGCCCAGATGTATATTTATGGCCTCTGTGGGTTACAGCAGCAGTAAAGGAGCACTTGCGTAGTGCGCAGCAAGGACGGTGTGCAGGCAGTTAGGCAAACAGGCAGAAGCGAGCTCGTGAGTGGGCAGACGTAAACATGTCACATACTCATTGAGGAACTCGGTAATAATCTTATGCAACTTGGTCATAAAGATGCGAGGGAGCGCGAGCTTGTGCAACCTAGATCAATCCCCGTTTAAAAAGAATTTCAGAAAGAATAACGACAAGTATAACTTTAGCAACTTGAGGGCGAGAGAAAGCGATATATGGTGAATTGGTGATAAGGTTCAAGTCGTCATGTCTTCATGTTTTTGTTTGGCACGGTGATGGGACACTTTGTCATTTAGGATGCGTCGATAGGTCATACTCTATCATTTTCGCTCGTGGAGAAATAACTTTAATTAAATATATATTAAAAATATTAATATTTATGGTATATAGTTAGTATTATTGAAAAGATCTTTGAATTTATTTTTTAATAAATTTATTTAGAGATATAAATGTTGCACGTATTTTTTACAAATCAAGTTAAACTTACGATAAGTACACCAACAACGATAGTTATTTAGGGACGGAGAGAGTATATGAGAAGATACATTTTTTTAGGGAAAATGGTGTTCTTGCCCCTTACACAGATGTGCAATTGTGATTTTGCCCTCGTTTTTCTAACTTTGTGATTCCGCTGTTAACTGTTCACAAGTCAACGCGATTTTGCCCCTGGTCAACGCGAATTTGCCCCTGTTTTTACCGTTGACCAGGGGCAAAATCGCGTTGACTTGTGAACAGTTAAGGGCAAAATCACAAAGTTAGAAAAACAAGGGCAAAATCACAATTTCACAATAAAGTAGGGGCAAGAACACAAGAGCCCCTTTTTTTTATGAACTAACTAAGGTGGTGGGGTGGTGTGTGTGCTGATAGGGGGTTCCTCCTTGTTCGTTTGAACTTATCAGTCTGACTTATCAGTTATGATATAATATTTTTCTCTCATAACAAATCAGTTTCAGCTGACTTATCAGTCGCGTGGCGTGGAGTGGGCTGGCCGGCCGTCAGGGTGGAAATAACCATTCTTTTCTTCTTCAATTCATGTGACAACATGTTCCCATTTTAACACGACGGCGAGACTATTGATCACGACGCTGTGACGATAGCACCATCACTAACTTGTATGATTTAGTAATATATTTATAAGCACAAATCACTGAAACAAATTCTTCTTTGTTTTTTTTGAAAAAAATTCTTTTTTTTGTTGAGAAACTGAAACAAATTCTTTTTGAGAGGTCACCGAAACAATGACAGTTTTATTTTGGAGGCTCTACAATTTGGTAGAAACCCAATAGACCTGCTTTGATTGGTTTTATTAAGAATTCCTCGATTAGAAGAACTAGGAAAATACCCCGCGCGTTGCTCCGGGTATTCCAGATAATTTAAAAAGAAATTAGACTATTTATATTTATAGTTATATGAATGAAATTATTTTAAATTAATTTTGGTGAATGGTTTGACACATCGATGTGGACAGCTAAATGCACGTTAGTGGATGAAGGGATAACTATCATAATTACATGTGCTAGTTGGCTATAATTGTAAGTTCTAGTGGATTATTGATGTGGATAGCTTGAATGTTGAGAAAAATCTCTAGTGGAGTTTAGCTTTATAAGAGTATAAGATGATTGGCTCATATCATATATATACCCTGTAGACCCATATATGCCTCAAATGCTATATCTATATAAAGGGTCTAGATGTATATGTTAATAAATGAATGAAGAGATGGCTCTCTCTCACGTATATTTGTCTTCTGTGTTCTTGTGGGTTGTTCTTGAGAATTGGGAAGGGGAACGGGATCTACATCTATAACTTCTATACGCCTCTTTCTTGGGATTGAAGACGGGAAAACGGATCTAGCAATCACAGGTCAATTCTCAATACGTTATGAGCAGCTCTTCCAACTGGGTGACACATTCTTAATTTGTTGATGATTTATGGATCTTGAAATACGATGCGAATTGTAGTTTGATTTCTATTTTCCCAACGCCTTGACTTGAGCCTCTTGATTGAACGCCATTCACGGACATGGGCTCACTACGTCAAAAAGCATTTCTAGGGGTAGTTGTAGACCATTTGTAGGGGCGGTTTGCCCAGCCACTCCTACGCAAGGGTCTCTATACATCATGCATTTGTAGGGGCGGTTCCCAGGTCGTCCCTACAAATCAATTTGTAGGGGCGGCTGGTGTTTCTAGCCGCCCCTACAAATTGATTTGTAGGGGCGGCTCGTATTACCAGCCGCCCCTACAAATCGATTTGTAGGGGCGGCTATAGTACCAGCCGCCCCTACAAACAGATATTTGTAGGAGCGGTTCAATTTAGAACCGCCCCTACAGTACATTTTCCCGCAAAAAAAAATCAAATTTACAATTCAAAATCGCGTTGCCGAACGTCCCACGACCAACGTTCCGAACCGCGTTCGCGTTGCCGAACGCCCCGCGACCAACGTTCCGAACCGCGTTCTGGTTGCCGAACGCCCCGTGACCAGTGTTCGCATTGCCGAACACCCCACGACCGTAACTACAAGCATAAGAGTATTCTATAAACTACAATTACAAGTCCAATTCACAAGAATATATACAATCCATCATTAAATATACAAATTCCATACACATTGTTATCAACGTCCTAGAGCTAGCCTTTTAGTCTCACGAAGGTGTTGGTACTGAGGATTTGTACCTAACTCAGACTCTCGGTCATGGTAGACGCCTCTGACGTGTACAATCTGGTCCAATATGAAGTTGCAAAGGTCGCCGACGAGCTCTAAGAGTTGGTCATCCTTGTATGGGTCTCTTTTCATTCCTTTCTCTTCTCTCCACTACAAGAAAACAAGTTTCGGTTTAATATTTCATACCATTTACGAAGTTTTTATACTACGGGTGAAGAGGTTCAAACTTACCCTTAAGGGGTGTCTCCTGTAGGCACCGGTGTTACCCATTATAGAACATATATAGTATCCACAATGTACACTCCTAGAATTCTGCTTGGGCACTGTGTGTTTTGCATATGAAAATATTAAGTAATGCTTTTGACAACCATGTAACGGAGTACTGAAGAAGTAAGTTACACTTACCGCACATAGTATTTTTATAGCCAGCTTTTCCTTCCTTGCTGGATCATGCCTTCCATGATGATTAGTGACATAGAAGCTAAATGCCCTGTTCGAATTATTTTAGCAAATACAACTTGTTAGTATCCAAAAGTGAACGTTACAAGTATGTATACAAACATATAAGCTAATGAGGATTGTCGATATGTATACGTCTTGAGAATCGATATGAAGTCTTTGTATGTCACCGTGTCCTTATCTAATGAATCAAAGACCCATGCCATGCTCCTCCCGACATCGACGGCTATACAAATCTAGTGGTTGTTGCATGGATTTAATCATAGAACTAGATAAGCCCTTTTGCATTGAATAAAATATATCGAACAAAGCTTTAAGTATAGAGTTGAGCTTACTCGAAGTTGTATGGTAGCCATATAGTAGAGTGGTGTTGGAGATTTTTGAAAGCCAAGGCAATGTATGCCGCAACCTTAAGGGACTCTTCCCTTAGCTTTGCACTACGGATGCGCTCTTTCTCCCGAAAAGTCTTTGTAGCTGCTAGCTCTTTGGCATCCAGTGTCCACCGTTTAGGGTAATTAAAATTTGTTTGGGCTATAGCTTGAGGGTCTACATACCCGGCTTTCACACTTGGCATTTGTTTGACAATGTGCACTTGCATTCTATAAATCACGGTGTGGGTTAGTTACAACAAAATTCAAAGATTACATTCATATCATATCGGGAGGAAAAGGACTTACAGGCACCACGTGCGAATTAGATTCATCTCCATTTCTCCCAGGTGAAAGCATGTGTGCATGTCATTGAAGTCAAAGACAATTTTCCTGGCTGGGCTTCCAAATAAGGCAGATACTGAAAGAAGATCTATTGTTTCTTGAAAGGTACGCCTTCGACAGGAGGTGTGCTTCTATCTCTGTTCGTCCCATCCGGATTCTGCTTTCCATAGACGACGCGTATGTTTTTCACCATTCTGTACACATGTTCTCCGTTATGACGTCTCTCCGGAGGGGGTTTAATCTCCGGGGCATTGTCATAAAATCTAAAGAACAATTTGCTGCGGTACTTGTAACTTGTCTTTAAGAAGTGTCGATTCCTTAGGTAAACTATCTTCTTAGATGCATCTAGGTACACCCATGTAGTACCATCCAAGCAAACCAAGCATCCCGTCTTCCATTTGATCTGTTCAGACAAAGCAAACATCGCGGGGTAATCATTGGTAGTAACAAATATTATTGCTCTACATATGAAGTCCTCCTTTCGGAACATATCGTACATCTGCACCCCATGCCTCCATAGCCTCTCCATTTCTTGCATCAAGGGCTCGAGGAACACGTCTATATCAATGCCTGGTTGTTTAGGGCTAGAAATAAGAATAGTGAGGAGAAGGTACTTTCTCTTTTGACACAACCATATTGGGATGTTGTACATGGTCAAGATCACTGGCCATGTGATGTGGTTGCTCATCCTCTCATTGAAGGGATTCATTCCATCGGTGCTTAGACCAAACCATACATTCCTTGGGTCATCGTTGAATTCTTTGTGCTTCTCATCAAACCTTTGCCACTGACTACAATTGGCCGGGTGTGCAATCTTATCATCATCCACCTTGCGCTCATCATCCCACCATGTCATGAGTGTGGCTTCTTTAGGGTTTAGGAACATACGTGTCAAGCGGTCGGTCACTGGCAGGTACCACATTACTAGGGCAGGAATTCTTCTCTGCTTTGCATCGTTGCCTAATGGAGTGTCCTCTGGGGGCTGAGATTCTTGTACCACCTTTTTTGTACCCTTCTTATTCCTCTTTTTCCCCGTGGAGGGTTCGTCCCCACCGTAAAGGTCATTATTCTTGTACCGGCTGGCCCCACACCGGGGACATTTATCCAGTGACTTGAACGTATCGCCATGAAAAAGTATACAGTGGTTGGGGCATGCATGTATTTTTTCAACCCCCATTGTCAATGGACTTATGACCTTCTTCGCTTGGTATGTGTTGGTGGGAACTGAGTTTGGTTGTGGCAGCACCCATGACAGGAGATACAATAGATCATTGAAACTATAGTCTGATCAGCCGTACTTAGCCTTTAGGATGAGCAGCTCAAGCACAAAACGTAACAATGTCCAATGTGTCGGACAGCCCTTTTCAACACCATACACAGTCTCCTTCGATGCTTTTGTCACTCTTTCCAAATTTTTTAGACCTTTTGGGCTATTTAGTAAAATCTCTGGTCCAAGGGTTTGAATCATGTCCTCTAAATCATCTTCATCTCCGACACGTGCTCCACCATCATTATTGGCACCACCTTCATCGTTACCATCCCAACCACCAGCATCACCACCTTGTTCATTACCAAACTCGAAATCCATTCGTGCATCAAGCTCTACTAAATATTGGGACAGGGATTCTATGGTTTCATCGTCGTATTCCTCCTCATCCTCGTCGTTAACAATAACTGTTTCACCATGATGAATCCACACTATGTAGCCCTCAACAAATCCTCGCATAATCAAATGTGATCTGATGATAGTCACATCTGTCCATGCCATACGGTTCTTGCCATCTTTATAGGGGCAAATAATTGTATCCTTATTCTCTTTCAATGTCATTGCATGCTTTGTTGCGGCTTCAATAAATTTATCCACCTCTTCACGGAAACCTGCCTTGAACCTTAATGAACCATACATCCAAGAGTTCATGTACTCCATCTTTTACAACAACAACAAAACAAACATTAAAGGACTACTTATTCAGATATATATAAAAATGAATCAAAGTAATAATTATTTGAGAATAATTGTATATACCTCAGATATATATGAATATAAATCTAATATAATTACATGAAGCATACAAACACACCATGGTAGAGAAAAATTAATTAATGGCCCATTTATCCATAAATAATTAAAATACATATTTATTGATTACAATAAACAATTTCAAAGACAACAATTAACAATAATTATACTTTACCCAATATCTTTCATACAAACCCTAGTCCAATTTTATCAAACATAAATTTACAAAAATGAAATTAATAAAAAAACCAAACCCTAGATCCAGATCACATGCACATGAAACATCCATAAAACTAACTAATTGTTCACTAAAATCAAGAAACACGAACCAAATAAGGGTATGATCTTGTTCCCCTCCCTAATTTATCCTAGTACATTTAAAAGTTGGGTCTAATTTGCTCATAAATAGCTCAAGCACCATAGAAGAGAGAGAAAAACAAAACTCTAATTACTCACTAACCAACCATTAAAACTTCAAAAAAAAGTGTGGATTAGCATTTTCTTACCTTCTACAACCTCTCCACCAAAGGATTTGAGACCAAAACCTTCTCTCCTTAGTAGAGCAATTTTTGGAGGTGCCCAAGGCCTCCCCACCTTTCTTTCATGGGTTGGAGTGAGTGACCCGAGGAGAAAGAATGTGCTGCTTCTGTTTTATATGGGAGGCATTTGTTGGGGCGGCTGATGATTGAGCCGCCCCTACAAATCGGAGCTATAAATACAGGGCCATTTTTAGGGGCGGCTCAATCACCAGTCGCCCCTACAAATACCATTTCTAGGGGCGACTGGTGATTGAGCCACCCCTACAAATCAGACCCCATTTGTAGGCGTAGCTCATAACACCAGCCGCCCCTGCTGTTCCATTTATAGGGGCGGCTGGTGTCTGAGCACCCGAGCACGCTACTGTAGGGATGGCTCCATCACCAGCTGCCCCTACAAAAAAATCGAACCATTGCTAAAAATCATTTTCTATGTAGTGGCTTTCGCCCCGCTGGCTCCCATGGCTGACGCCGCGGTGCTGGAACGGACGTGGGTGGCTTTTGTGTGGGCGGCCGGCTCCAGGGAGCCGCTCCTGGCGGGGTTCGAGCAGCGCATGGCGACCTACATGGGCCACAACCTCTATGTTGGAGAAAGATCAAACTTTGATTTGATTAATCAACACAAACCACATCAGTAAGAACATGCGTGCGTGGATGCGATCTACTGTGCATCGAGTCGATGTTTGCTGCGACACACACATATTATATATATATATATATATATATATATATATATATATATATATATATATATATATATATATATATATATATATATATATATATATATATATATATATATATATTCTCTAACTATGTGTAGATTGGAGAAAAAGATCTACGTCACAAGAATTCAAATCACATCTCAAGTGACAGAAACAGAAGCTGCACTACTCACAAATTACATCATGTGAGTCATAGTAAGTATGATCAAGAAAGATGAGATAGTCTTACTTATGAACTTTAAACTCAATGAGTAGTTATCTTTTAGTGTGTGTGTGTGTGTGTGTGTGTATATATATATATATATATTCTCTAACTATGTGTAGATTGGAGAAAAAGATCTACGTCACAAGAATTCAAATCACATCTCAAGTGACGGAAACAGAAGCTGCACTACTCACAAATTACATCATGTGAGTCATGATAAGTATGATCAAGAAAGGTGAGATAGTCTTGCTTATGAACTTTAAACTCAATGAGTAGTTATCTTTTAATTTTTGTATTCCACTATATGTTTACTTTAAATAATACATGCATCCATCTCGTTTAGTTTAAATTCTCTCTTATCAAATCCACAACATATTTAGTTCATTGCATATATTAACGCCACTTGCATCTTTTATATAAAAAAATCTCTCACCATGATCATGCTCTTTCATCTATATTTGAGTAAATCTCTAAAATGCTTTTATGCTACTGTTGTCTGCTATAGTATGCTTGGGTTTGGGGTATCTTCATACATCTTTTAAATTAAGCATGGTGCTTAGTTTAGGAGTGTTGATCTTACTTTCAAAGGCTTTTTAAATTAAGTGTGGTGCTTAGGTTGAAAATGCTCAACCAAGAATATGCTCTAGTAGATGGCAGTTATTTTGTTGGACTAACCCCTACAGAAAACTCTCCAATTCAATTTAAAAAAGTCCCGAGATGAACTCACCACGGAGATGAAACAAGGCACATGATGAACTTCAATAACTTTGCACAAAGAAGACACAGCTCATCCTTCATGGATTGAGGATCTATGAGTATCAAAGTTTATTCACTTTGCCTTTTGCTACAAGTTACTTTTGCCTTGAACCATGCTAGAATGCAGCAGACAAATAAAACTTGTTAAAAAACATGATAAACAAAACCTATGCTAAAGTAATCCTAAAACCATCTTTTCATTAGCATAGATGAAAATCACACAAATTATGGATAACAACTTGTATTTCAAATTTATTGTATTCCTTTGGGTATGTGTCCATTAACATTTTGCAGGAAGAATGAATATAAGCTATGCCGATTCAATGTTTGGTATGAACCTACCAAACCACCACTACAGCTATGGAAGTGGATGAACAAATCGATAGGCTAAGAGCAACATCAAACAACAACCAAGCATTAAGCTTTCCCAAGACTCAAGCTTGGATGCTGATGAGAAGCAGGATGTAACCCACCTTGTATTATCTAGAATATGTCTGCTCCCATCATCTTCGGAGACACCGATTCACACGTCGATAGCAAGAACCAGGACAACGAGATGCCACTACATCATGGCATGTAATCTCGTGTCAACAAAATGTCATCAATCAGTGGTGGTCTGTCGACGGTGTCTCGTGGAATCATGAACAACCATGGGCACAAGAAGGCATCCCTAAGTCATCGGAGATGAAGCTTTCATGCAAATTCCAATGAGATTCCTTCCTCGACTATCAAGATGGCTGGCATATCACTGACAAACAAAGAAGAACTCTCCACCACACCATTAGAGGACAAAGACAATCAAGGAGGAACTTAAGTCTACATCTCCAATAAACCTCAACTCGTCAACCAAGAATCAACAAAAATCAAGAAAGGTTGATGGAAGAAGAGCATGCAATTGTCCGTATCCTCATCGGATGGTGCAAAGACAAAGCTTAATGTAAAGAAAGGTCCTGCTCAATGGACTACGAGCTCTCGCTAGCAGGTAAATCGGATAAGCCTCCTTCAGGTATGTTTGTCATTAATCATTTCAATAAAACAAAGAAAAACACAGGGTATATCCAACCAAGCATTATGCAACATAAAATCACATTCACGGGAGAATTCTATCATCCAACTTGATTCTACATTCTGCAAAATTCAAGTATGGAGGATGGAGTTCTTCAAATCATCTCATGTCATGTTGCTAATTTGTCATGGTCATCCATGCCTTTATGATGAGCTCAACTTGTTAAATCTCTAACAATTAAAAATTTAAATAATCATGCTCCTTTGGTTCACCATACATATTCTTGTTTCTACTTACATCTCTTGAGCCTTTCAAGCTTTCTTGTTCTATTATAAGTATGCTTTGGAATACTATTCGAACATAATCATTGGATCAAAACATACTTGTATAGAATTCGGTTATATAGATAGGGAATGTTAGGAGATCATTTGTAGAAACAAATCAAGGTTTGAGGAATTTTTCAAAACAATTTCACACATCTTTGCCTTAACCTTGTTGAAAATTTGAAGTAGTGGTGAACAATAAAGGCACATTATTTAAAACATGGGATAAATATTCTATGCTAATTAAAATGTTGAAACCAACTCTGTTATAGCATAGAGGATGACCTTCAGCTCTATGACAACACTATCCTTACTTTGAATGATTTGTATACTCCTTCGGGTATATGTTGTCTACTAATCCCTTGTAGAGAAGAAATAATGAGAGAAGCAAAAGGTCCGATCAAAATACCAAGAATGAACAAAAGATGGCATAATGGAAGAGTGAGAAAGGAGTGCAACATATGAGACAAGATGCTCATGAACAACTCAAGATGCAAGGAAGGAAAGGACCATCAAACATCATCTACCCTTTATCACATGGTGTCATCACACTCCAATGATGAAGGTAACATCTTAAGGTAAGTGGTCATTGTTTTCCTCTTTATCTTGGTATGCACATAAATAAAGACACAAACATGTTCGAGTTACAACTTTGCTTGATCCAACCAGATTAACTCAACATGTCTTGTTCCTTAAGTTTGTTCATAGCACCACTTTCTTGATCTCAGTCTTAACCAAATGAGCTAAAATGTTGCATATCTTATCTTTGGAAGATGATAGTCATAGTCATGAAAAGTTTGATACATTATATAAAGATGGATAATCTTTATATAGGTTAAGCAACTCCACTCTTTTTATCACAGTCAAAATGCTACATTTATGCTCATCCTTCTAATCTTATCACCCATGTTTTAAATGAACAATGCACACAACAATAATCTTATCATAATTCAATGTGTCTAAGGCTGAAGAAGAATAAATAAGGTTTTGGTTCTATTAGTGTCTTCCCACCAACAAAGCAAATGCACTTGATCTCTACCTTGTCTTTATAAGCAGAACACACTTCGAGTAAAGTGTGGGGGAGTCAATCCCCCAAATTCTACAAGTGGAAGTGTCAACATAGAATTTTCGTCCCGTGCCGGGGACACACGCAGCAAGCCGGAAGGATCTGCTCGATGGAGCTGTAGATCCGCCTAGCTTCAGCGCAGGGGTGGTCGATCCTGCACACTCCTCCCGAGACGTGCCAGTCAATTTGACCCTGTAATTGACAAGGAGAGAAAGTTCATTAGTAATTAAGGGCGGAACTTGCCGGTGTTGCCAGACAGTCCCGAATGTGCGGCTATGAGAGCCGATATAAAAGGAGATCGACTAAATAGTTGGTTCCAGCATATTCATGAGAATAAATCGATTAAAGCTTATTGGGTTGTATAAGAAGAATCGGTTATCATTTAGGATAAATATCATTATTTAAACAAATATTAATCAATGGCAAAAAGATGTCAACAATGATCGGTTTATGCTGAGCCAATGATTACAAGTAACCAAACCCCTTTTTATATAAAGAAATAATTCAACACCATTTGACCGTTTAATAAGGATAAATCTATTGAACATGTTAGATCTCATCTATCGCTATGACCAGTGGGGCATGAGGCAGAATCATGCAGGTCATAGAAATAAAGATAGACTCGACGACCCTAACTCATTACTAATATCAGTGGAGCATGAGGCAGAATCATGCAGGCCGTAATACAATAATAAGATCATGGAGCTAACATATCTTTCAACCTATCTGTACTTCAACGGTCTCGTGATGCGAACTATTCGTGAAAGCACTCGATATCGGCTAAAACTGCCGATTTAGGCATAGCGCACAGCTAAAGTCATGCCTTATCAGGAATAGATCTATCAAGTAACGATCCCCACTCCATGGCGCTAATAGTGGGGTGTGAGGCAGAATCACACAGGCCATGATAACGGGCCATGGAACGGTTCTCGCTAGCCAATAAATCTACTCAAGACACAAAACGCCTTAACCGCATGCTATGCACGATCAGGATTGACATAAAATAGCCAATAAAACATAACTCATCGTTTAAAGTGTAGATTAGATCAATTTAGATTAGCAAACGATGGACTAAATAAGATATGAGGCCAATCTAGATCAATCCCAATCGGACAGAGTGATATTACTGTAATTAGATAAATAATAAAAGCAATAAGCAATATCGGTAACTTAATGAATCTACCAAAGACTGCCATCCTAAGGTAGAGCCGATAACTTGACCTTGATCTAGTTCATGCAGTGGGGGTCGACCAGATCGATGCAGCCATACTTGAACTAGGCAAGAGTCGATAACTAACTTATACTAGAGTCACAGTGGAGGTCGATCGGATCGATGCAGCCATACGAATAGAGGTATAAGCCATGACGGTACTTACAACAAGCAGTGGAGGTCGACCGGATCGATGCAGCCATACTTGCTGAAGAACTCGTCGAGATCTACTCTACTCCTACTCCTAAGGGTGTCCGGAGCCGAAAAAGTAAATGACTTGTATATTGGATTGATTGTTGTTTTTTTACAATAGCCGGGGCTTGATATTTATACCCGGGACCTACGTATGACTCCTGTCTAAGCACGACTCATCACAATTTTTGACCCTAAAGAAAACATTCCTAATTTAAGACAATTTGGACTCTAATCTTTCTCTTTTTATAGAGTCCAACATGTTTCGTCCTGGCGCCGAACATAGCCTTTGTCATTATCCACTGGCGCTATCTGAAGAAAGTCGATTCTAGTTTTTGCATCCGAATCAGCTGGTTCTGATCTGTACGCAATTGATTCCTTAATGACATGATCTTGGGAGCTTATGAGTCCCTGCGACTCTTCTTCCAAATTTTGGTGTAAACACTTGCCCCCCAATTTTGGGATAAAAGTAATTTTATTCCAAAATTATCATATCTGTATCCCTGATTGGTCCACAGTCATGGGTAGAGACCCTTGATCTGGGGTCCACTATTTGTTGCCGCTTGCGTCAACTCATGAGCCTATGCCTCAAAACTTTTACAAGAGCGTCACTGCTTCACAGGCACTTGGACTTATCTTCCCGGGCCGGCTATAAAATGCCTATCTGACCCTGGCGAGAGCAACTCAACAATTTAGCCATATTTTTCTTCCATCTACTCCCTCGAGTGTTGTCGGCTCTGCTAGACCCTCCATGGTCTATCTTATGAAGATCTCAAGCGGCTAGAAGAATTCTTGCGCATAGGGTGATCGTGTCACTTATTCTAGCGCCTTGTTGAGCAAGAAGACCAGCCATTGCAGTTAGAAGAATTCTTGTGATATCACCTGAGTCTTCTCTCCATGCTCATAAAGCTGTTCTAGTGTTTGTGAGGGCTAGAATGTGTGGTCACTTTCCCCTTGTTGCTCCTCCAAACGCCCGCCGGGAAAGCCTTAGGTTTCTTTCCCATAGTTCCTCAATTTATCGAGAAATCCGTTGAGCATATGTTAGGCGGGCAACTTTTCTTCTTTTTTGGTATAATTTTATTGATGGGCCGATGCGACTCAGTTCACAATGAGTTTCGGCCTTGTGGAAATCCAGACTCCCTTCAATTCAAAGAAGTTTTGGTGGGTTAATCTTTGGTCAATGTATCCACCCCACGATATTTTGTAATCTAGGGAAGTAATAAATTCAAGTCCGTTATCTCTTCGTTATCCGTCCCTTGAATTTCTGAAGTGTTGATCCATTTCTGTTTCTGATTTCAATTTCACACCTCCATCGAGATCTATCTTCTCGCTTTCCCAGGCTATATATACGGGCTACGGCTGTGGATCAAAAAATAACCCTCTTCGTCTCAATCCTTTTTCATCTTCAGTATATTCCCTGCCTTTCTGTAGGTTCGAGGTCATGGAGAACAACAAGAGATCTACTGAAAAAGCCCTCAATGGATCCACATCATCACGCTAATGCCCTCGTCATCAAGAGGATGCATCTTGGGGTGCTCCCATCGCTTCGGATCAAAGGGCTAGCTTCCTTGTCACTTGAGGCGATAGATTAGTAATGGCGATCTGTTGGCCTCCATCGATCAGACCGACCAGCATCTAGCCTACTGCCTCTCCCTAGCGGAATTGGCTTTGACCATGATTGAAGACCGATCACCCCCCGAGGTCGGCCTGGTGAGGGAAAGGTTGGCCAGGGCTAAAGCTAGAATCATGGGTGAGATGTCTGCCATTATTTCTTTATTTTTCCTTGATTTTACCCTCAAGATTTCTGATCACTGTTCCCTTGAATATTTTAGATCTAACTGCTCATTTGGAGAGTATTCGATCAGCCATGGATCATGTGGCAGGATTTGTCAATGCTAGGGGAGCCGTTCTGGTGGTTCGCTTGCATGACATCCCAAATCGTGTCAGGGAGGTTGCCCTTCATGGCGTTCGTCATGGCGCTGCCATGGTGTTGGCTGCTGCACAAGCCTGTTTGGGCCATAATCTTTGGCTTCTTCCATATGGTTTTCCGAACGCAGTGTATCCTAGGGAGCATGAGTGCTTGGTTGAAGATTTTATGAATGCCGCCAACTCTGTAGCTTTCAATACCCTGGCCGATGATATAGTAGGCAAAGTGTTTTCTGGCCCGTAGCTTGTAATAGGTGGCGTTTAGCAAACAACTTCCTCGCCTTGAGTGATTTCCCTCTGTTTCATGCTTCATACCCATCACTTCATTCGTGTCTGCTTTGCTTCTATAGGCGATACACATCATATCAGCTTTTACTCTTTTGGGTTCATTTTTTGCACTGGAGACGATGCCTTTCCAATATCGGCTATTAAAGTTATCAACCGAACCTATCGTTTATTATGTATTGATCCAAATGCTAGGATAATATTTCTTTAAATATTTTCCATTGACTGCTCAGCCAAATTCTTCCTCTCCTTTTAGTGTTTCCAAGATATAAGCTTTTCTAGGCGCACAACGTTTGATCCGGTAAGGTCCTTCCCAGTTAGGTGACCATTTACCGAATTCACTGTCCTTTTACCCGATAGGCAATTTTACTTTCCAGACCAAGTCTCCTTCAGGGAATTGCTTAAACTTGACCTTTTTATTATAATATTTCACAACCCTCAGTTTATTGGTTTCGATACTTTCAAGAGCGCGCAACCAAAGGCAACTCAAGTCCTCCAAATTGTCTATCATAAGATTCTTGTATACTTCGGATGACAAATTATTCTACAGTGTGACACGCCTTGATCCAATCTGAACTTCCCAAGGAAGAACTGCATTATGGCCATACACAAGTTCGTAGGGTGATGTTTTAATTGATCCATGGCAGGCCATCCTATATGCCCATAACGCCTCATTTAGCGTCGAATGCCACTTCCTTGGCTGTTCCTCGATCTTTTTCTTGATTAGCTTAATCATAATATGGTTGGATGCCTCTACCTGGCCATTAGCCTGAGCATAGTAAGGAGAGGAATTTAGGAGCTTAATTCTCATACTGGCAGCAAAATCCTCGAACTCTTCTGATGTGAACATTGTTCCTTGATCTGTAGTTATGGTTTGAGGAATCCCAAAACGATACACAATGTGTTCCCTGATAAAATCAATCATGTTCTTTGAGGTTACCGTCTTTAAAGGAATTGCCTCAACCCATTTAGTGAAGTAATCTATTGCTACCAATATGAACTTATCTCCTTTGCTTGAAGGCGGAAAAATCTGGCCAATTAAATCAATTCCCCAACCTCAAAACGACCATGGCTTGATTATTAGATTCATGGCCAATGTAGGCGATCTCTGGACATTACTAAAACGTTGACAGTCCTAGCACCCCTTGTAATATTCAAAACAGTCTTCCAACATCGTTGGCCAAAAATATCCAGCTCTGCGAATAATCCATTTCATCTTATAAGCCGATTGATGAGCTCCACATATCCCTTCATGCACCTCACCCATCAACACCTTAGCTTCTTCTTGGTTTAAGCATTTGAGCAACACCCCATCAACTATTTTATAATATAACTGGTCATCTAACAAAACATATTTAGTCGATTTATACCTTAGCTTTCTGGTAACTTTCTGAGATGGATCACTAAGGTAGTCGGCTATTTCGACTCTCCAATCATCACTTGAGGTTTCACTACTCAAGACTTCTTGAAACACTCGATATCCTAATGCACTTTGAGCTAGACAGTTAGCTTCTTGGTTTTGTGCTCTCGGAATATGTTGAAAAAAGATATGAAGAAATCCCTTGAGTAACTTTTGGCACTCATCATAGTATCCTTTCAAAGTCTCTTCTTTGCATTCATATAGGCTGATCAATTGATTAATAATTAACTGTGAATCTCCAAATACTTCAATTGGTTCGGCCTTTACTTCATGAATAAGTTGAAGTCCCTTGAGAATAGCTTCGTACTCCGCTTGATTGTTAGTAACCATTGGCTCAGTTAGAAGAGCAAACTCAAAACTTGCCCCCCAAGGCGAAATAATAACAATACCGATGCCACCACCCTGCTTGCATGATGACCCATCAAAGAACAGCGTCTAAGGCATTAGCTCTACATAAGTAATGCTTGGCTTGTGATGCTGGGTGATAAAATCAGCCATTACTTGTCCTTTGACTGCTTTAGCCAATTTGTACTTCAAGTCGAATTCCAATAACGCAAGAATCTACTTTCCCACTCTTCCATTTAGTATTGGCATCGATAGCATGTGCTTAACCACATCAGCCTTGGAAACAACTGTACACTCGGCCGATAATAAGTAGTGTCACAATTTAGTGCAAGAGAAATATAAACATAAGCATAATTTTTCGGTGGGAGAATATCTCGTTTCTGGATCCAGTAGTCTTCTACTCAGATAGAAAACAACCCTCTCTTTTCCTTCAAATTCTTGCATCAGGGCCGATCCAATTGTCTTGTCATCAGCCAATATATATAACTTAAATGGTTTACCTTGCTGAGGAGGGACCAGCACAGGTGGACACTTCATATATTCTTTTATCTCTTCAAACGCCCTTTGTTGTGTGTCACCCCACTTGAATTCTTGATCATTTTTCAACTTCAACAAAGGAGAAAACGGCAGGATCCTTTCTGACCAAATTTGAAATGAATCTTCTGATGAAATTAATCTTACCAAGCAGAGACTGCAACTCTATTTTGGTAGTCGAGGGAACTGCTTCATCAATTGCCTTCACGCTTTTCTGACCAACTTTGATTCCTCTCTCGTGGACCATGAATCCTAAAAATTGTCCGGCTAATACTCCAAAAGCACACTTATTAGGATTCATCTTTAGACCAAGCTTCCTCGTGCATTCTAGAGTCTCACGCAAGTTAGCCAGGTGTTCTTTGTACCATTTGGATTTTATCATCACATCATCGATGTAGATCTCAACAATCCTGCCAATCAACTTATGGAAAATATAATTCATCGCCCTTTGATAAGTTGCACCAGCATTCTTCAGACCAAAGGTCATCACAACCCACTCGAATAGACTGATTGCGCCGTGGCACCTGAAAGCGGTCTTCGCCATGTCTTCCTCAGCCATGAAAATTTGATTGTATCCTGCATTACCGTCCATGAAGCTAATAACCTTGTGCCCGGCTGCTGCATCTACTAACATATCAGCTATCGGCATTGGATAACTATCCATAGGTGTGGCTTTGTTTAGATCCCTAAAATCAATGCAAACCCTCAATTTTCCATTCTTCTTATATAACAGGGACAACATTCGATATCCACTATGCATATCGGCATGGTCGGATAAATTTTGCTTCCAGTAACCTTTCAGTCTCCTTTTTGATATCATCAAGCACGTTTGGGTTGAATCTCCTCGGAGCTTGTTTAAATGGCCGATATCCAGGTTTGATTAGCAACCGATGTTCAACAATTGACCGGTCTAAACCAGGCATCCCATAGTATTCCCAAGCAAAGCAGTCTCTAAATTCTTTTAATAAATCAATTAATTCCCGCTTATACTCTGGATCCAACTTAGCACTTATGTACGTCAGCCTAGGTCTATCTCTAGGACTAGTATCTACTTCTTCTAATTCATCGGCCGACGTGAAGCCATGTCCTAGTTTGCCATCTGTACCATCTATTGAATTATCCATTAATAGAAATTTTCAAAGCCGACTGCTTGGATCGGCTGTTGGCTTTCACCATTGACTCTGAATTCTGATGGTAACAGGAAAGCCATTTGGATATTAGCCGATGGTTGCTTCCTATCGCCTATTTGCTTAGTATGTCACACTTGAGTTTTACCAAATGCCTGAGCCTGTTCCATCTCTTTATTCCTTAGGCATTGCACCCTTCTCTTCTGGCTTCTTGTTAAACCTCTTGGGCACCAATGGCCTTCCCGCCAAGCATACTTTCTTTCATTGCCCTCCTCTTCATGATCAGCCTAGTCCTGATCAATGACTTTTTTTCCAAGCCGATCATGAACACTTTTGTTTTTTAAGCGCCGATCCATGTTGTTATGATGATATGCATCTTGAGCATAGATAGACCGGCGGTTGGTTTGAAACTGCCTATACTCCTGATATCGATTGCTGCATTCTAGACAATCATGTCTGATAGGCAACTTCAAACCTTCATTCTAGCAATGTCTGAAGAAAGGACAATTCCAATGTAATTCGGCTTGTTCCCTTTCATACCTCTCTTGTTTCAGTTGATGCTGGTTTGCTTGATCTTTTAACCAACGCTGATAATCATTTTCCTTCTGTCGCTGCCATTTATTCAACAAAACCCGAGATATGACCCGTGGCTTTGTTGTCTCTGTTTTTGATGTCTTCCCTTGCTCATATCGGCTCTTTTGCTCAGCACGACTTCTTCTAATCTCTCTATACTTGTTAGCCGATATTTGCATCTTAGGATCGACTGTTCCAGCTTCTTTTGATTTGGTTGATGTTAGTACCTTAGTTTTTCCTTTGAATAGCCCAACATCAACCATGTTTTGATCTCTAGAAAAGGATTATCATCAACTTTCATTTTCCAAGGCATATCAAATTTGAGCCTCCCCTACTAAATAGCTCTCTGTATATGCTGCCTGAAGATTCTGCATTCATTAATGGAATGAGAAGTAGCATTATGGAACTTGCAGAACTTCTTATTCTTCAACTGATCAGGGGGCAACATGACATGACCATCGGGCAACTTGATCTACCCTTTCTGTAGCAAGAAATCAAAGAGCTTATCTGATTTGGTGACATTAAAGTCATAGCTCTCCTCGACTCCTCTTCCCCAAGGATTTGGCACCATCACTGTCTTCTTGCCCTAATTCCATTCAGCCGCAGCAACCTCATATTCTTCATCTTCATAGCCATCATCGACTGAGTATGGATCAAAAGCTTCGGCTACTGTGGTACTCTTCTAGAACCGGGTATCTCTACGCATACTCTAGAATTGGCTATTGAGCGCTGCTACTCATTGAGCCAATTGACCCAAGTTGTCAAATTCTTGTCCCAGCAGCTTTTCTTTCCATATCGGCAGTATTCCTTGAACAGCTAAAGCAGCTAATTGATCATCGGCCAAGTTTAAGGAGAAGCACAAGTTCCTGGTTTCTCAGAACCTCTGAAGAAATTCAGTGCCTGATTCATTAGTCTTTTGTCTTATAGTTGTCAGATCGGTAATATTCTTTTCTCCAGTCTCAGTGTAAAAATATGTATGAAACTTCTTCTCCAGGTCAGCCCTATTGGCGATGGAATTGACTAGCAATGATGAAAACCAAGTGAAGGCTAGCCCTGATAAGGACAGAGAGAAGAAACGAACTCGATGGGCATCCTTAACTAACGCTTCGCCCAATTGTGTAAGATATCGACTGATATGTTCTATCGTGCTTGTACTGTCTTGGCCAGTGAACTTAGCGAATTCTGGGAGCCTATCATTTATGGGAAGAGCAACCAAATCATACCATTCTAGATATGGGCATTTGTACGAAAAGGTCAGCCGTTTTGGCTTCAGACCGAACTGATTCATCATCATCTCGGTCACCCTTAGCAATAATTCATCAGCTTGTAGATCTGGATTCCTCTATACTTGCTGACCCATCCGTGGATTGAAATCTCGTGTGCCTTGATATCCTAGATTTGGTATCATGTGGAGGGTATTATAATCTATGCCATAGTGATACCCTTGTGAAATCTCAATCTGTTGGGTCCTTTGTTGGCTCGCTGCTTGAAGTATCTGATTATAGATATAAGGATCTATATCCCTACGGATCCTTTGAATTGATGGTGCTATTTTTTGAGCCGACGACGGTATGTGGCCTGATGTGCCAAAATTGATCACCTAGTTTTGACTTTGCCCCACCGGCTGTTGCACATGCTGTACTGATGGTCCATGATTGTATTATGTCTGATTTGCAGTAGTTCCTTGAGTTTGTTCAGATGAACCCTGAACTATCTGGACATCACCACTACTAGCCGGTGCTGCTTCTTGAAGGCTGGTACCGACTTGATTGGTCCCTTGGGTCGATGGATCTGGAATGTTGTAATAAGATAGCCTATACGTCCATGAAAGCTTCGATATGGCTTGATATGGCATCACGAATAGATTTGTCTACAACTTCCGTAAAGAAACGCCTGTCTTTAGCTTCAGTTGTGTCTATCTGCCCGTGTAACAGAACTCTTGGTAGTGGAAATTTCTGAACAATTGTGTTGTCACGTGTTTTGGTGTACGACAACAAACATTTGTTCTAAAACTCCTCTGTAGCTTTGTTGATGATACCCTTATCCCCATCAGGTAGATCTTCATAATGCAGCATAAGGATGTCGTTGTTGTTGTGAACCACCATGACAATTGTGGGGTCCCATCGGGCATGCCAGAAACGTGTGTCGACACAAATTTTTTGTCTCGTGCCGAGGACACACGTAGCAAGCCAGAAGGGTCTGCTCGATGGAGCTGTAGATCCGCCTAGCTTTAGCGCAGGGGTGGTCGATCCTGCGCACTCCTCCCAAGACATGCCAGTCAATTTGACCTTGTAATTGATAAAGAGAGAAAGTTCATCAGTAATTAAGGGCAGAACTTGCCGGTGTTGCCAGACAGTCCTGAATATGCGGCTATGAGAGCCGATATGAAAGGAGATCGACTAAATAGTCGATTCCAGCATATTCATGAGAATAAATCGATTAAAGCTCATTGGGTTGTATAAGAAGAATCGGTTCTCATTCAGGATAAATATCATTATTTAAACAAATATTAATCAATGGCAATAAGATGTCAACAATGATCGGTTTGTGCTGAGCCAATGATTACAAGTAACCGAACCCCTTTTTATATAAAGAAACAATTCAACACCATTTGACCATTTAATAAAGATAAATCTAATGAACATGTTAGATCTCATCTATCGCTATGACCAGTGGGGCATGAGGCAGAATCATGCATGCCGTAGAAATACGATAGACTCGACGACCCTAACTCATTACTAATATAAGTGGGGCATGAGGCAGAATCATGCAGGCTGTAATACAATAATAAGATCTTGGGGCTAACATATCTTTACTTCAACAGTCTCGTGATGCGAACTGTTCGTGAAAGCACTTGATATCGGTTAAAACAACCAATTTAGGCATAGCGCACAGCTAAAGTCATGCCTTATCAGGAATAGATCTATCAAGTAACGATCCCCACTCCACAGCGCTAACAGTGGGGTGTGAGGCAGAATCACACAGGCCATGATAACGGGCCATGGAACGGTTCTCGCTAGCCAATAAATCTACTCAAGACACAACACACCTTAACCGCACGCTATGCACGATAAGGATTGACATAAAACAGCCGATAAAACATAACTCATCGTTTAAGGTATAGATTAGATCAATTTAGATTAGCAAACGATGGGCTAAACAAGATATGAGGCCGATCTAGATCAATCCCAATCGGGCAGAGTGATATTGCTGTAATTAGATAAATAATGAAAGCAATAAGCAATATTGGTAACTTAATGAATCTACCAAAGACTGCCATCCTAAGGTAGAGCCGATAACTTGACCTTGATCTAGTTCATGCAGTGGGGGTCGACTAGATCGATGCAGCCATACTTGAACTAGGCAAGAGTCGATAACTAACTTATACCAGAGTCACAGTGGAGGTCGACCGGATCGATACAGCCGTACGAACAGAGGTATAAGCCATGATGGTACTTACAACAAGCAGTGGAAGTCAACCGCATTGATGTAGCCGTACTTGCTGAAGAACTCGCCGAGATCTACTCTACTCCTACTCCTAAGGGTGGCCGGAGCCGAAAAAGTAAATGAGTTGTATATTGGACTGATTGTTGTTTTCTTACAATAGCCGGGGCTTGATATTTATACCCGGGACCTACGCATGACTCCTGTCTAAGCATGACTCATCACAATTTTTGACCCTAAAGAAAACATTACTAATTTAAGATAACTTGGACTCTAATCTTTCCTTTTTTATAGAGTCCAACATGTTTCATCCTGGCGCCGAACGTAGCCTTTGTCGTTATTCACTGGTGCTATCTAAAGAAAGTCAATTCTAGTTTTTGCATCTGAATCAACTGGTTCCAATCTGTACACAATTGATTCCTTAATGACACGATCTTGGGAGCTTTCAAGTCCCTGCGACTCTTCTTCCAAATTTTGGTGTAAATAGGAAGTTCTAAATCGATAATAGGCTCACAACCATTGATGAGAGGACAGCTACCATACAAGGTATGTTACATAATCATGCACAATGGTAGGTAAGCATGGGACATAAGATGGCCAGCTTCCAGCAACAATAGCAATAGCAAAATCAAAATTGGGAGGCTCTGTTCCAGCACCTCCACATCGGGTCACCTCGTTGAGCAACCACGATAACAACCAGCTTGGGGGAAAAGGCATCCCCGTGTATCTAGATAAGTATTTTTTTTCCTTTTATTATTCTTAGTTTGATTTATATATATTAGAAGAAATGAATAACTAAAAACAAAATAAAAAGTTATCTTTATAGAAATATATATAGTTATAATGTGTTATCTAAAAAATAAAAACAAAATAAAGAGAGTGTGTCTAGTTTGCTTTAATATGTTTTAGGAGTTGAATAAAATAAAAAGGTCTCTGAAGATAATCTCTTAAAATGGAAATAATGAATAGTTGCTCTATTGTAATTCCTTTCAAGTACCTAGTTTTCAGCATTGAATTCTCCTGAGTTTTGGATAAGATTGTTTTGATATAAGGATTTACTCTGAACTTGAAACTCATGGGTAGCATATGTTTGATCTAAGTCTAGGTAATTGACGAATATGATATGAGAAGGTCTGAGCTGCTGTTTATCTTGTTCGAAGTGACACTAAACTTCTAGAGATTTATCTTTTGAAAAACACAAAAATGCTATGATGAGTTCCTGTATGACAAAACTTAAATTCCTACCAGAGCCATACATGTTATTTAGGCTAGGAAAATTTCCACATATATGCTGCTTGTTTTGCATTGAGTTTTGTCAAGCTTTGTTGACCCTTATGAGAGGTTTGTCATGTTCTTAAAATCAAGATCATGTACACTCCACCCACATATGCACTACTCCTACACTAGGGGTAGGCGCAAAAACATGCCATTCCATTTAGATCCACACAAAATGTTTTACTCCTACACTGGAAGTGAACACAAAAAATATGTTTGTTAGGTTTTTTATCCACCAAATAAATGCTCCAAAGTTCTTGCAGCTATCTCTCAAAACTTTTGTTGCAATGAAGAGGCAAGGGCTATGCAAAAGTTATTCATATAAAAAACAGAGAGTTGAAAAAATGTACAAGTGTCCGAGATATCTAAAACAATGGGTACTCAGATGCCCACCTTAAAAAAAGAGATGAATAAGATAGCCATTGTTCTCTCGCAAAGATATTTCTAAATTTCAAAAGAGAGATATGTTTTCAAGAAGCAAAGTAGAATTAGGTTAGCCACCATATATATCCACCACATATATCCACACACATGCACATCTTGATTTGATTGTATGACTCAACTCTCTTTGGATCGGAGGTTTGATTTTACAATATATGCATTGCAAGTATGCTCTAGCTTTCTCCCTACCGATGAACTCCACATAAGCCTTAGTGGTAGGAAGAGAAAAGGAATAACATCACTATTGTCTTGGTGAGGATCCACAAATACCACATATATTGAGAGACTTGAGAGTGTCATACAATGGAATCTCTGAGTTTTATTTTGAAAACTTATAAAAAATCTAGAACAATGGTTGAACAAAGAACTTAAGACATAGTGCTTGACTTGATTATTCTGTCTTTCAATTACTCAGGATCCAAGTGAAGGCTAAGAAGCCCCATGGTTGAAGGTAATATGGGTAAGTTTGTAAGTCAGATCAGTTTAGTCTAATCTGGAGGAGAATTCTTGATTGAACGCATGTGTACTTTTGAGGCATGAAAGCATTGTAGCAACTCCTGACCCATTACTAAGTTTGGCTTTGCTCAGGGACTAGCAAAGGTTAAGTGTGGGGGAGCTTGTTGACAATCATTAACATCAATTATAAAACCATCAATATAACCTGTATTTATACTTAATTCCATCACCAAACATAGGTACAGGGGTTTAAATTAATAAATTCCACAAGTTTTGGTGAATATGTGTTTTCAGTAGGGTTTATCCAGAAAACCATCAAGGGAGACCTATTCGTCAAAGAAAATTACGGAATTCCGCCGCGTAAACAGCGTGGGAAGATTCTAGAAGACTATAGTAGGCTCTCCACCAAAGATCGAGCCAAGACGCTGACATGGGGGGCCGACCGCCCCACCTGTAGTCTGGCTAGCCTATGGGACCCACGTGTCAGCCTCCGCTTCGAATGTCGGTTCTCCACCGCCTCCTAGATTGCATCTATGCTGTTCTTTCAAGTTGGTTTAATCCGAGGGCTAAGAATTGATGCTCTGGCCTATATATAGTAGCCCCTACCCTCCTCCCTTAGGCCATCTTGGAAACCCTAATTCATATCTCTTATTCAAATCAACACACACCAGGAGGATTAGGTCTAGAACTCTCCAATGTAGTAGATTAGTAGCTCAGGAGTGAGGGTCGAGTTGGGCTCATGCTCAAGTTCCGGATCTAGTCTTGGAGGCTCGGTAGAGCCTTGTATCTTCACTTCTACATCTTGTAAGACTTACTATCAATTCATCATATTCTTATCTACATGGCTATACATACATTGAATATATATCTTGCTTAGTTGAGGTTATCATTACTTTTGTGTATGGGTTCATAGAGCGCTTAGCCTGCTATAGTTTATCGATTGGGCTAAGTAGCCGAGCCTCGGGTAAGCATGGTGCTTGTATGATGCTCTACCTATGAGTACACCCTATTCTCTGGTTGAGTGGTTGCAATGGGTGGTGATAGTCCCATCTATCCTTTGTAGTCCTTGCTGAATTAAATAGGTTCTTAAATTATAGGACCGTAGTCGCGTCAGTAGAGTTATCTATTATGGGTTCTCTACCATCTAAGCGATGTCCCAAAGTGCACAAGAGTAGAGTTAGTCTTAGCTATAGTTGGGTATATATATACTTTGATCCTATAATAAGAATATCATAGGAATCTACCTCATCCGTTCTCCCGAGTTGACTAGTTTACATTATCTTAGTGACCTATCCCCTAAGTGTCATTATGCTTTATTCCTATCATTACATTCACCCCTGCTTTAGCTATGCTGGTATGTTGATTAGTAGACATTCCTTTATTACTCAATAAGTCTTTACTCCATTGTTTCCCTGTGGTAAAATACAAATAATGATACCTGGAATACTCTCGATAAAATGCTATAATGGTATTCTGTGCACTTACGGAATCCTTTATTTTCTATTTGCACTTAATAAATACCAACAACGACCAAGCCATAGGTGCCATGTCCCACCTAACCTCGTAGAATCCTATTAGATATGCAATAATGTAGCTGCTAGTGCTTTAGTTTTATGCAATTGATCTATGATAGGTTGCATGGAAGAATTGCTTAAAGCCATTACCTTGACATGACCTTTACCCTGCACACTCGCTGTTAGGCTAGATGCTCGCTTATTACTTGCTACTTACTTCTACTATGCATTATAACTGTGGTGTGATGCTCAGTGGAGGATTGTTTGTGAGTAGCTAAGGCACTTGGTGCTAATAATATGTTGATAACATGGGGAGATCTTGGTGTGTGTCTTGGGTGTGTGTTGAGCGTCGAGTCGACTAAACAGGATTCTATGACGAGTCTTTGGGGCAAGCCTTGTCAGGGGGGTGTGATCTAGGCATCCTCTATGAGAGGTACCAGTGGCGGGTGCATGTGAGATGAGTAGATTCTAGGGAGAAGACTCTTCATGGGGCAAATCCCTAGAATAGAGTTGTTGTTGAAGCATGGGGTGTTGGTTATCCCCTTGAGAAGATGTCTTGTTTGGTCTCCCTAGGGACTTATATGTTCTGGGAACCGATTCATAGGAACCATTGCTCACCACTCGCTCCCATTATGGTGAGAGATGGATGTGAACTAACCTAGGTGATGCCACTATGGCTAGGTTGTAGGTGATAGTGTAGGGAGGCAAGAGCGTTTGTCTCTAACTCTCCTAAGACGCGTGGTGTCCTTGGTGGCCCGACATTGTGTTTCATAGTCTCAGCATGCCGGTGGACTCTAGGGTGCCCCTAGGGCTGAGTGGAAGAGTAAGATATCATTCTAGCTTAGAGAGCAGCCTAGAATCAGCCTAGGCGGGGCACTGGCAATGATGGTGATCTTGTGGGTCCTGGTGTAAACCTCTATAGAGTTTTGGTTGATCGACCGATACATAGTCGTTCTTTTATGGCTATGTACCTTTCCTATGATATCGCTTCACTTGACTAGTGAGAGGAGTCCTTCTTCCCCCAGGTTGTTGGATTCCAACATTAGCCGATGAGGCAAGGCATGAGCGGGAGTCATCCTTGTTGCTAGAGAGTGAGAGGGTGATGAGATGTGTGGATGGGATGGATGTGTGGATGAAAATGGGTTAAACATGGAAATACTTATAAAGTACTAATGAACTTCGCATAGGAAGACTAAAGCCATAAATAGGTTCTTTTGCTCTACCCTTACATTCCACTTGCCACAAAACAAAGCATAGGGTGGGAGTCAATGGCTAGTACAAATCCTACTAATAATTATTCGGCAAGTGTTCAGCCTGATGGATGGGAGAATTAGAGGATTTCATTCTACGCTCAAGATTGCCCGTGGAGGAGATGTCTTCACCCGCTAAATGTTTTGCCTACTCTGATGCTGTTATGGATGTTGTATGACTCTAATGATTCCGCCAAGTGGTGATGTAATAAATAAGTAAACCTTGCTATTTGTACTTTCTAAAGCAGGTATTCGATGTATGACTTGTGGTATCAACTTTTATTTGATAATGTGATGGCATGACCGCTTGGGACTATCACATTATAATTCATATCTATGAATTTCCCTTTGAGGAAATTGTGGATCGTTACAGCGGCTAGCATTCTTCACATGATAAACTTGTTTTACTACTTTCTTCTTTGGTTGCGCTTCGGACCAATTTTGATCTAAATGGCCTTTACAGTATGATGATCTCTCTAAATGTCTAGGAGCTGCATACTCTGAGTAATATGTCCTTGGTGGCACATGTTCTCTTGATCAAACGAGCTCCAAGATAAATATGGATGAAAATGTATAGGTTGTGGTCCATATGACATAGGAATTGACTTTTTCTCAAAAGGAGAATATGTTGCTACTGCATGAGATCATGCCAATGCCACTCCTAAAACTTATGCTTTGGAGGCAATTTTGATGATGGGACCTATCGGGGACCAATACTAGGGTACCCAAAGAGGAGGAGCTAATGATCATCGACATTGATTCATCCGCGCAATCAAGGGCGTGGTTACACCACTTGCCAGGATCCGCCTCGCCCAACGTCTGAGGGCTGGCTCCACCTTGCCTGACATCTGAGGAAAGACTCTGTCTCGCATGACCTCTAAGGGCTGGCTTCACCTCGCCCGACGTTTGAGGGCAGGCTCCGCCTCGCCCGACGTCTGAGGGCTGGCCCTGCCTCCCTCGACGTCTATGGACGGAATCCATCTCACCCAACCCTCGAGGGCTGGCTCCACCTTGCCTAATGTCTGAGGACAGTCTCCGTCTCAACCGACGTCTGAGGGTAGGCCCCACCTCACTCGATGTCTAAGGGCTGGCTCAGCCTCAATCGATGTCTAAGGGATGGCTCTGCCTCACCCGACATCTAAGGGCTGGCTCCACCTTGCTCGACGTTCGAGGGCAAGCTCTGCCTCACCCGATGTCTGCACGTGACTCCTTCATAACGACGCATGCAAATAAGGTAGGGCACTCAAGTCAACCGCAATATCGAGGACTGTACGCTGCACGCCTACTGGAAAGTACCGTCAAGACATGACAGAAGGGAGCTTTGCGACCTTCTAGGCATGTCAGAGCTCAAACAGTGTTGTAGGCGCTGACTTTTGCCTTACAGTCTTGTAGGCGTCGTCATTTGCCCTCAGGCATGGATCCTTATGGGAGCTCACGACAACCACTACAGTCCAGAAGGAAACACGTATCACCCACAGTGATCCTCCGCGCCACCCGCCGGGATGGGATGGGACGTGACAACCCGCTGACAATACCAGGACATGGCATCGTCAGTGAGTAGACACCCAGCGTGGCCCTATCAGGGTCAGCAAACATGCGCCCAGCGTGGAGCTATCCCTGCCACCGCCTACCATATCAGTGGGGCCTGCACATAGGAAAAGGAAAGAGCCAACGTCCTTGAAGGACTTCCTTTGCCTCTGGTTTTCCTCTTTTTCCCTATCTGTAATCCCTGCTCTCTCTTGGCCTATAAAAGGGAAAGCAGGGCACCGCACTAAAGGGATCAATTCATCACATCACACATCACACGACATAGTTGAGCAGAACCCAAGCTCTCAGCACCCATTCGACCTTTCCATCAGAGACTTGGGACTGTCCCTCTCTCTCCCGTTTGTAACCCCTACTATGAACTTTTCAGTGCTAATAACACGAGCAGCAGCCACGAACTAGACGTAGGGACATTCTGCCTGAACCAGTATAAACCTTGTGTCTTTTAGTACACCATCTGGGTTAGATGCGCAATAACACAAATTTACTCGTTGGTGTTTACTCGAAACATCGATAGTTGGTGCCCTAGGTAGGGGCTTTGCGCGTTTCGACATTAACATCAGGCCATGGATGGCTAGCCACAGAATCAGCGAGTCCTAGGTGCACACCTGTGCTTTGGGGACCTAGACTTCATCATCCCGATGGAGGGAGAACTGGCATGGGCGCCCATCGTCGTTCAACCCTTCCACTCCGCCGACCTCGATGCGATCACCGAGATGCTTGAGGAGCTATGGCTTACTGAGGGAGAGCCATTCTCCCTAGAATACCACACCTAGAGTGCCCCGACGGTGCTCCTGTTCGGTCTCTGCAACGCCGCAGAGACCCTTGGCCACCTTGTGGCACAACGCATGATCCCGTCCCCCGCAAACAACGAGTTCATGGGGGTGATCAAACATGTTGTGGAATCTTTCCATGACCTCCTCGCAGAGGAGCTGGAGTCACCCTCTGGCTCTAACACCAGCAGGGGGAGCCATCACCCCTCTAATGAATGCTTCTTGATGGGTACCCCCGAGGGACACATCGAAAGCATCCTCGAGGAGGAGGCTACCTCAGTGAACGACCTTGATGATGAGGCTGAGGGGGAGACAGCGGCCCCACCTCACATGAAGGTGGAGCAGCTAAAGGCCCGACACCAAGAGATCGAGTAAGCATGACTCAAGCTCGAGTAGGAATGCGTGGAGCTCAATCGGGAGATCGAGTGCCACGGAGACAGTGGGAGCGCACACGCCATGGCCCATGACATAAACCGAAGGATCATCGCCAATGAGGAAGCCCTCCCTTGCTTCGCCTAGGTGAGCCAAAACATCCTCACTATGATGGCCTTGCTCCATGGTCTTCTAGAGGCCGCGACTCCCGAGGATCATCGGGCCCACCATGAGATCCGCACGCTGCTCGAGCGTGTTGCGATACAGCAGGTCGAGAGCTCATTGTCTCAGCAACACGAGCTCAACACCATCCAGCACACGCCCTCAGAGCGCCCTGGTAGGGACGTATCGGTCCACCTGGAGCCACAAGGCCGTGGGCAGCACACCGTGGTCCCGGTGCATCAGCGTCTCGGCCGCAACCGTGACACACACAACACCCTTGATGCCCATAGGCGTACCTATGATGGCTTGAGAGAGGGACCTACCGGCGGCTATCACCCTCATCGTGGCAGACGCTACGACAGCGGCGAGGACCAAAGCCTGAGCCCCAGCCTACCGGGGCCTTAGGCCTTTGGCCAACACATCCTCAATGCTGCCTTCCCGCTGAGGTACCGACCACCAACCAACATCCCAAAATACTCTAGGGAAATGAACCCCAGACTATGGCTTGAGGATTATCGGCTTGCCTACCAAGCCGGTGGACCAGATAATGACAACTTCATTATCCACAACCTTCCATTGTTCTTGGCCAATTCGACACGAACATGGTTGGAACACCTTCCGTCCAACAGAATCCAAAGTTAGGCGGACCTGAAGGAGATCTTCATGGAAAACTTCCAGGGCACATACAAGCGCCCTAGAAACCCGTGGGACCTCAAGAACTGCCGACAGAAGGCTAGAGAAACCCTCCATGGGTACATTCGGTGCTTCTCTCGGCAATGTAACAAACTACCTAACGTCGCCGACGTCGATGTTATAGGAGCTTTCCTATCCGGGACCACCTGCGGGTCCCTGGTTCACAAGCTAGGATGCAAGGGCCCACGAACCACTAAGGAACTCCTTAACATCACCACTAGCCATGCCATAGGCGAAGAAGCGATCGGAGCGATCTTCGATCGCCTCAATGGCAAGGCAAGGCAGGACGAGGACGCTGGTGAAGGTGCCTCCAATCATCCCACCAAAAAGAAGAACAAGAAACAATGGTGCGAGGGCTCGCTCGTGGCCGCCGCTGATCATAGGGGTGGTCGGAAGCCCGTGGAGGACACTCCGAACCACTTTGAAAAACTACCCGAGGGGCCATGCCCAAACCATGCTTTCCCCGTTAAGCATCTGTACAAGGACCGCACCCTCATGAAGTGGTTCTTGTTCGGAGGCTCCAACAAAGGGGAGCATGAGAAGGACCCCGACCCTACCACGGATGATGCCAAGGGGAAGGATGATGGCTTTCCAATGCTAGATGGCTGCCTCATGATCTTCGGAGGATCGGAGGCCTACAACTCCAACCGCCACTAGAAGATCGCACGCCATGAGGTCTATACGACCGAACCGGCCATGCCTGCCTTCCTCCGATGGTCAGAGTCTGCTATAACCTTTGATCAGACCGACCACTCGGAGAGCATCCCGTAGCTAGGGAGATACCCACTCGTGGTTGACCCGATCATCAGCATGAAGCGGCTTACCAAAATACTAATGGATGGAGGGAACGGCCTCAACATCATGTACGATGAGACGCTCGACACTATGAGCGTTGACCGAGCGCGCATCCGACCAACTGGAGTGCCCTTTCATGGCATCATGCCTAGAAAGTAGGTCATGTCGCTTGGGTAGATCGATCTGCCCGTCACCTTTGAGGGTCCATCCAACTGCAGGACAGAGACCCTCACCTTTGAAGTGGTTGGGTTCCATGGAACTTACCACGCCATCATGGGACGACCATTCTACGTGAAGTTCATGGCCGTCCCCAACTACACCAACCTTAAGCTAAAGATGTCAGGCCCCGGTAGGGTCATCACTGTCGGCACCTCCTTCCAGCGTGCCTATGAGTGCGATGTCGAGTGCTGTGATCACGCCACAACAATCGTCGCCTCTGGGGAGCTCGCGGACATCAGGAAAGAGGTCATCGAAGGGCTGACCCCAAGAGGTCGACCGGGTCTTTCGAGCCAGCAGAAGGCTCCAAGGAGGTCCTCATAGATCCTGGCAACCCCTAGGGCAAGGTGATGCACATTGGCACCACTCTTTCCTATAAATAGGAAAGCGCGCTTGTCACCTTCCTCCACACCAACAAAGACATATTTGCATGGAAGCCCTCAAACATGCTAGGCATTCCGAGGGAAGTCACCGAGCACACCTTGAAGATCCGCCTAGGCTCCAAACTGGTGAAACAGCGCATGCGCTTCGATGAGGGGAAACGCAGGACCATCGGCGAGGAAATCGCAAAGCTTTTGATAGCCGGATTCATCAAAGAAGTGTACCATCTGGAGTGGCTAGCCAATCCCGTTCTTGTACGAAAGAAGAGTGGGAAATGGAGGATGTGTGTTGACTACATCGGTCTCAACAAGGCGTACCCAAAGGATCTATTTCCTTTACCACGCATAGACTAAATAGTCGACACTACCTCAGGGTGTGAAACCCTCTGCTTCCTTGATGCGTACTCCGGATACCACCAAATCATGATGAAAGAATCTGACCAGCTCGCAACATCTTTCATCACCCCCTTTGGATCGTTCTGCTACATCACAATGCCGTTCGGTCTGAAGAATGCTGGGGCTACATACCAGCGTTGTATGCTCAACTATTTCAGAGACCTCATCAGGTGGACCGTTGAGGCCTATGTTGACGACATCGTGGTCAAGTCCAAATGGGCTGACCACCTCGTAGCCAATCTTGAGCAGACCTTTGCAAAACTCTGAGCAAACGGCATCAAACTTAATCCCAAGAAATGCGTTTTCAGGGTCCTAAGGGGCATGCTGCTTGGTTTTATTATCTCCAAGCGAGGCATCGAGGCCAACCCATAGAAGATCTCAGCCATCACTAGAATGGGCCCAATTCAGAACATAAAGGAAGTACAACGAGTTATAGGGTGCCTCACCACACTCAGCCGATTTATCTCATGGCTCGGCGAACGAGGTCTCCTCCTTTATTGACTTCTGAAGAAGGTCGACCACTTTGAATGGACATCCGAGGCCTAGGAGGCACTTGACATGGTCAAACTGCTTCTGACGAAGGCCCCTATCCTAGTTCCTCCTACCGATGGAGAACCCCTTCTGCTCTATATTGCGGCCACCACGCAAGTGGTCAGCGTCGCCCTGGTAGTGGAGCGGGAGGAAGAGGGGCACGCCCTCAAAGTATAGCACCATGTGTACTTCATCAGCAAGGTCCTATCCGACTCAAAGACCCACTACCCTCAAATCCAGAAGCTTATGTACGCCGTCCTCATCACCAAGAGGAAGCTACACCACTACTTTGAGTCACATCCAATGACAGTCATGACGTCCTTCCCCCTCGGCGAGGTCATCCAAAACTAGGATGCCATGGGAAGAACCGTGAAAATGGGCACTTAAGCTGATGGGTCAAGGCATTACTATGCCTCCCGAACGGCCATCAAGTCCCAGGTGTTGGCTGATTTCTTCGCGGAATGGACAGAGGTCCAAATGCCACAAGCGGTCGTCGATCAAGAGTACTAGACGATGTACTTCGATGGGTCACTGATGAAGAAGGGCGCTAATGCAAGGCCGGTCTTCATGTTGCCCCTCGGGGTACGCATGAGGTACATGGTCTATCTCCATTTCCCCTCCTCCAATAATGTGGCTGAATATGAGGTGCTCATCAGCGGCCTACGAACTGCCATCGAGTTGGGCATCTAATGCCTTGACGTTCGCGGAGATTCCCAGCTCGTCGTTGACCAAGTCATGAAGGAGTCAAGCTGCCATGACGCCAAGATGGCCGCATACTACCGAGAAGTCTGCTAGTTGGAGGACAAGTTCGATGGCCTCGAGCTCAATCACATTCCGAGGCGCCTCAATGAGGCGGCCGACGCACTTGCAAAAGCAGCATCTGATCAAGAGCCGGTGCTGACAGGCGTCTTTGTCAGCGACCAGTATAAGCCCTCGGTTCGCTATGAGGGGTCAGAACAAGGCAGAGATGGTCCATCCAATCCAAGCCTGGGGCTGACCAACTGTCGGCTCCATCCAGCCTCGAAGTCATGGAACTCGAGGAGGACCTAGGATAGAGCCTAACCCTCTGGTAGTCTAGAGAACGCTCTACCTCGACTACCTCCTCCATGACACACTACCGACGGACAAGACAGAGGCTCGATGGTTCGCACGTCGCGCCAAGTCCTTCGTTCTTGTGGAGGGCGAACTCTACAAACAAAGCCACGCTAGGATCCTGCAACGTTGTATCCCCATCGAACAGGGGAAGCGTTTGCTGAGCGATATCCACGATGGGGTCTGTGGTCACCATGTCGCACCTAGAACCCTAGTTGGAAATGCATTCTGATAGGTCTTCTACTGGCCTACCATGGTAGCCGATGCCGAATAGGTTGTACACACCTGCAAAGGGTGCCAATACTATGCTCGGCAGACTTACCTACCGACCCAAGCGCTTCAAACGATCCCCATCACCTGACCGTTCGTAGTCTAGGGGCTCAATCTGGTTGGACCTCTCAAAAAAGCGCTTGGGAGCTACACCCACTTGCTTGTCACCATAGACAAGTTTACAAAGTGGATAGAAGCTCGACCGATCTCTGCAATCAAGTCCAAGCAAGCCGTGATGTTCTTCCTCAACATCGTCCCAAACTCCATCATCACGGACAATGGCACGTAGTTCACTAGAAAGAAGTTCCTTCGATTCTGCGATGAATACCACATCAGGGTCGATTGGGCCGCCGTCGCGCACCCTCGAATGAATGGGCAGGTCGAGCGCGTAAATGGCATGGTTCTACAGGGCCTTAAGCCTAGGATCTTCAACTGATTGAACAAGTTTGGCGTGTGCTGGGTTGCCGAGCTTTCTTCAGTGCTCTGGAGCCTGAGGACAACCCCCAGTTGAGCCACCGGCTACACACCCTTCTTCATGGTATACAGTTCTGAGGCCATCCTCCCAACCGACCTCGACTATGGAGCACAAAGGGTCTGGGTGTACGATGAACAAGGAGCTGAGGCATCCCTCGAGGATGCCATCGACCTACTGGATGAAGCACGTGATGTTGCCCTCCTCCACTCGGCCATGTACCAGCAGGCGTTATGACGATACCACAGCCGTCAAGTGCAGGGTCGAGCCTTCAATGTTGGAGACCTAGTTCTCCACCTCATCTAGAGCAACAAGGACCACCACAAGCTCTCCCCACCTTGGGAGGGACCATACGTTGTCGTGGAGGTGCTCTAGCCAGGCGCCTACAAGTTGAAGACCATCGATGGCAAAGTCTTCACCAATGCCTGGAACATCGAGCAGCTATGTTGCTTTTACTCCTAATGAATGCACACTTTCTCTTATCAGTTTCGTTATCAAAACTCCCTGGTCCTTTGTGACATCCGACCCTAGCAACAGCAAGGGGTCGAACCTCACTCGGGGGCTGATATGAGTATTTTTATCCTACAAACATTCTCTGTGCCTGCCTCCCTTTTTTTACGTTAAGACCTAAGAGCTAGGTTTATGGGAACAAGCTCTGAGTATAACCGGTCGGTATGTAGGAGACCAATGCCCTAGTGGCTACGGTGTCTTTGCTCACTAGTGTGATCAGAATTGGCTTACCCACACTCCGAGCTTTTACGACTTTAACGACAAAAAGGGTTGGAATGCGCTAACCTTTTTATACAAAAAGGTGACAAGAGCTAAAACAGCTACTTGCTATGACAAAATTTGAGAGCTTGTCCATTTTGCACAAGTTCGTTGCTCGGCTTATCTGTCTAATTAAATTCTTGCGCGGGATGTTTTCATTCTCTATTTCCACTGGAAAATCTTGTCTCAATAGGTAAACGCGAGTCGATCGGACGACTTGGCCACTAACGAGAAATGGGTAAGGAGCAGACAGGATCACGCTCATATCCACTGGAGGTTTTCCGAACCCATCACTCTTACCATCGAGGAAAAACCAGTGCCCAGGTCGATCGAACGGCTCAAAACCGCCGCCGAGAGACAAGCACCCTTACTTACTTACTTTACGTATTAATTTTGATATCGAGACTCCGACCCTAGAAATGATAGGGGATTGGACGTCGCTCGGGGGCTAGCAAGAGTGTCTATTTGCTAGACATTCTCTTTGCCTGACCTCTCATTACGTTTAAAAACTAGAGGCACGGTGTGCGGGTGCAAACTTTGAGTAAACCTGGTCGAACCGCTAGGACCCTACACCCCGGCGGCTACGGCGTTTTTGCTCACCAGCATGATCAGAGTCTTTGCCTCCGCACTCCAAACCTTATCCTCCACCTTCTCAGGAAGGGTTTTGAGGGGCC
Organism: Miscanthus floridulus; assembly: GCF_019320115.1. Lineage (NCBI taxonomy): Eukaryota > Viridiplantae > Streptophyta > Magnoliopsida > Poales > Poaceae > Miscanthus > Miscanthus floridulus. The sequence goes on along the minus strand of NC_089581.1, from coordinate 136,552,790 downwards.
TACCTACAGAATCTCCATAGAGGAGAGGCTATTAGGTCACCCAAGTCGATCAAACGGCTCGGGCCACTGTCGAGAGACAGGTACAGAAGACTGGGATGCTCGTACAGGTTACATTGGCCCTGTCATGAATGTCGGACTTGGACCCCACATAGACATATTCGATAAGAGCTCCTAGAACCCATCACTCGTGCCACCGAGGTAACATTACCGACCCCCACTTCTTCTTTATGTGATCGTCCATTTTTCATTCATACACTCATTCATTCATTCATACATTCATCCCATACACCCAAGCATTGCATATGCAATTGCTGCATCACAATGCTTTGCGTCGCGTCACGAAGCGGTAGTCTATCTCCTTTGATATGAGTGGCGACCGACCAAGGTTCGAAGGCTGGCCCACGAAGGGCTTGAGGTCGCCTCGTGTTAAACGGAGCTAGGGGAGAAATCGAGATGAGCCCCAGCGGTGCTGCTCGACCCTGCTCAGAAGTAGACATGGACATCTCGACCTTTCTTGTTCAATTCTAACCTTGAGCCAAGCCCACAGAATCTCCATCGAGGCAAGGCCAATGGGCCACCCGAGCCTATCGAACGGCTCGGGCATCTACCAGGAGGCGGGTTAAGAAGTAGTGGAATGCCACATGAGGGCTCTACCAACCCTGTCAGCAGATGATGGACCCAGATTCCACTCAAACATGCCCATTAGTGAGCTCACCAAGCGCGACACTCGAGCCATCGAGGCAAGTGTCGTTAGCTTAGCCCTCCGGTTGCGAAAATCAAGGACAGGGTGACACAAGAAACACGGCTGACCCCTACTGAAGTCCACAGGGCTCGGGGGCTTGAGCTGCCTGATCCTAGATTGAGAGACCGAGGTTCGAAGGCTAGCTCACGATGGGCCTGAGGCTACCTCGCGTCGAACAAAAGCCAATGGGAAAACATAGATAAGCCCCAGCGGCCTTTGCCCGTCCCGCCTAGAAGCGGACAAAGTCATCTCAACATTCTCATTCGATCCTAACCTTGAGCCGACCCTCGACAGAATCCCCACTACACGCGTGGGCTTGAGGAAGGTTGGACTTGCAAGGAGACCAAATGCACGGTCGCAGAACGATAGCTAAGTTTCGCTGTCCTCTCCTCGATTTTTAGTAACATCTGACCCCAGCAACGGCAAAGGGTCAGGTCTCATTCGGGGGCTGATAAAGGTATAAGTACACCATTTTTGAAATAGTCGCCATGTCAGACCTCTTCCTCGCATTAAGTTTAGTGGCAAGGTTTACGGAAACGAATAACTGAGCATGCCTGGTCGGACTGCAAAAAAACTATGCCTCGGCGGCTATGGTGTCTTTGCTCACCAGCATGATCGAAGTTTCCCTCTAAAAACCTCAGGCCCTACGGTCTTAATGAACGAAAGGGTCAGAACACGTGAGCCCCTTCTTTCGCATACAAAAAGGGAAGAAAACAAGTTCAATCAAACAAAACAAAGTTATGAATTTGTTTTTATAAGGGTCGGCACTTGTTCACATATTACAATAAGCCTTCATTGGATCTATTTGACTAACTAGCCCCTTCGAGGGAGAACTATGTCTTCAACTCTATCCGCCAGGTCCTGTGCAAGAGCAGCCACCGCTGTCTCTATCTCGTCCAGCTCGAAGGCTTCGTAGCCAGGTGCGAAACCGAGGCTCATCGTCTCCAAGTCGATGCTGTCCGCGTAATGCGAATGAGCAATCACAAAGGCTTGGGTGATCCTGGCATGAAGAGCTTCCCTCTTGAGCTGGCACACCCGCGCTGTGATATCTACGGCACGAGCCACAAACAAGCTGATCCCCTCTGACCGCACCACCTCTAGGTAATCATAGACCACTCTAAGGGCAGCACTTAGAAGATCGTGCTTGTCGCTCTCCACCTAAAGGTTCCTCCATGCCTCGGCGAGCTTCGTGGCTAGCCCGACGGAGATGCTCTCGGCCTCTAGCCTCCGGGTCATCACGATTCTGAGCTCAACCTAGAGGGAGCCGATCCTCTGCTGTGCCTTATCGTGCTCTCAAACGACCTGGTCGCGCTCCTCGTGGGTTGTGCTACGCTCTGAGTGGATCCTCCCCATGGTCTAGAGCAGCTCATCTTGCTCTTTGCATAGCCGGGCGACTGCCTCAGCATCCAGACTCACCCTCCACTCTAGGGCTGCGAGCTTCTCCTCGACTACTAACTTCAGGTCCCGCTCCTTCTTAGCCTCGGCTAGGAGGTCGAGGATCCACTGGCGGGCCACAGTGTCCCTCTAAAGCAGCTCGTCCCGCTCCTTCCTGACTCTGGCGGTAGCCTCCTCATCTTGCCACACCCTCGTTGATAGGGCCATGAACGCCTTCTTGGTCTCCTCCTCATGCCAACGGGCCTCAGCCTCTAGTAGTCGGAGATTCTCTACCTCCTCGGCAAGGGGAGTCAGCTTGGCCACCCTCTGTTGGGCGGCAATGAGCTAGGCGGTCACATCCCCGTGTAGTTAGGCCTCTTCGATGAGGTGGTCCTAGTTCTCCTTCTGCTCACGAAGGAACCAGGATTTCTCCCGGCTATGAACGATAAGAGACTGAAAAACATGATGGTTAGAACACAAAATACATGAAGAAAGAAGAGAGCGAGAGGCAAGATTAAGTGAATACCTGGCCAGTGGAAATGACGACATCGCGCAGAGAGCCCCTAGGCTGGTTTAGAGCTTCCAGCATGGCCAAAATCCCCTCATTGAGACTCTCTCGCTCCATGCTCTCAGAAGCATCGTCGAGGGAGAAGAGTGTCGATATCGGGTCTTACGGATCTATCCACTGGAGCAGAGGCTCACCCCGCGCGGGTGAGTGGTTGCCTCCTGACATCAGGGCCAGGGGCGACTCCTCACTGGTCCTCTCCACCACCGCCACGATGCCCAAGGACCCCTCGGCCATGTCCCTCTCCGTCTAGCCCATGTCGAGCACCGTCATTTGGGCCACTGGAGGTGCGGGTCGCACCGCTACCTCAGGCACCACCATGGTGGCATTCGGCTATGGCCCACTAGTCACAGCCGCCACCACCTCCACCTACATCGATGGGGCCTCGTCCGGCTACGTCGCGCCCGCCGTGGTCGGTGCCACGAGCGCGGTCAGAAGTTTCGCCCGACCCATCGTTAGCAGCAGCACCACCTCTATCACTGGTTCTTTAGCGACCTCTGAGGGCATCCTTCGAGCCCCCACGTCCACTTGTCCTGCTGAGGGCATGGCCGCCACCGTGAGCGGTGCCTGATCGGCCGAGGAGGCAATAACACCAGTGCCGCTCCCGCCCGAAATAGGTGCGACGTCGACCAACGGCCGCCACCTCGCTTGAAGGGCGACGCTCTTCTTGGGCGCCAGCGCCAAAAAGTTGCCCGTCTCAGGATGCTGCAAGAAACAAAAGGCATAAGTCACGCTGAAAACAGAGAAAAATAGAGAAAAACATAGGAGTCGATGACTTACATTGGTGCTGTTGGGCGGAGGATACGTTTAGGGGATGAACCCCCAGGTCCTTGCTCCACCACATCACGGCGGGGCCATTTTGAGCCTGCCCCCTACTCCTGGGCAGAGGGACTAACCTCCCTTGCATCCAGGGGCACGGCGGTGGAGCCACCCCCCTCCATCGGCACCTCAGGTGTGGCGGTAGATCCACCCGCCCCTGTTGGCTCTTGGGGCATGACAGCGGAGCTACCCCCCTCCACTGGCACCTCAGGCACGGTGGCAGATCTGCCCACCCCTGCTGGCTCTTAAGGTGCGGCGGTGGGGCCACCCCCCTCTGCTAGCACCTCTAGCGTGGTGGTGTATCCGCTCGCCCCTGCTTGTTCTGAGTACGGGCTGATGGTCCAGCTCGTCTCCGCCGGCCTCACGGACGCGCTTTCCCCTCCATGAAATGGGAAGTGTCCTGACCCCTGCAAGGATGAGCGGGTACCAGTCAGCATGTCCTCACTCTCTAGGCCATCACGTTCGATGTCATCGACTACCTCCTCCTCATCTTCGTCATCGTCGTCACTACCAGTTTCCTCCCCTCGCTCCCATGCCAGCAGCTTCTGCTGCTGCTTCTTCCTCTCATCCTCCTTCGCCTTCCTTTGCCGCTTGGCCTTGGCGCGGTTTGCCGCCCTCACGGTCGGGTCCCTCGATAATGGAACTAGGTGATCCCTGAGGATGAGGTCCCTCGGCTGGTCCCCCAATCTCAATGTCAGTATCAAGGGGTCAGGAGTTCAATTAAAGAGAAGGCATGAGGAAGGGAAAACTCACCAGGACGATGTATCCTAGCTCCGGTCGCATCGGGGGATGACCCAGCATAGGGTACACAAAATCAAGGGGCTATCCCGAGGAGACTCCATCGCCTTCTTGATGTGTTGCGCCACTTCAGATGGGGAGAGCGCTCCCTCAGCAAGCGTCGTCCCATTGAATGACGCCCCGGGCGCCATCGCGTATAGGGGAAGCGCACGCCTCATCAGTGGTGCCACCCTCCTTGCATGCTAGGCGCCGATGATGCCCGACCCCTTTAGGCCCCTCTCCTTTAGGATTCGGATGGCAATGTGGTGGTCTCAGATCTTCTTCTTGTCCTTCTCTGGGACACCCCACTTCCTCCACGAGTCCAGGACCTCTTCGACTAGGCGCCCGGTGAACTCTGGCAGGAGGGCGGCTGCGTCGTTCTTGAGATAGAACTAATGCGAATGCCACCCCTTGTTGGAGGTTGACAAATGCATTGGCGGGTATTCCCCGACCCGATTATTCCAGAGTTGGATGTCGGTGCATCCCATTGGCGTGCTCAGCTCCTGCTTCTTCAGAAGGGTGACGGCGAAGAAGTACCACCATAGATCAAAGTGGGGACTAATCCCTAGGAATCCCTCACATAGGGCGACAAATGCTGCCATGTGCTGGATTCCATTGGGATTGAGGTGCTGCAACTCAATTTGGTAGTAGTGCAGCAACCCCCGGAGAGATTTGTGAGCAGGGGTCGCAAGCCCCTGCTCATGGAAGCGCACGAACGAGATGACGTAGCCATCGGGCAGCGATGGCACGTCCTCCTCGCCGGGCAGCTGCCACTCCTCGATGGCGGTCCACGTGTAGAGAAGACTGCGGTGGACAAGACCCTCCATGCGCTGGAGGGTGACATCAAAGCGTCACCATGGCTCCATTGGAAGATGGGGTGGGTGGATGCGAACTCGACGGCGGCTAAGACGTGGATGTGGAGAGCTTAGGCGATTGGCGGTGGAGGTTGCAGATGTAAAGGCAAGAAGGCAAAGTATGAAACCCTAGGGGTGAACCCTTTGGTTTTATAGGGGCGACGGATGTGAAGAAACCAACCGTCTGCCTAGATCTGCATGCCTGCCATGATCTTCCACAATGTCACGCCGTGGGATATGCGCGCGCAATCCCTATCCTTTCCTTCGAAAAACCCGCCAGACGTTTTGCCTCCCCGAGCGGACCGGGACTCGTTACGAGTAAAAGGAATAATGGGTCAAAAATGCATCTAAGGCCCGTCTGGGCCTAGGAGTTCGATGATTGGCCCATCAACGGGTCCAACAGCTGCTCCAAACACCCCTACAATAAGGAATGGAAAGGGATGGGCCCCGCAAGTGGCCAACACTCAGGCACACAAGCGCCACGTGCATCTCGGCCCATAATTGAGTCTCAGCTAGGCTGACCCTAGCCGGATCCCCACGAACAGGATGCCGGGACCCAAATCAAATTATCCAAATAACAAACCACCAAATCTTGCGACCGTACCTACGAAGGGTCCGACTTTGGCAAGGAAAAATCACCATCTTCAGGACACGCCATGGGCAACAGCGGAGGGCCAGGGCTCTCAGAGTTCTCTCTCTTGGAAAAACCTTCGAAGGAGTATTCTACTCCTCCACAGGCTCAGGGGCTACACCCACCGGGTGCGCTCGCGCGCACCTGCTAGCAAGTAAAAAAATCCCCTAGGTGATTCTACTCGAATCACCCGGGGGCTCGGGGGCTACTGTTGGGGACCAATACTAGGGTACCCAAACAGGAGGTGCTAATGATCATCGATGTTATTCATCCACGCGATCAAGGGTACGGTTACGCCGCTTGCCGGGATCCGCCTCGCCTGACGTCTGAGGGCTGGCTCTAGCTCACTTGACGTCTAAGGGAAGACTCCATCTCGCTCGACCCCTAAGGGCGGGCTCTGCCTTGCTCGACATCTGAGGGCAGGCTTCGCCTCGCCCGACGTCCGAGGGTAGGCCCCGCCTCGCCCGACATATGAGGATAGACTCCATCTCACCCCACCCCTGAGGGCTAGCTCCACCTCGCCTAACGTCTAAGGACAGGCTCCGCCTCGCCCGATGTCCGAGGGCAGGCCCCACCTCGCCCAATGTTCGAGGGCCGGCTCCGCCTCACTCGACGTCTAAGGGTCGGCTCCGCCTCGCCCGATGTCTGCACGTGACTCCTTCATAATGACACGCGCAGATAAGGCAGGGCACTCAAGTCAACCGCAATACCGAGGATCGTACGCTGCACGCCTATAGGAAAGTACCGTCAGGACATGATAGAAGGGCGCTTTGCGACCTTCTATGCATGTCAGAGCCCAAACAGTGTTGTAGGCGCCGACTTTTGCCTTACAGTGTTGTGGGCGCCGTCATTTGCCCTAGGGCACGGATCCTTACGGGAGCTCACAACAACCACTACAGTCCATAAGGAAACTCGTATCACCCACAGTGATCCTCCGCACCGCCCACTAGGACGGGATGGGATATGACAACCCGCTGACAATACCAGGACATGGCATCGTCAGCGAGCAGACACCCAACGCGGCCCTGTTAGGGTCAGCAAACATGCGCCCGGCATGGAGCTATCCCTGCCACTACCTACCATGTCAGCGGGGCCCGCACAGAGGAAAAGGAAGACCTGGCATCCTTGAAGGACTTCCTTTGCCTCTGGTTTTCCTCTTTTTCCCCATCTGTAATCACTGCTCTCTCTTGGCCTATAAAAGGGAAAGTAGGGCACCCCACTAAAGAGATAGATTCATCACATCACACATCACGCCACATAGTTGAGCAGCAACCAAGCTCTCAGCACCCATTCGACCTTTCCATTAGAGACTTGGGACCTATCCCTCTCTCGCCCGTTTGTAACCCCTACTATAGACTTTTTAGTGCTAATAACACGAGCAGCAGCCACGAACTAGACGTAGGGACATTCTGCTCGAACCAGTATAAACCTTGTGTCTTTTAGTACACCATCCGGGTCAGACGAACAATAACACAAATTTACTCGTTGGTGTTTGCTCGAAACACCGATAGGACCTTTCTTGGCCGAATAGTGACATTTAATTCGCTTCCTTCTTGTTTTTGGCCACAAGTTCATCGAAACTAAGCTTTGGCGTTTTACTCTGGTGCTTGTCATGGTCTTTACCTCCATCGGCTTTGTGGGCATACGCCTTCTTCTCCTTGTCTTGATAGGTATGCTTCAAACGAGGATCCTTCTGATTTCGAGGAAACCGACTTAGCCAATTTCTAGAAACCATCTTAGCCCATTTCAGCTGCTGCTCCTCTGGACCTGATTAGCAAGAGATCAATTGGTCACACGTAGATTGTGATAGTTCACCACTGATGATTGATTATCCATCTTTTCAAATTGAGTTGGAGCGGTTTGCATAAGATGATTATTTTTCTAGCCAAAACCGTCAGGCTAGTTCTCAAAACTAGCTTAGCTGATTCCCCCTGTCCAACAGGGTCAATCAGACTTTGTTTCAGTTAGAGAGATCTCGCCTGCCCTCCAGTATCTTCTAGATTTGTAATCACCTCGATGTCCTCTAGAGTATCTCAAATTTACAAATCAAGGACAACGACTTTGTCTTCACTTAAGAGCTCCATATATCTCTGTTCGACATTTCAGCTTCGGCATTTGATGAATCGGCTGATGCTAGCCGATTCCAAATTTGTTTGCCATCAGACAAAATGAATCCAATTGGTTGTCTGGTTGAGCTTCAGAAAATCTCAACTGTCCTTTATCAATGGTCAGGTTGGATAACTTGAAGAAACGTATTGCAGTTAGAAATATTATGATCAAATGAATTATGCCACTTGCAAAATGTAAGCTCATCGAAGTTTTGAGGTGATGGCAAAGCTTTGCGATCAATGATTCTAGTAAAATTATTTTTTATCAAAATATCAAAGACATGATCACAAAAAAATAAAGTCAAAGGTGTACTTTGATTTCTTTAGCCAATACTTTTATGGAGTTGGCTTTAAAGGTAGACAAACAAATGGATCAGATTTGACTCAATCCATTCGGCCACACTTTTGCAACCTCTTTTCTTGCCAGATGCTCTAGAACCGATCATAAAACCAATATCGACATCCGCAATACTTTTCAATCTTGGTCTAGAAACTTAAACCTAAAATAATTATAGAATTTGTATCTCAGCTAGGACCAAGTATAAACTGAATATGAAGTAAGTAAGCAACCCATGTGGAGTTATTAATGATTTTGATGAGCTCAAAAAGTTGGACCAAGGTTTTATGTTGGACGACCAATTGGAAAAAGTTGATACTAGGGATGGCTCCGTGCCTAGGTCGACATATATAAACCAAAACTTGAAAGGCAATTGCAAAGCTAAGATTTTATTGAAAAAATTGGAATTTTTTATTAGGTCAAATCCATATATTATAACGTGTATCACTCTCATCTTGTATCTGTCGAATCAGGCAAGCTCGATACAAACGTATACCACCGGTTTGCATCAGCCCACACAATTATATACATTCTTTAGCTCGTGCAACTAACAAAACATATTGCTCGGGCAGGATCGTACGGCTCCACATGGATAGACTGAGAAGATCATGGAACAATCGCGCCCTTGAGCTATAGATAAAAAAACACGCCCTTAGGCTTAGGCAGCGCGAGCTGCTGAGACGACGAGGCGTCAGGTGCAGTGCACTGTTATCTCTTGCGCGGCCCACAAATTAGAGCCCATGTGTTTCGCCAGCTGCGAGTGGGTGGTTCCAAACGAAGGGGCTATTTGGCACGGCTCCAAGGCCAGCTTCGGGAGCTATTTTGCAGCTTCGGCGGCCAAACACACCCCTGTCGAGGTGCTCCGAGGGTGAAGCTCTGTAAATCGCGCTAAGAGGGGCAGGAAGAGGAAGCCAGACCTAAAAAAAGAAGCTTTGCTCGGCTCCCTCTCGCTTCCGTAGGCCCAGCACTCGTCGTGGTCAGATTTGACCTAAGGCGCATCACTTGAGCACAGCCGACGCAGGTGAGGCCAGTGCGATGCATGGGGAGGGGAGGATGTGCCATGGCAGTGAGGGAAGGAGGTGGGGAGAGGGCACAATGGCGCGAGGAGGTGGAGGCAAGTGCGAACGCTGATGGCAAGGTAGAGGAAGGTGTTATGTTAGGGCGGATGCGAGATAAGGAGCGGGGCCGAGCTGCCAGAGCCCATGCGAGCGCTGGGTGGGCAGAGGCGCCGGGCGGAACGAACGAGAGAAGGGAGGAGGAAAAAACAAATATGTCCAGATAAATGATACAAAAAAATAAAGAAAAAAAAGGAAGATAAAGGCATTATAGTCATTTTTTCTTCTTTTATCTACAAATGAGAAGTTATTTTACCAAACGTTTTACCAAAACAGTTTCATCTACATTGGTGGGGCTGCTCCTAGAGCTGAAACAAAAAAAAAAGTTACCCCACTACTAAAACAACAGAATTGCTATAGAGATTCAAACAAAGTTATACCAAACGGGTCCAAAATACTCAAGCGGGCTCGTCTTGTTTCCTTTAGTAGGGAGTAGGGAAGAACTGGGCACAAATAAAAGGGCAACCTTGTAGTGCACCGCGAGCCAGTGATTTCTGTTATCACAATTCATACTGTTAGCCACTGCTGTTAGCAACCTTCGTATTGTCCTCCCTCTGCACGGCCAAACTTGAAACATCCCCGTGCCTTGCCGAACGCCATGACGTAGTACACCACGACGCCGGCGCCGGTGAACGCGGCGCTGGCCACGCACACCTTCCACCCGGCGACGGCCATGACGAGCATCAGGAACACCGACGGCACGGCGCACATCGCGGCCACGCCCGCGGTTCCCATGGGCACACGGTAGGGCCGCGGCAGGTCCGGGCGCCTGGCGCGGAGCCAGACGAAGGCCGCGAACTCGAGGAGCATCCCGAGGCTGTACAGGAAGTTGGTGACTGCCACGATGCTGTCGAAGCTCAGGAAGGACATGCCCAGCGCGATGGCGCCCGTGACGGTGATGCTGACCCAGGGCGTGTCGAACGTGGGGGCGCGCGCGGCGAACAGGGACGGGAGGTGCCCGAGGTCCGCCATGCCCGCCAGGAGGTACGCCGCGCTGCTCATCGACGACGAGTAGAGGCCGATGGAGGAGAGCACGGCGCCCACCTCCGTCCAGTACTTGAGCCACTTCCCGGCGATCAGACCTGCGTTGCGTGCACGGAACCAGCTGGCAAAGTTCAGTAATCTAGTGTATGCCTCCGTTCGCTGGTCCGAAACTTAGCTGAAACTGGCTGAAAAACACTGATCTTGCTGAATCGTTGTGAGACAAAAATACTGTTCCAACTAGAAAAACAAGCCGAATATGGAGTAAACCGAATATGGCCACTGTCCTGTTCATGGACGGAGTGAACGTGCGTGCAGCAATTATTTCAATCGGGAGCCGGCCGGGCGGGCAAGTTTTTGTCAAGCTGTCCCTGTTGCTACTTGTCGGTTGTCTCGCTTGGTCTTTGGGTCCAAGAAAGACGTGCAAGTCCATGGTGAATCTAATCTTGACGTGATGCGCGCTAACAACGCGACAAAATCAATGAGCGAGAACATTCAAACAGTAACATGTGCACCTGCAGCGTCGGCGAAGTAGCCGTCTCCCCAGGCCTCCGGCGGCGCATCGATGGTTCCGGTGGCCGCCATGAGAGGCAGCACGTACCCGAGCGACGCCATGCAGACGGCCGACACCAGGGCCGCCGGGAACGTCCTCCCGGGCCGGTCCACCTCGCCGGCCATCGTGCTCACGCTGTCCCAGCCGTTCAGGTTCCAGAACAGCGTGTTCAGCAACAGCTTCCAGTCCTTATCTCCGGCGGTGGCCCCCCAGCGCCGCGGCCGGACCTTCGGCAGCGCGGCGCCGACCATCAGCAGGAACGGCGACAGCGCCGCGAGGCCCAGCGCCACGGCCGTCCAGCCGACGACGCTCAGCCCCGTGTAGTTCAGCAGCGTCAGGGCGACGTTGAAGGTGACGATCGTCGCGACCCTGCCGCCGCCGCGGGACACGGCGGGGGCTACGCGCGTCAGGTAGTCGGAGCACAGCGCCGGGAAGGCCGCGGCGCCGATGGCGCTGCAGACGTACTTCCACGTGCCCATGAGGGACCCCGCGAACGGGCCGAACGCGCGGTTCACCCACACCACGTACCCGCCGTTGCCAGGCATGGCCGTCGACAGCTCGGCGGTGACGAGAGACTCCGGGACGGCCCAGACGAATGGGAACACCAAGAATCCGATGAGTGCTAGCAGGGGTCCGCCGGCCTGAACCGCCGGCTCGGCGCCGTATGGTCCGCCGGCAACCTCGAAGAAGATGAGGAAGATGAGAGGGAAAAGCGTCAGCTTGTTCCGACCCCTTGCATGGCCGGTGACGCTGCCGCTGCCGCTGCCAGTGCCAGCCACAACCGTGATTGGGAGGTGGGTTGGATCGCCGCCGGGCACGGTTTCAGATTTGTCCGGAGACGTCTTGGATTGGAGTGGTGAGGTGTTGTCGCTTCCATGGATTCCCTGCTTCATCATCGTTGGAAATTCGTGGTGGGAGCAGCCCAGCAGGTCTGGTTCTAGTTCCCTGTGCTGTGCCGATGGTTCACTTGCAGAACGCACAGCAAGTGCCCGTACAGCAAGCACATGGCGACTAGTAGGCCTGGCTTTAGTTGTACGTACCACTCAAGTGCCATTTTTTTTAATCTTGTGAAATTGTTTAATATGCTGCGAGGTGATTTTATTATATATTAATAAATCAAAAAATGCTCGTTTTGAGCCTTGCGTTTAGTCTAAGTTTGTTCTTGTAGACCGAGTTGTGACTTGTGAGTGGACCATCTACATGGCGTCGTCATCAATGTGTGCTTCATGTCACCAACGATGAGCTTCTTGCGACTACTTCCCTAATTCTGATCTAACCCCAACCTAATGGAACAACGGTTTTATATATTCAACTTTTCTATTTGAAACTTTTTGCACTTCAAATTATTTTCATTTGCATCTTTTTTCACTAGAAAGATTTTTTTTCACTCCAAAGTCTGCATTAATTTTTTTGCATATATATATAAATATTTTGGGTCCGAACTCTTGATGAAACCTTTTTGCTTGAGGCACTCATTTGCACCAATGATTGGATATTAGAATCAAGGAAAGGTAATTGTGGTTGTTATACCTCTCAGTGTTGCATATTTTGTCTTTCCAGTTGAGAGGCACTAACAACTAGTCATGTTAGCTTGACTAGTGAACTAACGACTAGTTTCTGACTAGTAAACTAACAATTAATCCACCTGTTTGGATACTTACGAACTAAAAATTAGTCAACTAGTTGTTAGTTCGATAGATGCAAACAGGACCTTAGTCGCTACTAATTTTTTTCATGTATTTTTTTCCATTCATTCCATATGACACTGATGTTTCTTCAATTCTTGATGATTTAGCTACTTCTAGTATAAATGATAAAATGGAACATAATGAAGGTATGTGGACTTTAACTAGACTTACATGATACTCCCGCTGTCCATAAAACAATGCAACTATGGGGTCTGTGCTAGTCAAACTAGTTTAAGTTTGACTAAATTTATAATAAATAGTATTAACATTTGTGTCTCCAATAAAATTTACGGTGAAAATGTATTTCATCATTAATCTAATGGTACTTATTTTATATAATTAAATATAATAAAATTGGTTTACTTCTCGAAAAGCGAGAATTACATCCTTTTGTAACATTGGGAGTATTTTAGTTTTAGATTCCTAGATTTATTTGTTTATACACATCATTATTTGTGCCTTAGGTGCACCTATTGATGCTGGTGACAACATTTATATGGATCTGGAGGAGGAAAACAATTAGGATAGATTGCCCTTGCATCAAGAGTGTGGACCAGTGTGTTTTCAAATGCTGCAAGACTATTGTGCCTATTCAGCTAGTTAAAAATAATTGAAATCTTGACATAAAAAAAAGAATTGTGTCAAATCTGATCTGTAATATCTAATATGTGTTACATAAAGAAATTTTATAATATGTGAGCAAGTGGTCCTTGGAACTTTCCTATGGTCTCTCAACCTGTTGCGCTTTGGATGGATTTGCACAACTACATAATGATGAATTCTTTTACTCTGCTTCAGTAAGCTTGTAGACAGTTGTTTATTTGCATTTCCATTATTGTTGATAAAAATATTATAGCAGTATTATGTGTACAATGTAATCTTTTGTGGTCTCCTATCATTTTGTGATACTGTCGTTGTTAATCTGTCTCATTCGTTGCAGGGGAGCACAGGTGTTTGACTCTTTTGCTGCTCTCTGTTAGCACCAGCGGCACTAGTAACAGGAATTGGAGCGAGAAAGGCTGACATCTCAGTTACCTGGGCCTTGCCCAGCTTGTGCATGCGACCACCCCAATTCCATTACCACGGTCGCTCGCGCGTCTCCAACTCAGCGAACGATCAGTGGGTCGTGCATTCGGCGAAGTGTTGGCCATTGGTGCATATATAGAGACGGAGCCGATCAAGCAAGCCACGCTCGAGCGAGCCATCCTAGTACTAACTTATGAGGACGTGTCGTGCATTAATGTATCATATTATGGTTTCTATTTTTTTTTCTCTTTTCCCTTTATAAAGGGGATATTTGGAGATTTGCCATTATAATTTTGCAAAGTTAGAGATTTGCCATCGGTATCTCACTTCGAATCAGTGACATGTGGGACAGGATGACATATCTCCAATTTAGTAAAATTATAATGGCAGTCTTCAAATTTTCCCTTTATACAAGTTATTTCATACACATGTTTCATATTTCTGCTAAAATATTATGATATTAATTTATATATCTAAGTTTTTTAATATAACTTATACGTCCAACTTTACATTTAAGTCATTCTGTCATTCATCAAATTATATATCTAAGTTATACATAAAAGTTTTGTGTATATTTTTTGTAGCTTTTGTAAGAAATTATGTTGATATCTAAGTTATACAAACGAGTTATACATAAAAGTTCTGCATATAACTTTGTTACGGAGTAAGTTATACGTATAAGTTATGTGCGTAAGTTTACCAAGTTAATGGTACATTAAAGTCATGTGTAACGTTATAGTGTTATAGTTATATGTATAATTTATATGTTGATGTTTGTTCCATAATTTATATGTAAAAATTATGAGTATAACTTTGTAACCTTCAAAAACAAAAGTTGCTGGCCTGCCTGATCATTGATTCGTTGATCCACGCGTACGCAGCCGAGAACGTGAAAAGAGGATTAGCACGCGCGCAGCAACCAACTAAATATGGAAAAGAGGTGGGATTATTTTTTTCCTAAAAAAGAAGGAGCGGTGTGTCCAAAATTTGTTTCCCAAGAATCTTGGCTAATTAGTCTGGTCGAGCAAGCACGAGTTAAGCCGGAACCTAAGACACGATTGTTGGGCCGCCTCCTCCTGGAACTAGTCCTGGGCCCATCCCGTGCTTCAGTTCACTTGCCTCCGCACATGTTCAGGACTGCTGATCTTCCCCTCCTTCAGAAACCGCTTGACCCCAAGCAGGTGCAAACTCCCTTTTAACTACTGCTACACAGCCTCTAGATCTTCCCAAGTTGCTAGATTCGAAGGCCACCCGAACCACTTGATCAACACTTCATGAACTGCAGACAAGCCGGGATTTACCAAACTTTTTTACATGACACATTCAGGGATGCGTAAGAGTTCAATGTCGTCAGGGATAGAACCAACCACCTGTTACTGGAACATCCAGTGGCGGAACCACAAGTTTTTCGGAGCCCGGACAATCCTTATTGCGCAAAAATATTTATCTGGCAAATTATAATATTTTTCTTTGATACATAGAAAATTTTCTTTTGAAGTTTACTGAGGAGCCTGGCCGGGCGGCTGGGCTAGCCGGGCGATGGCTCCGCCACTGGTAACATCTGAGGCTTCAACCGAGAGACATGGAACACCGGGTGAATGGACGAAGAAGAATGAAGCTCCCACTTATAAGCAACGTGTCCCACTTTATCGATAATTTGGTAAGGCCCGAAATATTTGAAAGCGTGGAATACATACATGTGGCCACAGGTGGACATGTGCCTACCTGTACCTGCAGCGTCGGCGAAGTAGCCGTTCCCCAGGCCTCCGGTGGCGAGTTGGTAGCACCGGTGCCCACCATGAGCGGCAGCAGGTACCCGAGCGACGCCATGCGGACGGCTGACAGCAGCGCCGCGGGGAACGTCCTCCCGGGCCGGTCCACTTCGATGGCCATGGTGCTGACGCTGTCCCAGTAGTTGAGATTCCAGAACAGCGTGTTGAGGAAGAGCTTCCAGTCCCTTTCACTGGCTTGTTAGCTCGTTTGGATCAACTAGTAGTGGATTCAGTGGGTGAGTTCTTTTCTATTTGGGATAATTAGTAACTTAGAGATTCAGAGGGAGTAGGAGACAGAGAGAGAGAAAGGGAAATGTAGGAACATCTGACCGTCGGAAGGGTTGGAGGAGCTCCTTGCCTTCGGCTAGTTCGCCGGTGATGATCTGCGCTAGGGCAGCGACGGGCGATGAAATAGCGGTGGAGACCGGCGGTGGTGGTAAAGGCAGTGGCGCTTTCCGCCGCTGGCAGTGCCACCCTCTGGATCGGATTAGGGTTAGGACCGTGGGGCTGTGGCGGCGGTGAACCTTGTACCTAGAGCCGTTTGCCCCACCTCCTCTTCATAGGCACTATGCGACGGGGGCCCACTAGCCACTAGATGGCTGGACGTCCCCGATCAGGACGCGGTCAAGGGGTCCGTCTCGACCGTTGGGTCAAGACGGATGAGATCAATTCTAACATTCTCCACCTTGATCTCAACTCATACTTTAACTTTGAACTTTAACTTTAATCCATTTCACTTTTATTTGTTCCATCATAGATTAGTGCATAGAGCATGCTTCATCGTCACGGTCAATCGCCGATAGACTTAACAGCTACAATACACATCTCTGTTCTGAAACAGATTCTTTAACTTTGGGCCATTTGTTGTCCGAAAATCATAGGCTATACCATAAACCCATGTCGACTGTGTGTTCTCCAAACACACTGGGTGGTAAGCCTTTTGTACGCAGATCCGCAAGCACTTGCTTGTTACTTATATGTTCAATACTTTTAGTATGATTCCGGATTTTCTCCTTCACAACGTACAACTTTAACGTCAATGTGTTTGGCAGTACACTTGACCCGTTGTTATAGGAGCGAACTACTTAAATGGTTATTGCTGTTGTATACCATTATCAATTCCGGGTGTAAGTTCTTTTAACCACTTCGCCTGTCCTTAAGCCTCATAACAAGCTATACCATGGGTATGCATCTTTGATGACACCACAACTATTTCTTTGGAGCTTTTCCACAATAAAACTCCAACTGCGAGTGTTAGCTACTATGTGGGTTTCACTAAATATCTCGCCAAAATTTAACATTTGTACCCACAACTATTTGAGAGTACTTATTCTTTCTTACTCACCATAAGGCCTATAAATCTTTGCACAATTGCAAAACATTCTCAACTCCATTCCAGTGATCTATATCTGGACTGGACTTCTGTCAAAAACATCCCGGATACATAAAATATGTAAGGGTAAGTTCTTACTTATAAGCATTCAGTAAGCTTCCAATAGTTGAAGCATATAGGACGTCCATTTGATCGATCTCACATTTATTCTTGGAACACTGAAAGTTCCGAAAACTATTACCCTTGACTATAGGAACAGGCGCAGGTTTATTCACATATATACTTTATTTCTTTAGAATCTTCTCTAAGTATACACTTGAGATAGTTCTAATACCCCATTTCCTTTTATCTCGGTAAGTTCCAATTCCTGGAATGAATGATGCTTTACCAAGACCATTATCATTGAAACTTGAGGACAAGAACTGCTTCTTCTTCAACAGTAGATTAACACCACTACTAGCGAGTAAGGTGCTACCCACATGCAGGGTTAGAAAAATAAATTTCCCATGTTTAAACTTTGCATAAATACAATTGTCCTCTACATTCTCTTTAAAACCCAAACTTTCTTATTGTACTATCAAACTTCAAGAACCACTGTCTTGAAGCTTGCTTTAATCCATAAATGGATTTCTTTAGGCAGCATCCCTTTACGTTCTTTTCCTTCCACGACAAAACCTTTTGAGTTATGCCATGTAAACTTTTCCATACAAATCCTCGTTGAGGAATGTGTCTTTACATCCTTCTAATGTAACTGTAAATCATAATGTGCCACTAATACCATTATGATTCTAAAAGAATCCTTGTATGCTCATTATAATCTATTCCTTCTCTTTATGTAAATCATTTCACCACAAGTGGCGCTTTATAGCTTTCCATATTCCCTTTGGATATCTTTCTATATTCCCTTTGGAGTCACCTTTGTCTTGTAGACCCATTATAGCCTACTGTTTTGGCTCCATTAGGATTTTCTTCTAAGTCCCAAACATCGTTGGTATTTATCGATTTTATTTCATCTTCCTTTGCTTCCTGCCATTTAGACGAGTGAACGCCACTCATGGCTTCTTCAAATGAGGTGGAATCACTCTCTATTTGAATTTCTTTCTTAACTTTTACTTCTTAGTCACCAGAAATATCTGATTTTCTTATTCTTTGAGACATTCTAGGGCCTCGTGGCACTTCTTTCATATGGGGCTATTGTTACTCTTCATTGCCAAAAGGCAATTGTTCTATAGCCTCCTGTATCACAAGATCCTTGTTTACTTATTCATCTTTTTTAAGAGCTAACATCTGGTGTTGTATATGTCATACAACATCAGCATGTATAAAGCAATTTGTTGCTCTAAAAACACTGTAGTGGATATGTAATCCCACTTCTATTCAAGCCTTAAGTATCTACATACCATGCTCCCCCAGATTACTCCATCTTCTGTAAAGATGGTGTATCTTTAAATTTCTTATTTTGGGTTTAATCTGCTAAAAACTCATATGGCGCATTTAGCACCGCCTTGATAACTCTGAACTCGTCAAGTATAAATACTAGCTGACTATGCTATCTTCCTATTGGAACTATAAAAAAGGTCCAGGAATTTAGCTATTTCTTTACTTTAGGGGTATCGTTATTATGACCGTCTTACTCCCTCAACGATCACAATCATCTTTTATAGATCACTTTTACCTTCAATGCATAGTATGCATTGCATTATCTGAAGTATGGGGAAGTATCTTTTTTAATTGTCTTTCTTAATTAATCTTATATTTCTTCCCCTCGAAATGTGGTATGAACTTTTCTACCACAATTTCGAAACATTCAGAACTCTTGTGAATGAGGAAACTTTGATTACTTACTTCATCCACATGATTACATCATGCAAACAAAATTTGTATGGGAGTACATTTTTCTCATTACACTTCAAAACTCAACATAGTCTATTATTATCAATACTTCTGTAAGTCATGCTCGCATATCATTCTTATCTTTTGGTTCACATGCAACTTTCTTTTGTTCTTAAACTCATTGAGTACTTAATGACCATGACACAATCAGAGTGTACGGTCAACACTAGGATAGCATAAAAGCTACCTCAAACTTCTCTCCATGTGCGGATACACTTAGAGCACATGAGTCATCACATCCTTCTCCCGCCATGTAGGATAAGTACTATGCCAAACTCTCCCGCCATGCAGGATTGGTTAACATATGTACTATGCCAACTTTACCCCACCATGCGGGTATTTTCTCAAACTTTTCCCGCCATGCGGGTACTATCACAAACTTTTTCCCGCCATGCGAGATAATTCTCTTGAACAGATATAATTGCTAGGATTGACTCATGTTCAATCATCAAATTCAGAAATAAATCTGAATATTCTTTAACACAAATGTGTAATCCAATGTTAGTCAAATTAAACATGTATATGACTTTTACAACTCTCATAAGTGAAACTGAAAATAAGTTCTTCTTCATAGAGAGTACATAAAAGACATTTCTCAATGAAGACTCTCATTGATCTATCTCTTTTCTTGGATCAATATCCTAGAATTCTTTTTTTAAGCCATTCTTTAAAGAGAACACAGTCTCTTAAACAATGGCATTCTTTCATACATAACTTGCCCTTAGGCATTTCATCATCTGAGTCATAAGTACCCAGCTCATTTCTCTTACTGCCTTCAAGAATGAAAGCATGGAGGGCTTTTGTCTAAAAAAATATTCAACAATAATGCTCATTAAACTTTGAAATCTTTATGTTCTATTCTATATCACTATTGGGTAGAAATAGAATAAAACATCATTCTTCTACATTAATTCCACATCACCGTTGGGCAGAAATGGAATTAACGTATAGAAATTCAATAATCTTGAAAACATAGTACTGCTCCTCAAAATTAAATTCTCCCGTTGGTTCGAATTTAATTAGAAGACAATCAACTTCATTGCAGCGGAAACATGAAAATACATTTCTCTAGTTTAAGAGCATTCCTTGATCTTTATCTTTTCTCTGAAAAATTGGTCACTTTGATGCAAAATTCATCAGAGATTTAAACTTTAAACAAAAAACTCATAGAATTATAATATTGTTATCATCAACGTTGGTCAAAAAATAACAATACCATAATTTAACTTTAAACTTAAACTTATAATATTGTTATCATCAACGTTGGTCAGAAAATAACAATATTATAATTTATCTTAACTATCAACCGACTATTCCTCCAATTAAATTTTTTTTAGCTGGTTCCAATTTTAACTGGAGGATAAACTTTTCATTATTTACTAAATAACTATAACTTCTCTTCAAATTAGAAGACAATAAACCTTTAACTTTGCAGCGGAAACTTGACAAAATTTCTTTTCCTACTTTTCAGAAG
Source organism: Miscanthus floridulus (assembly GCF_019320115.1). NCBI lineage: Eukaryota > Viridiplantae > Streptophyta > Magnoliopsida > Poales > Poaceae > Miscanthus > Miscanthus floridulus. The sequence goes on along the minus strand of NC_089581.1, from coordinate 136,532,748 downwards.
CATTTTTCTGTACTTTTCTACTCTTTGAAAATTCTAACACGTTGGTGCAAAAATTATCAGAGATTTTAAATCATTCTTTGAATGAAATCATCAAAATTTGCTTCTGAAAAATAATAAAACAATTCTTAATCACCACTGTGCATTCGGCCCAACCGGAGATACGGCCTAGGCTCATTCCTTTCTTTTCTCAGCCCAAGACAGCAGAAGCTGGCTCGGCCCAAAACGGCATCTAGCCCGGCCTTGCTCCCTCGCGCGCGCGCTCTGCCACCCAGGCCGCAACGTGGGCCTGGGCCGGCAAAGCACCGCGGCCGCGCGCCCAGCCTGGGCCACCATGCAGCCCGCTAGATCTCGGCCGTCCGTGCACATCCGACGGCCGAGCGCGCATCTAGGGCGAACAAAACCACCGCTCGGCGCTTCCCCCTATAACCCTAGCCTCATTCTCTCCCTCCCCTTCTCTCTCATCCGCGCCGAGTGCAGCTAGCAGCCGCGCATGGCATCCAGAGGAGGAAGTGGAGGTGGCGGCGCCACCGCGGCACCTCTCGCCGGCACGCACGTGCGGCTAGAGCCACGCGCGACACCGTCGAGGAGAGCCACGGTGGTGCCCTTTGCAGACCGAGCCCGCATGGTGGCGTAGCTCGGCTGTCTTCCCGCACGCCGGCGAGAGCCGACGCCGCAGTCTTTTTCCCGCACGGTGGCGATGCCGGCGGCGGGATGAAGGCCCAGGTTGGACCCTGTGTTCGTTCTCATCTTTGCTGGGATTTGGGGATTCTAGGGTTAGGGTTTGGTGAAATTTCGAATCGATTTTAATCACCTTCTTCTCTTTTCTTTCTATTTCTTTCCCCGAAATCTGGTCGCGGGTTTAGGGCTCAGATCAAGCGGTCTTGAAGCCGAGCCCCTTCCAACTTCACCCAGTTAGGGTTAGAGACTGTTCTTCTTCCCCACGCGGCGTCCAGTGCGACGGCAGGCGGTGGTGACAGCACAGGGGATCCCTAGGTAGGAGAAAACCCCTTCCAATCCGTCTTTTCTTTCTTGATTCGAGATCACAGTTAGCGGTTGGGTTACGGTCTGTTCTTTCCCGATCCGATCCGGATCGGTCAATCTTTCTTTCTTTCTTTTCCTGTCCCCGATCTAGATCTACGAATTAGACTAGGGATTTTAGGGTTAGGGTTCTTTGTTGAAACCGTGTTTCAATCTCATCCCCACTTTTCTCATCCCCACTTTTCCCATACCCCATCTAGGTTTAGGGTTCGATTTGCTTTTCTTTCCCCGATCCAGATCCACATACTAAACCTGGCTCCGATACCATTGTTAACTCGTTTGGATCAACTAGTAGTGGATCTAGTGGGTGAGTTCTTTTCTATTTGGGATAATTAGTAACTTAGAGATTCAGAGGGAGTAGGAGACAGAGAGAGAGAGAAAGGGAAATGTAGGAACATCTGCCTACCTATACCTGCCTGTACCTGCAGCGTCGGTGAAGTAGCTGTTCCCCCAAGCCTTCGGTGGCGAGTTGGTAGCACCGGTGCCCACCATGAGCGGCAGCAGGTACCCGAGCGATGCCATGCGGACGGCTAACAGCAGCGCCACGGGGAACGTCCTCCCAGGCCGGTCCACCTCGATGGCCATGGTGCTGACGTTGTCCCAGTAGTTGAGATTCCAGAACAACGTGTTGAGGAAGAGCTTCCAGTCCCTTTCACTGGCTTGTTAGCTCGTTTGGATCAACTAGTAGTGGATCCAGTGGGTGAGTTCTTTTCTATTTGGGATAATTAGTAACTTAGAGATTCAGAGGGAGTAGGAGACAGAGAGAGAGAGAAAGGGAAATGTAGGAACATCTGACCGTCGAAAGGGTTGGAGGAGCTCCCTGCCTTCGGCTAGTTCGCCGGTGATGATCTGCGCTAGGGTAGCGACGGGCAATGAAGTAGCGGTGGAGACCGGCGGTGGTGGTAAAGGTAGTGTCGCTTCCCACCGCTGGCAGTGCCACCCTCTAGATCAGATTAGGGTTAGGACCGTGGGGCTATGGCGGCGGTGAACCTCGTACCTAGAGCCATTTGCCCCACCTCCTCTTTATAGGCACTGTGCGACGGGGGCCCACTAGCCACTAGATGGCTGGACGTCCCCGATCAGGACGCGGTCAAGGGGTCCGTCTCGGCCGTTGGGTCAAGACGGATGAGATCAATTCTAACATGGCTGTCACCGCCCACCGGTGTGGCCGGATCTTGGGCACCGCGACCCTAGACATGACGAGGAACGGCAACAGCGACACGAGCCCAAGCGCCGCGGCCGACCAGCCGACGACGCTCAACCCCGTGCCGTGTAGTTCAAGAACGACAGAGCGACATTGAACGTGATGATTGTCGTGACCCTGGCGCCGCTGTGAGACACGGCAGGGGCCACGCGCGTGTGGTAGTCGGAGCAGAGCGTCGGGAAGGCCGCGGCTGTGAAGGCGCTGTAGACGTACTTCCACGTGCCCATCAGGGACCCGGCGAACGGGCCGAACGCACAGTCCACTCACACGACGTACCCGCCGTTGCCCGGCATCGCCATCGACAGCTCCACGGTGACGAGGGACTCCAGGACGGCCCAGACGAAGGGGAACACCAAGAAGCCGAGGAGTGCGAAGACGGGGCCGGTGGCCTGCACCACTGGCTCAGTGCTGTATGGCCCGCCAGCGACCTCGAAGAATATGAGGAAGATTAGAGGGAAAAGCGTCAGCTTGTTCCGGCCCCTTGCTTGAGCGACGGGGCCGCTGCAGGCAGCGACTATGATTGGGTCGCCGGTGTCGAGTGCTAGAAATTCTAAACTTTCTAAGTGTAGATCTAGCGGGTAAAATAAACATCTGTTGGTGTATCTTGGTGGCTAGTACGCTCGTAGCGATCGGAGATGAAGTGCAGTCGCAGTCCCTACAGTGACGCGAGGTACAATATCCCGGTGGTAGCACTGCAGAGGCAATGACGGAGTCGGTGAGGCTTTCCGTCGCTGACAGCACCTTTCTTTAGATCGGATTAGTGTTTCGCTGTAGGTGGTTACGGCGGCTCCGGTCAACCTCATCATTAGAGCCCTGGTCCCCACACCTCTCTTTATAGGGCTGTGCGACAGGGGCCCACCAATCATATTAGGGTTGGCCCCCCCGATCAGGACGCAGATCCAAGGGCCCATGGCCTATTGGTGGAGATCAACTAACATTCTCTCTCTTGATCCCACTACCATCTTTCAATTTCATATCATTTACTTTTATTTATTCCATTACAGATTATCACATAGAGCATGTTTCATTGTCACGGTCAATTGCCGATAGATTTAACAGCTACAACACATCACTCTGTTCCAAAATAGATACTTAACTTTGGACCTTCTTTTGTTCAGAAATTATAGGTATTCCCATAAACCCATGCTAGCTACATGTTCTCTGAACACGTAGGGTGGTAAGCCTTTAGTAAGCGGATCCACGAGCATCTTTTCGGTACTTATATGCTCAAGACTTATGACATAATCTCAGACTTTATCTTTCACAACATAATAATTCATGTTAATGTGTTTGGTAGCACCACTTGATTTATTGTTGTGAGCATACTGAGTGGTCTATAGATGTCGTCAACCAGCTTCAAACCGGGTATGAACTTCTTTAGCCAGTTGAAAGGTCCTAATGGCTAGAGGGGGGGCGAATATCCTAATAAAAATTTCTACAACACTTAACAAAATGGTTAGATTATTATGAGGCAAAGTAAGTGTTGCGCTAGCCTACTCAAAAAGCAAGCCACCTACCATAATTCTAGTTTAGATAGTATCTATTCACTCGATAGCTATGACACTACCCTATGTTAGTGTGCTCTCAAAGGCTAACTAAAGATCCACACTAACCAAGCAAGCAAGCCCTCACAACTAGCTACACTAAAGAGCTTGTCAACCAGTTTGCGGTAAAGTAAAGAGAGTGATCAAGAAGGTTACACCGCCATGTAGATGAAGGAACCAATCAATCACAAGAGTGAATAACAATGAAGACCAATCACCTCGGAATCAAAGATGAACACAATGATTTTTTACCGAGGTTCACTTGCTTGCCGGCAAGCTAGTCCTCGTTGTGGCAATTCACTCACTTAGAGGTTCACGCGCTAATTGGCTTCACACGCCAAACCCTCAATAGGGTGCCGCACAACCAACACAAGATGAGGATCACACAAGCCACGAGCAATCCACTAGAGTACCTTTTGGCGCTCCACCGGTGAAAGGTCAAGAACCCCTCACAATCACCACGATCGGAGCCAGAGACAATCACCACCCTCCGCACAACGATCCTCGCTGCTCCAAGCCATCTAGGTGGCGGCAACCACCAAGAGTAACAAGCGAAATCCGCAGCGAAACACGAACACCAAGTGCCTCTAGATGCAAACACTCAAGCAATGCACTTGTATTCACTCCCAATCTCACTATGATGATGAATCAATGATGGAGATGAGTGGGAAGGCTTTGGCTAAGCTCACAAGGTTGCTATGTCAATGAAAATGGCCAAAGGTTATGAGCTACAACCGGCCATGGGGCTTAAATAGAAGCCCCCATGAAATAGAGCCGTTATACCCCTTCACTGGGCATAACACGGGCTGATCGGACACTCCGGTCCTACTGACCGGATGCTGCTCCTCAGCGTCCGGTCGCCCGATTGCGGCCACGTGTCTCCTGCGTTCAACAGTGAACGTTTGATCTCAACGGTCGACATGTTGACCAGACGCTCTGATAGAGCTGACCGAATGCTGGACCCTCAGCGTCCGGTCGTTTACAGTAAGGGTCCAAAACATGTTTTTGCCGACCGGACACGTCCGGTCATGCTTGACCGGACATAGCCCAGCGTCCGGTGCTTAACCCTAATCACTATGCCGACCGACAACACGACCAGACGTAGCCCTTCAGCGTCCGGTCGTAGAGCGACCCAGTGTCCGGTCAGTTGATTGACGCCAGCATCATTGCGACCAACTCCATTTCACTTCTAACTTCTCCACCCTTGCTCAAATGTGCCAACCACCAAGTGTATCACCTTGTGCACATGTGTTAGCATATTTTCACAAACATTTTCAAGGGTCTTAGCATTCCACTAGATCCTAAATGCATATGCAATGAGTTAGAGCATCTAGTGGCACTTTGATAACCGCATTCCGAAACAAGTTTTACCCCTCTTAATAGTATGGCTATCAAACCTAAATGTGATCACACTCTCTAAGTGTCTTGATCACCAAAACAAAATAGCTCCTATGGTTTATACCTTTGCCTTGAGCTTTTTGTTTTTCTCTTTCTTCTTTCTAAGTCCAAGCACTTGATCACCATCATGGTATCATCATCATGTTATGATCTTCATTTGCTTCACCACTTAGAATGTGCTACCTATCTCATGATCACTTGATAAACTAGGTTAGCACTTAGGGTTTCATCAATTCACCAAAACCAAACTAGAGCTTTCAATCTCCCCCTTTTTGGTAATTGATGACAACCCTTTCACAAAGATATGAATTGAAATTCAATTGAATCCATGTTGCTTGCCCAAGCATATTTACCATTTGTAAAAGGATATGGACAAGTTTTATGAACCCCAAATGGTAGCAATTGCCCCCCCTACATATGTGCTAAGAGTTTGGATTGTAGCTTGCACATATGCTTAGATAGGAAATATAGGAGTCAATGTCTACCAAATGATGCTAAGGTATAAAAGATAGACCTTTGAAGCGTGATACCAATCGAAGTGCACTAATATACCATCCTTAGCACCATGGTTAGCTCAATACCACTTAGAAACAATACTTGGAAATGAAAGTTATCTAGTGATTTCATTTCATCATTCAATCTTACAACTAACATACATCACACAAGCATGGATGTTTAAATTTAATACTTGTGCCATGTAAGCAAACATATGAAATGCACATTCAAATGCATCATCCAAGTTCATGAGCTTGCTCCCCTTACTTGTGTGCTCAAAATTTTAGTTGATCCCTTTCCTTTATCATATCTCTCCCCCTATGTCATATATCAAGATATCTTTATGTTTCTCTCCCTTTATGATATTTCTTCCCCTTTTTCACTATCTTTGCTACTATCTTTGTTTCTCTCCTCCTTTGTCATCAATGACCACAAAGGTTCTAAATATAGATAGTATTACTTGTAGGGTTGAGATTATCAATGTCAATCAATAGGGTGAGGATCATTTTCCCAAATTTAGTCTAGTCTAGATCATTTATCAAAGATATTTAACTCGGTTTGATCCAAGGACAAGATTCTTCACACCTCCAAATAAGGGTTATCTTGTACCATGTTGAGTTAAATACTTAGAGCTCATTTTCTAGATTAAACAATAGGTTTACAAACCCATAAACATGTCATATGCTATCACTAGATCAAATCAAGGATAGAAGCAATAGTGATATCATATAAACATCAAATTCATTAGATTTTCATGAATGAGTCTAATAAAATAGAACCACTTGAAAGGTCCTAATAAAATTGAAAATGTGACTAGATGCACTAAACATGTCCTTAACAAGGATGTATGCCATGCCAATCAACTTTTACCTTGGATTGCTTCGAAGGAGAGGCATGTCATATGAGTGGGAGGTGCATGAACACATATTTGAGAAATCCAATATGTTCAACTCATTTCTTAGCTTGCAAAACCTTTTCCCATCCAATGGCTTGGTGAATATATCGGCAAGTTGATCTTCGGTGCCTACACTTTCAATGCAAATGTCCTCTTTTTGTTGGTGATCTCTTATGAAATGGTGGCAGACATTAATGTGCTTTGTTCTTGCATGTTGAACAGGATTGTTGGTTAGCTTGATTGCACTCTCATTGTCACATAGCAATGGCACTTTCTTGAACTTGATTCCAAAGTCACACAAAGTGGCCTTCATCCAAAGTATTTGTGCACAACAACTACCGGCAGATATCTATTCGGCTTTGACGGTTGATAATGCAATACTATTTTGCTTCTTTGATGACCATGAAACAAGTGATCTTCCCAATAATTGACATGTGCCCGAGGTGCTCTTCCTTTCAACCTTGCATCCCGTATAATCCGAGTCAGAGTAACCAACTAGCTCAAACTTTGCTCCTTTGGGATACCACAAACCAACATTTGGTGTATGCTTCAAGTACCTCAATATCCTCTTTGTAGCCTTCAAATGACTTTCTCTTGGTGAGGCTTGAAATCTTGCATACATGCATACACTAAACATGATATCCAGCCTTGATGCGGTCATATAGAGTAGGCTTCTAATCATGGACCGATACAACTTTTGATCCACCATATTTCCACTTGCATCACTATCCAAGTTGCCATTGGTTTCCATTGGTGTGCTAATGACTTTGCTATCAATCATGCCAAACTTCTTGAGCATGTCCTTGATGTACTTGCCTTGACTCACAAATGTACCATTCTTCAATTGTTTGATTTGAAGATCAAGTAACTCAACTCTCCGATCATGGACATCTCAAACTCATTAGCCATCATCTTTCAAAATTCATCACAAAAGTCTTGATTGGTTGATCAAATATGATATCATCAACACGGTGACGAGGGACTCCAGGACGGCCCAGACGAAGGGGAACACCAAGAAGCCGAGGAGTGCGAAGACGGGGCCGGTGGCCTGCACCACTGGCTCAGTGCTGTATGGCCCGCCAGCGACCTCGAAGAATATGAGGAAGATTAGAGGGAAAAGCGTCAGCTTGTTCCGGCCCCTTGCTTGAGCGACGGGGCCGCTGCAGGCAGCGACTATGATTGGGTCGCCGGTGTCGAGTGCTAGAAATTCTAAACTTTCTAAGTGTAGATCTAGCGGGTAAAATAAACATCTGTTGGTGTATCTTGGTGGCTAGTACGCTCGTAGCGATCGGAGATGAAGTGCAGTCGCAGTCCCTACAGTGACGCGAGGTACAATATCCCGGTGGTAGCACTGCAGAGGCAATGACGGAGTCGGTGAGGCTTTCCGTCGCTGACAGCACCTTTCTTTAGATCGGATTAGTGTTTCGCTGTAGGTGGTTACGGCGGCTCCGGTCAACCTCATCATTAGAGCCCTGGTCCCCACACCTCTCTTTATAGGGCTGTGCGACAGGGGCCCACCAATCATATTAGGGTTGGCCCCCCCGATCAGGACGCAGATCCAAGGGCCCATGGCCTATTGGTGGAGATCAACTAACATTCTCTCTCTTGATCCCACTACCATCTTTCAATTTCATATCATTTACTTTTATTTATTCCATTACAGATTATCACATAGAGCATGTTTCATTGTCACGGTCAATTGCCGATAGATTTAACAGCTACAACACATCACTCTGTTCCAAAATAGATACTTAACTTTGGACCTTCTTTTGTTCAGAAATTATAGGTATTCCCATAAACCCATGCTAGCTACATGTTCTCTGAACACGTAGGGTGGTAAGCCTTTAGTAAGCGGATCCACGAGCATCTTTTCGGTACTTATATGCTCAAGACTTATGACATAATCTCAGACTTTATCTTTCACAACATAATAATTCATGTTAATGTGTTTGGTAGCACCACTTGATTTATTGTTGTGAGCATACTGAGTGGTCTATAGATGTCGTCAACCAGCTTCAAACCGGGTATGAACTTCTTTAGCCAGTTGAAAGGTCCTAATGGCTAGAGGGGGGGCGAATATCCTAATAAAAATTTCTACAACACTTAACAAAATGGTTAGATTATTATGAGGCAAAGTAAGTGTTGCGCTAGCCTACTCAAAAAGCAAGCCACCTACCATAATTCTAGTTTAGATAGTATCTATTCACTCGATAGCTATGACACTACCCTATGTTAGTGTGCTCTCAAAGGCTAACTAAAGATCCACACTAACCAAGCAAGCAAGCCCTCACAACTAGCTACACTAAAGAGCTTGTCAACCAGTTTGCGGTAAAGTAAAGAGAGTGATCAAGAAGGTTACACCGCCATGTAGATGAAGGAACCAATCAATCACAAGAGTGAATAACAATGAAGACCAATCACCTCGGAATCAAAGATGAACACAATGATTTTTTACCGAGGTTCACTTGCTTGCCGGCAAGCTAGTCCTCGTTGTGGCAATTCACTCACTTAGAGGTTCACGCGCTAATTGGCTTCACACGCCAAACCCTCAATAGGGTGCCGCACAACCAACACAAGATGAGGATCACACAAGCCACGAGCAATCCACTAGAGTACCTTTTGGCGCTCCACCGGTGAAAGGTCAAGAACCCCTCACAATCACCACGATCGGAGCCAGAGACAATCACCACCCTCCGCACAACGATCCTCGCTGCTCCAAGCCATCTAGGTGGCGGCAACCACCAAGAGTAACAAGCGAAATCCGCAGCGAAACACGAACACCAAGTGCCTCTAGATGCAAACACTCAAGCAATGCACTTGTATTCACTCCCAATCTCACTATGATGATGAATCAATGATGGAGATGAGTGGGAAGGCTTTGGCTAAGCTCACAAGGTTGCTATGTCAATGAAAATGGCCAAAGGTTATGAGCTACAACCGGCCATGGGGCTTAAATAGAAGCCCCCATGAAATAGAGCCGTTATACCCCTTCACTGGGCATAACACGGGCTGATCGGACACTCCGGTCCTACTGACCGGATGCTGCTCCTCAGCGTCCGGTCGCCCGATTGCGGCCACGTGTCTCCTGCGTTCAACAGTGAACGTTTGATCTCAACGGTCGACATGTTGACCAGACGCTCTGATAGAGCTGACCGAATGCTGGACCCTCAGCGTCCGGTCGTTTACAGTAAGGGTCCAAAACATGTTTTTGCCGACCGGACACGTCCGGTCATGCTTGACCGGACATAGCCCAGCGTCCGGTGCTTAACCCTAATCACTATGCCGACCGACAACACGACCAGACGTAGCCCTTCAGCGTCCGGTCGTAGAGCGACCCAGTGTCCGGTCAGTTGATTGACGCCAGCATCATTGCGACCAACTCCATTTCACTTCTAACTTCTCCACCCTTGCTCAAATGTGCCAACCACCAAGTGTATCACCTTGTGCACATGTGTTAGCATATTTTCACAAACATTTTCAAGGGTCTTAGCATTCCACTAGATCCTAAATGCATATGCAATGAGTTAGAGCATCTAGTGGCACTTTGATAACCGCATTCCGAAACAAGTTTTACCCCTCTTAATAGTATGGCTATCAAACCTAAATGTGATCACACTCTCTAAGTGTCTTGATCACCAAAACAAAATAGCTCCTATGGTTTATACCTTTGCCTTGAGCTTTTTGTTTTTCTCTTTCTTCTTTCTAAGTCCAAGCACTTGATCACCATCATGGTATCATCATCATGTTATGATCTTCATTTGCTTCACCACTTAGAATGTGCTACCTATCTCATGATCACTTGATAAACTAGGTTAGCACTTAGGGTTTCATCAATTCACCAAAACCAAACTAGAGCTTTCAATCTCCCCCTTTTTGGTAATTGATGACAACCCTTTCACAAAGATATGAATTGAAATTCAATTGAATCCATGTTGCTTGCCCAAGCATATTTACCATTTGTAAAAGGATATGGACAAGTTTTATGAACCCCAAATGGTAGCAATTGCCCCCCCTACATATGTGCTAAGAGTTTGGATTGTAGCTTGCACATATGCTTAGATAGGAAATATAGGAGTCAATGTCTACCAAATGATGCTAAGGTATAAAAGATAGACCTTTGAAGCGTGATACCAATCGAAGTGCACTAATATACCATCCTTAGCACCATGGTTAGCTCAATACCACTTAGAAACAATACTTGGAAATGAAAGTTATCTAGTGATTTCATTTCATCATTCAATCTTACAACTAACATACATCACACAAGCATGGATGTTTAAATTTAATACTTGTGCCATGTAAGCAAACATATGAAATGCACATTCAAATGCATCATCCAAGTTCATGAGCTTGCTCCCCTTACTTGTGTGCTCAAAATTTTAGTTGATCCCTTTCCTTTATCATATCTCTCCCCCTATGTCATATATCAAGATATCTTTATGTTTCTCTCCCTTTATGATATTTCTTCCCCTTTTTCACTATCTTTGCTACTATCTTTGTTTCTCTCCTCCTTTGTCATCAATGACCACAAAGGTTCTAAATATAGATAGTATTACTTGTAGGGTTGAGATTATCAATGTCAATCAATAGGGTGAGGATCATTTTCCCAAATTTAGTCTAGTCTAGATCATTTATCAAAGATATTTAACTCGGTTTGATCCAAGGACAAGATTCTTCACACCTCCAAATAAGGGTTATCTTGTACCATGTTGAGTTAAATACTTAGAGCTCATTTTCTAGATTAAACAATAGGTTTACAAACCCATAAACATGTCATATGCTATCACTAGATCAAATCAAGGATAGAAGCAATAGTGATATCATATAAACATCAAATTCATTAGATTTTCATGAATGAGTCTAATAAAATAGAACCACTTGAAAGGTCCTAATAAAATTGAAAATGTGACTAGATGCACTAAACATGTCCTTAACAAGGATGTATGCCATGCCAATCAACTTTTACCTTGGATTGCTTCGAAGGAGAGGCATGTCATATGAGTGGGAGGTGCATGAACACATATTTGAGAAATCCAATATGTTCAACTCATTTCTTAGCTTGCAAAACCTTTTCCCATCCAATGGCTTGGTGAATATATCGGCAAGTTGATCTTCGGTGCCTACACTTTCAATGCAAATGTCCTCTTTTTGTTGGTGATCTCTTATGAAATGGTGGCAGACATTAATGTGCTTTGTTCTTGCATGTTGAACAGGATTGTTGGTTAGCTTGATTGCACTCTCATTGTCACATAGCAATGGCACTTTCTTGAACTTGATTCCAAAGTCACACAAAGTGGCCTTCATCCAAAGTATTTGTGCACAACAACTACCGGCAGATATCTATTCGGCTTTGACGGTTGATAATGCAATACTATTTTGCTTCTTTGATGACCATGAAACAAGTGATCTTCCCAATAATTGACATGTGCCCGAGGTGCTCTTCCTTTCAACCTTGCATCCCGTATAATCCGAGTCAGAGTAACCAACTAGCTCAAACTTTGCTCCTTTGGGATACCACAAACCAACATTTGGTGTATGCTTCAAGTACCTCAATATCCTCTTTGTAGCCTTCAAATGACTTTCTCTTGGTGAGGCTTGAAATCTTGCATACATGCATACACTAAACATGATATCCAGCCTTGATGCGGTCATATAGAGTAGGCTTCTAATCATGGACCGATACAACTTTTGATCCACCATATTTCCACTTGCATCACTATCCAAGTTGCCATTGGTTTCCATTGGTGTGCTAATGACTTTGCTATCAATCATGCCAAACTTCTTGAGCATGTCCTTGATGTACTTGCCTTGACTCACAAATGTACCATTCTTCAATTGTTTGATTTGAAGATCAAGTAACTCAACTCTCCGATCATGGACATCTCAAACTCATTAGCCATCATCTTTCAAAATTCATCACAAAAGTCTTGATTGGTTGATCAAATATGATATCATCAACATAGATTTGCAATATAAATAGATCTTTTCCCATCTTCTTGATGAAAAGAGTGGTGTCAACCTTGCCCATTGTGAACCCTTTAGAGAGTAGGAAATCCCTCAATCTCTCATACCATGCTCTAGGTGCTTGCTTCAAGCCATACAATGCCTTCTTCAACTTGTACACATGGTTGGGCTTCTTATCATCTTCAAAACTGGGAGGTTGCTCAACATATACTTCTTCATTGATATAACCATTGAGAAATGCACTCTTAACATCCATTTGATAGAGCTTAATGTTGTGAGCACAAGCATAGGCTAGCAAGATTCTAATTGCTTCCAATCTAGCCACCGGGGCATATGTTACACCGAAGTCAAGACCTTCCACTTGTGTATAGCCTTGTGCTACCAATCTTGCTTTGTTCCTTACTACTATCCTATCTTGATCTTGCTTGTTTCTAAAGATCCATTTGGTTCCAATCACATTGTGTCCCTTTGGTCTTTCTACCAACTCCCATACTTGATTTCTTGTGAAGTTATTCAATTCTTCATGCATAGCATTCACCCAATCAACATCCTTCAATGCTTCATCTATCTTCTTTGGTTCAATGGATGACACAAATGAGAAGTGTTCACAAAATGATGCCAATCTTGATCTTGTTTGTACACCTCTTGAAATATCACCAATGATAGTGTCCAATGGATGATCCCTTGCAACATTGGTTGGTTGGAGGATTGGAACTTGATTGATTGCACTTGCTTGATCATTGGGTTGAGATGATGTACCAGCCACTTGATCTTGTTCATTATCATGAGATCCACTTGTACTAGCTTGATTTGTATCATCTTGCACATTTGAGTTAGAGAGCACTTGCACTTGATCATCTTTATCATCATTCACTTGCCTAGGCCTCAATTCACCAATGTCCATGTTCTTCATGGCATTTGAAAGTTGAATGCCTCTAACATCTTCCAAGTTCTTATTCTCTACTTGTGAACCCTTAGTTTCATCAAATTTAACATCATGAACTTCCTCAAGAGTACCACTATCCAAATTCCAAACTCTATATGCTTTGCTTGTAGTGGAAAATCCAAGTAGGAATCCTTCATCACACTTCTTGTCAAACTTACCCAATCTTGTGCCTTTTTTCAAGATATAGCATTTGCATCCAAAGACCAAAAAATATGCAATGTTGGGCTTTCTACCATTCAAGAGCTCATATGGTGTCTTCTCTTTCAATCAGTGACAATAGAGGCGGTTGCTACAATAGCAAGCCGTGTTGATAGCTTTGGCCCAAAAAGATTGACTCACATTGTACTCACTAAGCATAGACCTTGCCATATCAATGAGTGTTCTATTCTTCCTCTCAACAAGGCCATTTGATTGAGGTGTGTACTTGGTCGAGAATTAATGTCTAATTCCAAATTCATCACACAATTCATCAATTCTAGTGTTCTTGAACTCACTACCATTATCACTTCTAACTCTCTTGATGGTTGTTTCAAACTCATTGTGAATGCCCTTGAAATGATTTGAATATTGTAAACACATCACTTTTGTCCACTAGAAAGAATACCCATGTGTATCTAGTGTAGTCATCCACTATCACAAAGCCATATTTGTTTCCACCGATACTAGTGTATTGTGTTGGCCCAAACAAATCCATGTGCAATAACTCAAATGCTTTACTAGTGCTCATCATGCTTTTCTTAGGATGGGTGTTTCCAACTTGTTTGTCGGCTTGACAAGAGCTACAAAGCTTATCCTTTTCAAACACAACATCTTTCAAGCCTTTAACTAAGTCGTGTTTAACCAGTCTATTCAATTATTTCATTCTAACATGACCAAGCCTTCTATGCCATAACCAACTCATGCTAGACTTAGTGAACAAGCATGTAGATAATCTAGCTTCACTAGCATTGAAATCAACCAAGTATAGATTCTTATATCTAAAGCCTTTGAAGATCAAGTTAGAGCCGTCTACACTTATGATCTCTACATCATCTACCCCAAATATGCATTTGAATCCAAGATCACACAATTGTGCCATGGATAGCAAATTAAAGTTCAAGCTCTCTACTAGCAACACATTGGATATGCTCATGTCATTGGATATTGCAATCTTACCAAGCCCTTTGACCTTGCCTTTGCCATTGTCACCAAATGTGATACTATCATAACTATCATTGCCATTGGTGTTGATTGAGTTGAACATTCTTGCATCACCAGTCATGTGTTGAGTGCACCCACTATCAAGAACCCAATGCCTTCCTCTGGCTTTATAATTGACCTACAAAAGAAGATTAAATCTTTTTAGGTATCCAAACTTGTTTGGGTCCTCGAAGGTTAGTCACTAGGCTCTTTGGTACCTAAATGGCTTTCTTCTTTGAGCTCATCCATGGTTTACCAATGAACTTAGCCTTCACACCATTTGTACCCTTAGTAAGCATATAGCATGAATCAAGCTTAATGGAGGATACATTAGCATTTTTGCTCTTGTTTTTGCATTCTTGCTCTTTGTGACCCACTTGCTTGCAATTAGTGCAAAATTGACCATTGTTCTTTACAAAACTAGTGTTGTGAGGAGCAAAGGCTGCCTTGCCTTTCTTGGGGGTATAGCCCAATCCCTCTTTGTAGAGAGAAGCTCTTTAGCTACCCAAGCACATAAGCAAGCGGTCTTCACCACCATAAGCCTTAGCTAGGGTGTGAGTGAGCTTAGTGACCTCTTTCTTGAGGTTCTCATTCTCAACCACTAGTGAGGCATCACAAGTGTGACCATCACTACTAGATGAGGTAGAAGTGGAAGTGCTACAAGAAGGGTTAGTAGGAGCAACAATGATAGGCATATATAGTGATTCATCAATTATATCACAAGTTAAACCTACATCACAAGTTTCAACATGCTTCTTTTTATCTTGTTCATTAAGCAAGGTGGAATGAGCCTTTTCAAGCTTTTTGTGAGACTTGCCAAGCTTCTCATGGGCTTCCTCTAGCTTCTCATGAGTTGCTTTGAGCTCATCAAGGGCTTGCTTAAGGGCTTTTACCTCCTTATTCAAGCTCTTGCATTCCCTTCTCTTAATGTCAAAGTGTTCTTTAGCATCTTCTATCATGTCAAATAATTCATCCTTAGTAGGTTCATCATTATCACTATCACTATCATTTTCATTTTCATGTTCATTATCATCATCATATTCTTCATCACTTTCATCATCACAAGATTGTACCTTAGTGGCCTTAGCCATGAAGCATGATGAAGATTCGAATAGAGAAGGCTTCTCATTGATAGCAATGGTTTCAAGAACCTTCTTCTTGGTGGTCTTGTTATCATCACTATCATTATCATCATCACTTGAGGAAGCATCACTATCCTAAGTGACTACATATGAATCACCCTTCTTCTTCTTGAATGCCATCTTGTCCTTCTTCTCTTTCTTTTCCTTCTTATCCTTCTTCTTGTTCTTCTTGTTGTCATCATCATTGTCGCTATTGTATAGGCATTGAGCAACAAGATGATCTTTGCTTCCACACTTGAAGCACCTTCTTGACTCTTCTTTGTTCTTGGATGAAGACTTCTTCCTTCTAGAATGGTAGCCCTTCTTCACCATAAACTTGCCAAATCTCTTAACAAAGAGAGCCAACTTCTCATCATCATCATCATCCCAAGATTCATCTTCTTCACTTGATGTCTCTTGCTTAGCTTTGCCCTTTGATGATATGGCTTTGAATGCCATGCTCTTCTTCTTATCATTCTTCTTGTCATCTTTCTTCTCCTTCTTTTCTTCCTTCTCATCATCATCTTTATAAGTATCATCGGCCATTATATCTCCCAATACTTGATTTGGTGTCATGGTGTCCAAACCACTTCTCACTAGAATGGTGACCAATGTACCAAATCTTGAGGGCAAACATCTCAAGAACTTATGTGAGAAGTCCTTGTCCTTTACCTCTTCTCCAAGTGATTTAAGACCATTGACAAGCACTTGAAGCCTATGAAATATCTTCGGCACACTTTCATCCTCCTTCATCTTGAAGCTTGCAAACTCTTCTTTGAGGATGTATGCCTTTTCACCCTTCATGGCTTGAGTGCCCTCAAATGATTCTTCCAACTTCTTCCATGCCTCATGAGCCATCTCAATATTTTTGACTTGCTCAAATGTTCTTCCATCAATTGCATCATGAATAGCACTTAGAGCAATGTCATTGTTTTGGAGAAGTACTTCTTCGGTCGCGGTGGGATTCTCTGGATCTTCAATCTCAATTTTAGTTTCTACCACCTTCCAAACCTTCCTATTGATTGACTTGATATAAGTTGTCATCTTGGCCTTCCAATAGGGATAGTTAGAGCCATCAAATTGGGGTGGCTTTTTTATGTTGTTGATTTGAGCCATTTTTACACTGAAGGTTGTTAAGCCTCAAATCACGGTGACCTCGGCTCCGATACCACTTGAAAGGCCCTAATGGCTAGAGGGGGTGAATAGCCTAATAAAAATTTCTACAACAACACTTAACAAAATGGTTAGATTATTATGAGGCAAAGCAAGTGTTATGCTAGCCTACTCAAAAAGCAAGCCACCTACCACAATTCTAGTTTAGATAGTATCTATTCACTCGATAGCTATGACACTACCCTATGTTAGTGTGCTCTCAAAGGCTAACTAAAGATCCACACTAACCAAGCAAGCAAGCTCTCACAACTAGGATAGACCATCTTATTGTATCTAAAATTGTGGACTTAGCCATGTGTCACCTGCGTTCAACAGTGAACGTTTGATCTCAACGGTCGACATGTTGACCAGACGCTCCGACAGAGCTAACCAGACGCTGGACCCTCAGCGTTCGGTCGTTTATAGTAAGGGTCCAAAATATGTTTTTGCTGACCAGACATGTCTGGTCATGCTTGACCGGACACAGCCCATCGTCCGGTGCTTAACCCTAATCACTATGCCGACCGACAACACGACCGGACGCAGCCCTTCAGCGTCCGGTCGCAGAGCGACCCAGTGTCCGGTCAGTTGACCGACGCCAGCATCATTGCGACCAACTCCATTTCACTTCTAACTTCTCCACCCTTGCTCAAATGTGCCAACCACCAAGTGTATCACCTTGTGCACATGTGTTAGCATATTTTCACAAACATTTTCAAGGGTGTTAGCATTCCACTATATCCTAAATGCATATGCAATGAGTTAGAGCATCTAGTGGCACTTTGATAACCGCATTCCGATACAAGTTTCACCCCTCTTAATAGTACGGCTATCAAACCTAAATATGATCACACTCTCTAAGTGTCTTGATCACCAAAACAAAATAGCTCCTATGGTTTATACCTTTGCCTTGAGCTTTTTGTTTTTCTCTTTCTTCTTTCCAAGTCCAAGCACTTGATCACCATCATGGTATCATCATCATGTTATGATCTTCATTTGCTTCACCACTTGGAATGTGCTACCTATCTCATGATCACTTGATAAACTAGGTTAGCACTTAGGGTTTCATCAATTCACCAAAACCAAACTAGAGCTTTCAATCTCCCCCTTTTTGGTAATTGATGACAACCCTCTCACAAAGATATGAATTGAAATTCAATTGAATCCATGTTGCTTGCCCAAGTATATTTACCATTTGTAAAAGGATATGGACAAGTTTCATGAACCCCAAATGGTAGCAATTGCTCTCCCTACATATGTGCTAAGAGTTTGGATTGTAGCTTGCACATATGCTTAGATAGGAAATATAGGAGTCAATGTCTACCAAATGATGCTAAGGTATAAAAGATGGACCTTTGAAGCGTGATACCAATCGGAGTGCACTAATATACCATCCTTAGCACCATGGTTAGCTCAATACCACTTAGAAACAATACTTGGAAATGAAAGTTATCTAGTGATTTCATTTCATCATTCAATCTTACAACTAACATACATCACACAAGCATGGATGTTTAAATTTAATACTTGTGCCATGCAAGCAAACATATGAAATGCACATTCAAATGCATCATCCAAGTTCATGAGCTTGCTCCCCCTACTTGTGTGCTCAAAATTTTAGTTGATCCCTTTCCTTTGTCATATCTCTCCCCCTATGTCATATATCAAGATATCTTTATGTTTCTCTCCCTTTATGATATTTCTTCCCCTTTTTCACTATCTTTGTTACTATCTTTGTTTCTCTCCCCCTTTGTCATCAATGATCACCAAGATTCTAAATATAGATAGTATTACTTGTAGGGTCAAGATTATCAATGTCAATCAATGGGGTGAGGATCATTTATCAAAGATATTTAACTCGGTTTCATCCAAGGACAAGCTTCTTCACACCTCCAAATAAGGGTTATCTTGTACCATGTTGAGTTAAATAGTTAGAGCTCATTTTCTAGATTAAACAATAGGTTAGAAACCCATAAACATGTCATATGCTATCACTAGATCAAATGAAGCATAGAAGCAATAGTGATATCATATAAACATCAAATTCATTTCATTTTCATGAATGAGCCTAATAAAATAGAACCACTTGAAAGGTCCTAATAAAATTGAAAATGTGACTAGATGCACTAAACATGTCCTTAACAAGGATGTATGCCATGCCAATCAACTTTTACCTTGGATTGCTTCGAAGGAGAGGCATGTCATATGAGTGGGAGGTGCATCAACACATATTTGAGAAATCCAATATGTTCAACTCATTCCTTAGCTTGCAAAACCTTTTCTCATCCAATGGCTTGGTGAATATATCGGCAAGTTGATCTTCGGTGCCTACACTTTCAATGCAAATGTCCTCTTTTTGTTGATGATCTCTTATGAAATGGTGGCGGACATCAATGTGCTTTGTTCTTGCATGTTGAACCGGATTGTTGGTTAGCTTGATTGCACTCTCATTGTCACATAGCAATGACACTTTCTTGAACTTGATTCCAAAGTCACACAAAGTGGCCTTCATCCAAAGTATTTGTGCACAACAACTACCGGCAGATATCTATTCGGCTTTGGTGGTTGATAATGCAACACTATTTTGCTTCTTTGATGACCATGAAACAAGTGATCTTCCCAACAATTGACATGTGCCCGAGGTGCTCTTCCTTTCAACCTTGCATCCTGCATAATCCGAGTCAGAGTAACCAACTAGCTCAAACTTTGCTCCTTTGGGATACCACAAACCAACATTTGGTGTATGCTTCAAGTACCTCAATATCCTCTTTGTAGCCTTCAAATGACTTTCTCTTGGTGAGGCTTGAAATCTTGCACACATGCATACACTAAACATGACATCCGGCCTTGATGCGATCACATAGAGTAGGCTTCCAATCATGGACCGATACAACTTTTGATCCACCATATTTCCACTTGCATCACTATCCAAGTTGCCATTGGTTTCCATTGGTGTGCTAATGACTTTGCTATCAATCATGTCAAACTTCTTGAGCATGTCCTTGATGTACTTGCCTTGACTCACAAATGTATCATTCTTCAATTGTTTGATTTGAAGACCAAGGAAGTAACTCAACTCTCTGATCATGGACATCTCAAACTCATTAGCCATCATCTTTCCAAATTCATCACAAAAGTCTTGATTGGTTGATCCAAATATGATATCATCAACATAGATTTACAATACAAATAGATCTTTTTCAATCTTCTTGATGAAAAGAGTGGTGTCAACCTTGCCCATTGTGAACCCTTTAGAGAATAGGAAATCCCTCAATCTCTCATACCATGCTCTAGGTGCTTGCTTCAAGCCATACAATTCCTTCTTCAACTTGTACACATAGTTGGGCTTCTTGTCATCTTCAAAACCGGGAAGTTGCTCAACATATACTTCTTCATTGATATAACCATTGAGAAATGCACTCTTAACATCCATTTGATAGAGCTTAATGTTGTGAGCACAAGCATAGGCTAGCAAGATTCTAATTGCTTCCAATCTAGCCACCGGGGCATATGTTTCACTAAAGTCAAGACCTTCAACTTGTGTATAGCCTTGTGCTACCAATCTTGCTTTATTCCTTACTACTATCACATCTTGATCTTGCTTGTTTCTAAAGATCTATTTGGTTCCAATCACATTGTGTCCCTTTGGTCTTTCTACCAACTCCCATACTTGATTTCTTGTGAAGTTATTCAATTCTTCATGCATAGCATTCACCCAATCAACATCCTTCAATGCTTAATCTATCTTCTTTGGTTCAATGGATGACACAAATGAGTAGTGTTCACAAAATGATGCCAATCTTGATCTTGTTTGTACACCTCTTAAAATATCACCAATGATAGTGTGCAATGGATGATCCCTTGCAACATTGGTTGGTTGAAGGATTGGAACTTGATTGATTGTACTTGCTTGATCATTGGGTTGAGATGATGTACTAGCCAC
This sequence comes from Miscanthus floridulus, assembly GCF_019320115.1. Taxonomy (NCBI): domain Eukaryota; kingdom Viridiplantae; phylum Streptophyta; class Magnoliopsida; order Poales; family Poaceae; genus Miscanthus; species Miscanthus floridulus. The sequence continues at coordinate 136,511,869 of NC_089581.1, read as the reverse complement.
TTGATCTTGTTCATTATCATGAGATCCACTTGTACTAGCTTAATTTGTATCATCTTGCACATTTGAGTTAGAGAGAACTTGGACTTGATCATCTTTATCATCATTCACTTGCCTAGACCTCAATTCACCAATGTCCATGTTTTTCATGGCATTTGAAAGTTGAATGCCTCTAACATCTTCCAAGTTCTCATTCTCTACTTGTGAACCCTTGGTTTCATCAAATTCAACATCATGAACTTCCTCAAGAGTACCACTATCCAAATTCCAAACTCTATATGCTTTGCTTGTAGTGGAATAGCCAAGTAGGAATCCTTCATCACACTTCTTGTCAAACTTGCCCAATCTTGTGCCTTTTTTCAAGATATAGCATTTGCATCCAAAGACCAAAAAATATACAATATTGGGCTTTCTACCATTCAAGAGCTCATATGGTGTCTTCTCTTTCAATCGGTGACAATAGAGGCGGTTGATACAATAGCATCATTGCGACCAACTCCATTTCACTTCTAACTTCTCCACCCTTGCTCAAATGTGCCAACCACAAAGTGTATCACCTTGTGCACATGTGTTAGCATATTTTCACAAACATTTTCAAGGGTGTTAGCATTCCACTAGATCCTAAATGCATATGCAATGAGTTAGAGCATCTAGTGGCAGTTTGATAACCGCATTCCGATACGAGTTTCACCCCTCTTAATAGTATGGCTATCAAACCTAAATATGATCACACTCTCTAAGTGTCTTGATCACCAAAATAAAATAGCTCCTTTGGTTTATACCTTTGCCTTGAGCTTTTTGTTTTTCTCTTTCTTCTTTCCAAGTCCAAGCACTTGATCATCATCATGGTATCATCATCATGTTATGATCTTCATTTGTTTCACCACTTGGAATGTGCTACCTATCTCATGATCACTTGATAAACTAGGTTAGCACTTAGGGATTCATCAATTCACCAAAACCAAACTAGAGCTTTCAATCTCCCCTTTTTGGTAATTGATGACAACCCTTTCACAAAGATATGAATTGAAATTCAATTGAATCTATGTTGCTTGCCCAAGCATATTTACCATTTGTAAAAGGATATGGACAAGTTTCATGAACCCCAAACGGTAGCAATTGCTCCCCCTACATATGTGCTAAGAGTTTGGATTGTAGCTTGCACATATGCAGACAATGTTGTATACTTCATAGTCAGTAGAAATATCTAATTTTCTAACTCTTTGAGACCTTCTAGGAGACTCCATGGCACATCTTCTGTTTAAGGCTGTTGTTGCTCCCCCTCATATGTGGCAATAGATTCTATTGGATCCTAAAGAAAAGATTCCTTATCGTCATTCATTGTTGCCATAGACAGAATAACAACAGGTGCTGGCACCACAGTATTTTGCATTGTCGGTGCAGCGATAGTAGGTAGTGAGAAAAATGGCTCATGAATCATCGGAGTGGGCGCATACACCCGTTTCTCTTCAAGGTCAATTTCTCAAGCTACCATTCTCCCCCTCATCATTTCATCCTCTAGGAAGACAGCATGTCTTGTTTCCATAAACTTTGTATGTCTCTCTAGATAGTAGAAACAAAAACCTTTTGACTTTTTTGGGTAGCCAATGAAATGGCAACTTACTGTTTTGGGATCTAGCTTCCCAATATTTGGGTTAAATACTTTAGCCTCAGCAGGACTCTCCCCCACACGTAAGTGGTTTAGTGAGGGTACTCTTCTTATCCATAACTCATATGGTGTTTTGGGCACCGATTTACTTGGTACTCTATTGAGAATATGAATGATGGTTTTTAATGCCTCCATCCACAGGCTCAATGGTAAGGTGGAGTAACTTATCATACTGCGCACCATATCCATTAGGGTATGATTGTGTCTTTCAGCTACTCCATTCTACTAAGGTTCGCCCGGTATAGAATACTGGGCTACTATGCCATTCTCCTATAAGAACCTTGCAAAAGGTCTAGAAACTTGGCCATATGGGGTATGCCGACCGTAGTACTCCCCCCACGGTCGGACTTGACTATCTTAATCTTTAAATTATGTTCGTTTTTAACTTTTGCCTTAAATATCTTAAATTTATCCAATGCTTTTGTTCTTTCTTTGATTGGATAAATGTAGCCATAATGGGAGTAATCATCTGTGAATGTTATGAACGAATCATAACCATCCACACTCTTTACAGAAAACTAACCACAGATGTCTGTGTGAATAATCTATAAAATTCCTGCTCTTCGTTTGGCATCTTTCTTAATTTTCTTTACATACTTTCCTTTTATGCATTCTCTGCATTGTTCTAAATCTGAGAGCTCTAATGAAGGAAGAATATTATTCTTAACTAGTCTTTCTATTCTCCCCCTTGAAATATAGCCTAAACGACAGTGTCATAATTTCAACGACGCATCGTGAGCTCTGTTATGCCACCATTTCTAGAGTAACTCTCTATCACCAGCTGCTTTATCAGCTTGGTAGCATATGTCTTTGAAGAGCCAGTAAACTGACTCTTTATTCTATCGAGGTACTCGGTGACCGTGTCACACTCTGGGATTGAGCCCATAATTGTAGGCTTAATCGTGTTCTTTATCACAGCCAAACATTTCTTGTTGGTAGTGACCCACTTCCTGATGAGGACATGACACCTATGCATATGACTATGTTTGGCGCATGGTATGGAGGGGTAGGAGGCCAGTAAGGGTGTCCAAGTTAAGAAGGAGGCCCGAGGTTAATTCGGTTTGAGTCCCTGAGGTGGGGGCCCAAAGCAACTCAAGTTCGTGTCTGCCTTAGCCTCCAAGACCAGTCTACCTTAAACTGGTCACCCAGAACACATCCGGACTCTGTTTTCGACAATCCACATATGGTTGGAAAGCTAATTTAATTAAGAAGCCAATCCAAGTGGTCTCACATCAAAAGCCCTTCAGAATCAATAGGAATCATTGAAACAAGTCAGCGTCCAAAATCTATCATGGTGCTGCGACACTGTCTTTTGGTCCGTTGGACCGTGTATCGTGTTTGGGCCCATTAGGGGGTGTGTCTAGGGTAGGCGATGACCCTAAGACCTTTATAATCATATGCCGCCACCATCATTAGGTTTTGGGGTTTTGCTTAGATTAATCTGTCAAGAACGGTTTCGCCGTTCATCGGTTTGTGAGACCCCAACTTCATGAGATTAATCAATCATCTGCAATTTGGTTGCTTTCTTTCTTGTTCTTGCTTGTGTTCTTCGTTGCGCAGGCAGGGATTAGCCTTCTTGGTGAGGTCAACCGGATTCGTGTCTCGGTTGATAACCAGAGGAGTTATGGTGCTAAGATTGTAGGGTTCGATCTTTCGATCTGAAGTCGGATCGGTGTGTCATTCTCCGCCACAACAATAGTTACCACTATCTGACGGAAGATCGGGATCCCCGTTCCTATTAAGTGGTAATCAGAGCTTCATGTATTACCGTTAGGTTTATCATTACCCTAGTTTTGTTTTGTCTTTGTCCTATAAATCTAGAAAATTGCCCCACAAAAATATTTGTGTTCATCGTTGTTTTTCTCTCATATCCCATCACCTGTTATGCTATTGCAATATTTTTAACTTTAGTTTGCTTTATTGAACCGTTGTCCCTCATAGGTCATCGTGTTGCCATGTTTAATCGAGTCGTTGGTCTTGTTTGAGTCTATTCGAGCACCTAAAGTTGGTCGCCGGTGGTCAATAATACCTCGGTGTTTTAGATTTTCCTCTTCTTTTAATTTGAGTGAGTTTGCGTCTTTGTGTTTGGCATATTCTATAGCCACGGATATCTAGTATAGAGTGCACTATGAGATCTCAGTTTCATCTCTATGGCTATAGCTTGACGTTTCTTGTGCAAGTCAGAAAAAAGGGGAAGAAAATTATTGCACAGTAGTAGTTTCCTTTGGAGTAAACATATCTGGCTTCTTTCGTGATAGTAGGAAAAGAATACATATACTTTTTTATCGCCATTAATTAGAGATTGATCTCTGTTGAAGTGAGAAGCAAGGAAAATATATTGTTTTGCTTGGGGTCTATACCGAACGGGATTCATTGAGAAGGAAAGTTGAGTTCTCCTTTTGGTAATGTTAGGTTATTTTTGTTTCTAGTTGGTGTAGGAAACATACGACAAAAGGAATTCGGCCATCTATTGTCACATTATTTTGTGGAGGGTCAGTGCACGTTGCTAGTGCCTTGTTTTAATTGTGTAAACTTCTTGTGGCACTTTCTGATTGAAAATAATAATAACAATAGCAAAAGGCAAAGTGCAAAAAAAAGAGCCACACAAAAAAATCAGAGAAGAACAAAAGGCGGAAGGTGCAAAAAAAAGAGACGCATCAAGAAAGAAAAAAAATTCAGAAGTGCTTGCATCTTCTGAGTCCTTGTGCTGAGTTGCATCATTGCTTGCTTGAACTAGGCCCAGGACGAGTTTAGGCCAGTGACATAGACTAGCTTGGGACTACTTTTCAATCTTACAATTTCTGAATTAAATTATTTCTATTCCTTGCTACCATATTTTAAGCCTCCTAAGCTCCACATATATACTTTAGATCTGTACAGAAAAATGTCCTTGCAATCTCGGTACCACTGCCACACAGGTATCACGAACCAGCCATCGGTTGTACCACCCACTGCTTGCGTTGGTAAGAACTTTGTAAGATCTTGGTAAGACATTTTCACTTGCTGTGAACAGTGACACCACTGCAACCACATAGTCAATTGATAGGGATAACTTTAACCGTTTGTTCCTATTTTTGTGTTTACAATGATAGGAGGTGAACAGACTGGAGATAACAGTCCTAAGGATTTCAACGAGTGTGTCAGCCAAGAGCAACTACAAGCTGCTATAGATAATGCCCAAAAAAGGATGAATGAGGCCATTAGGAAGGCCGTCACTGACGCACTCATTGAACTCAACATTGGCAACAGCATGGAAAGATTGGACAAACGAATTTCCACGCTAACCGACAAGGTTACTGAGTTAAAAACCTTTGTGGCGGGCAACAACGTCGTCTTTCGACAAGCAAGATTACGACGATGTCTTCGCCGCAACACGATAGGTATGGGTGGTGTCCACCACCATCAAGGTAATAATCACCGTATGCTAAGATTAAGTTCACAATACCATTTTTTTGGGTCATTATGATGCTGAGGGATATCTTGATTGGGAGATGAAGGTAGAACAAAAGTTTAGTGCCCACCTTGTGTCTGAGCATAATAGAGTTCGACAAGCTACTAGTGAGTTTAAGGACTTTGCCATTATTTGGTGGAATGGGCTAGCTACACAGGATGCTTTACCTAGAACGTGGGAAGAACTTAAGATAGCTATGCGTGATCGTTTTGTTCCTCTTTATCATAGAGATTTGCATAAGAAATTGATGCGTTTAGAGGAAGAGTCTGTTGTTATTTCTCTTGCTATGACTAACCTTCTGTAGGATAATGTCCATAAGCGAGAGGATGACATGGAAGAAAATGAGGAGCTCACAACCTCATATGCAAATTCAGAACCATTACTTCACAATGCACCTATTACTCCTACTGAGAACCCAGGTAATGCCCATGGTGCTACACTCACGGAAGGTGAGAATTGTTTTAATGTACTAAAATTTTCCACAAACCATGCTATCATAGAGCAATTGTTAGTGGAACCCTCTCTTGATTTATCTCTGTCCTATGATAATTTGCTTGAAGTTTCTTGTGATAAAGATGAATTGGTTGATGATGCTTCAGTTTTACATGTTTTGGAACCAGTCACTTGTGCTGAAAATAAACATGTTATTTATATTGCTACTAAAACTGATGAGTTCAAACTGTTGTTTTCTTTACATACTTTGGGTTATATTGAATTTGATGTTTTGTGTAACCTAGATTGTTTGGAGGAGAGCCTTTTTAAATATGATGATTTGCCTTGGTTTTCTAAACACACATATCATGTTATTGACAAATATAACAACAAGGGATAATATATGATACATCGAGTATACATTCGTAGTAATATGATTTTTTCTTTTGTTGTACAAGATTATGATCGTTTAGAGGACAACCATAATAATATAAATATTTTCTCATGTTCCTCAAAGAAACAAGTTCACTTCCAAGAAGGGGAGCATTGTTGGTTACTACCTATGTCTACTAGACCATCTATTTCTGCATTGTCTATGGTTAGTTCTAATCTTTTGCAGGATAGTGTTGACATACATCGTGTGCATTCGGATCATAGAGTCTACATGCTTGCTAAAATTTTTGTGCGAGATGACATGCTAGAAACATGGTCACGTTCATTCTCACAATTATTTCAGTTCCCTTTATCTTCGTAACCCCGTTCTTCTTTGTGTTGTGCAGGATTAGTTTCAAGCACAATCGACGCCGAGGATGGCTTTTTATCTAGAAGGGGAGGATGATGAGGACATGACACCCATGCATATGACCATGTTTGGTGCATGGTATGGAGGGGTAGGAGGCCAGCAAGGATGTCCAAGTCAAGTAGGAGGCCCGAGGTTAATTCGGTTCGAGTCCCCGAGGTGGAGGCCCAAAGCAACTCAAGTTCGAGTCTGCCTCGGCCTCTAGGACCAGTCTGCCTTAAACTGGTCACCCAGGACGCATCCAGACTCCGTTTTCGACGATCAACATATGGTTGAAAAGCTAATTTGATAAGAAAGCCAATCCAAGTGGTCTCACGTCAAAAGTCCTTCAGAATCAATAGGAATCGTCGAAACAAGTCAGCATCCAGAATCTGCCAGGGTGCTACGACACCGTCTTTTGGCCCGTTGGACCATGTATCATGTTTGGGCCCATTAGGGGGCACGTCCAGGGTAGGCGATGACCCTAAGACCTTTATAATCATATGCCGCCACCGTCATTAGGTTTTGGGGTTTTGCTTAGATTAATCTATCAAGAACAGTTTCGTCGTTCATCGGTTTGTGAGACTCCAACTTCGTGAGATTAATCAATCATCTGCAATTTGGTTGCTTTCTTTCTTGTTCTTGCTTGTGTTCTTCATTGTGCAGACAGAGATTAGCCTTCTTAGCGAGGTCAACCGGATCCGTATCTTGGTTGATAACCAGAGGAGTTGTGGTGCTAAGATTATAGGGTTCGATCTTTCGATCTGAAGCCGGATTGGTGTGTCATTCTCCGCGACAATGATAGTTACCACTACCTGACGGAAGATCAGGATCCCTGTTCCCATTACTTCCTATGCTCAAGGTCATAGGACATCTTTTGGGATTTAAAATTCCTCTCTTTAGTTGCCCAAGTGGTTTCAGCCTCGTTTGTCTCCCTCACCGATGTCACAGGATTAGTGGGACATTGTGAGGTGACTACCCAGTCCACCTCAGCCAAGATGAAGGCTATGCCAATTTTTTCTTAACATAAAAAATAACAACAATTACATGTCTTGATTTCAACGTTGGTCAAAATTAAAACATACAAATGTTCTTATACACTAATTCTACATCATCGTTGGGCAGAAATAGAATTAATGCATAAAATCATTAAAATTTACAACTATTCTTATACACTAATTCTACATCACCGTTGGACAGAAATAGAATTAATGCATAAAATCATTAAAATTTACGATTGTTCTTATACACTAATTCTACATCACTGTTGGGTAGAAATAGAATTAATGCATAAAATCATTAAAATTACGATACTGTTATTAACAACGTTGGTCAGAAAATAACAACATCATAATCATGTCAAAATCTCTTTTTCTCTAATTAAATATCACGTTGGTTCAAAATAACTAGAGAATAAACTATTTCTTTAGCAACGGAAAACTAATTCAATTTAATGAATTTTGCCCACAGGACAAATCTATTTTCTATTTTCTTTAATCCATTAATCAATTTCTAGGAAATAAACATTTATTGGAAAAAGAAAAAAGGAAAACTGATTCATTTCCGTTACTGTCTTCGGCCCAACCGGCAAAGCGGCCCACGGCCCATGCCCGCGCGCGCGCTGTCCCGCGCTCTCCCCCACGCCCAGGCCGCAACCTGGGCCTCGACCGAGAAAGTGGCCCAGCGCTTGCGCCCGCCTAGGCCGAAAGCCGGCCCGGCCACTCACAGCCGCTCGATCAAGATCGACGGCTCAGCTTCTTTCTCGCGCGAACAAAACAGCAGCCGGACAACGGCTCACCCAAAACCCTAGCTCAGTCCCACTCTTCACCGTCCCCTCCTCTCTCTTCGCTCTCTCACGCCGAGCCGGCGTTAGCGGCGGCGGCCACAGTGGTCGTCGGTGCCGGTGAGGAAGACAGCCACCAGACCAAGTCCGGTTCTCCCTCCTCCTCTCTTTCTCTTCGTCGGGCTCCTTTCTCCTCCCCTTAGTGCAGCCGCAGTGAGCAACCGAGAGACACAGTGGAGCATGGTGCCATCGCCAGCCCCCTCGCCGACGTGCGCGCTCCCCAATGGGTGAGCGCGCCGCCATCAAGGGGCCTAGCCACGGCACCCTTGGCCCGTTCGACCTTCTTCTCGCGCGTCGGTGAGGCGGCAACGCGGTGCACGACGAGGTAGGACCCTTCCCCTTTCTTTTTTTCTTCATCTATTTTTGGATCTTTTCCTCTATTCTTCTTGGATTTCATCCGAATGGGGATCTAGGATTAGGGTTTTGGGTTAGAGTTAGGGATTCAATCTGTTCTTCCTCTTCCCAAATTGATTACGGGTTTAGGGTTCGGTTTTGAGTAGACTTGAAGCCGAGCCCTCCTTCTCTTCTTTCTTTGACCCAGTTAGGGTTAGGGTTAGGAAAACCCTCTTTCTTCTCAGATCCAAACTGGATCTGATCGGTTCTCTGCTTTCTTGTCTGTTTCTTCTTGGTTCTTTGTCGATTGGGGATTAGGGTTAGGGTTAGGGTTTCGTTAGAGTTAGGATTAACCCGATTCGTTTTTCTTTCGGCTTGGGTTCAGTTGAACCCTCTGATCTTTTCTTGCCGCGCGCCGGCGAAGATGACGGTGCGGCACCTTTCCCCGCGTGCGGTGGTGGTGGTGACTGGCAGTCAGTGACGCCCGCCACCCACCTATTCTCTTTTCTATTTTCTTTTACCCGGTTAGGGTTAGGGTTTCAATCCGAAACGGATCAAACCCTTATTCTTTTTTTTTATTTCTTTTCAATGCTCTACCTCATAATAGATCTACACACTGGTAACCTTATCTCGGGTACCATTGTTAGGAAGGTCTGAACTCTAGGTGTAGATCTAGTGGGTAAAACAAATATCTGTTGGTGTACCTTGGTGGCTAGTGCGCCCGCAGCGACCGGAGATGAAGTGCAGTCGTAGTCCCTACGACGACGCGAGGTACAACATCCCGGTGGTGGCACTACAGAGGCAACGGCGGAGTCGGTGGGGCTTCCCGTCGCTGGCAGCACCCTTCTTTAGATCGGATTAGTGTTTCTCTGTAGGTGGTTAAGGCGGCTCTAGTCAACCTCGTCATTAGAGCCCTGGTCCCCACACCTCTCTTTATAGTGTTGTGTGACAGGGGCCCATCAACCATATTAAAGTCAAACGCCCCCAATCAGGGTACAGAGTCCAATGGACCATTGATCTATTGGTGGAAACTAACATCGAGGTCTTGGGATTTGGCTGGAGACACGCTAGAGTGAACTGGTGAGGCCTTGTCGCTGCCAGCAGGGGCTCCCTGCGTCGTCGTCATCTTGGCTGGGGCCTACTGGAGCAGTCCTGGTTCCCTCCATAGATCATATTATTATTCTTACATGTGCTGTGCTGGCCAAACTAGATGGGTTGACCCTTTCGATTTGAAGTGATTTTTGGATGGTGACAGGTTTGTCTTCCTTGACTACTGCGTGAAGATTTGGTTCTACGCCCATCAGCAGGACTACATCAACGACCAACTAATCAAAGCGAGAAAAACTGTTACGAACCAATCACATTTCAGATGATCTCGTCACACAGATCGCCAAGGTGGCAGAAGCACAAGATCCATGACGTGGATTAGTCGCGGATAGTTACTAGGTTAGTATGACTCCGAACGGATACCGGCCAATTCATTGGTGACGGTTCATCATATATATAAATACAAGATCAATCAATGAAAGCATTCACAGTTCAATCATTTCTTTCTCTCTCGATTACATATTTACATTCACTCAAAAACAAAAATGAACGGATAATTAGCTAGTTCGACTCTTAGTCCCGCCTACTCTACTCTAATTCCAGGAGTTGTTATATTTCAGGTGCCTGAATTTTAAGATAATTTCATATAACAATCTAAGACCTTATTCGCTTGAACTTATCAGCCGGCTTATCAGTTAGAATCTACAGCATTTTTCTCTCGTAACAAAACAGCTTCAGCCGGTTTTAATACTAGTCGAACAGAGCATAATACAGTAAACTAGTACAATCAAAAAGGCAATTTACAAGGGAGAACTCACATTTTTTTCTCTAGTCAAGCAATAACCACATTGTAAATTCCCTGAACAGCAATGAAAAATCAGGCACCAAATATAGGAGAAGTGACAAATTAACATTGCTTTCAAGCATGCTGTATGTTTTTTTAGGAATTCCGTTATATCAGGCCGGATAAGTCAGCATTTGCACATTTGTATGGTATATATGCAACCGCAACCGCAACCGCAAACGCCATTTTGGGTAGACCCTTTCAATTTTGAGTGATTTTTGGATGGTGACAAGTTTGTTTTCCTTGACTTCTGCGTTAAAAATTGGTTCTACGCCCATCTGCAGGACTGCATCAGCAACAAAATAATCAAAACGAGAAAAAACGAACGGGTAATTAGCCAGTTCGACCCCTTAGTCCACTCCAGTGTCAGTCTACTCCTCTACTCTAATCTTCACTTTATTTATGCTTCATACATGCTGCACCAGTGCTGGGTCACTTGCCTTTTTGCAGAAAGAACGACCTTTACAAATTAACGTTGTTTTCAACCGCTTACTGTATGTTGTTTTTAAGGAACTTTGTTCGGCCCCGTTTGCGTGCTCTTAAACCCAGCTTGATCCGCTTCTTTTTTTCATTCGGAACAGTGTTTTTCTCTCACAGATTCCTCTAAAATTTCTCCAAATCATCCAAATTCCTCCCGAACCCTACCATCCGAACAGGACCCAATGGTACGTACATTACTAGTATGGTACGTACATGCAATCGCAAATGGCACACCAATTCAACATCCAACCAAACAATTACGTCAGGCTTGACCTCTGCTCTACAGAGGGGGTTAGGCTTTCAACTTGAATTATGGTGCGCCATCTTAAAAAAAACTCAACCCGTGGGACTAAGACAGCCTCGGATATTATGTTTAAGAAGAAGACCTTCTCATGTAGGTCGAAAAAACTTCCGAAGCTCTGCCTCACCCAAACACAGCGGCACCACAGCTCCCGTGAGACTGGAGCCTTAGACCTGTGCTTTGGCATGGGGCGGACAAGGAAATTTTTTTCAACGCGTAAATAAACCGTGCCTCCACTACCAACAAATCTGCCCTAGGGGGGTTCGAACTCTGGCCGGTAGGGTGCAAAGCGCACAGCCAGATCAACTGGTCTTAGGGTTTTCAATTTCGGTATTGCAAAAATTTCGGCCACCACCGAAACTACCGAATTTCGCGAAATTCGGCCGAAATTTCGGTGAAATTTTTTTAGAGACTAGCACATGAAGTATGCTTTTTCTAAAAAAAACATTTAAATCTAAACAAATATTAGTATGATTTATGACTACACATCTATTGAATACAAAAATATGCAATATAAACAATAAAAAATTGAGTCTAAAGTTATACAACACATGTATTAGTGTATTACAAAATTTTGGATTTTTCTTTCGGCCACCATTGAAATTACTGAATTTCGCGAAATTCCGCCGAAATTTTGCCGAAATTTTGATCCCTGACTGGTCTAGCGTTTGCTTGCTGGTGCGCCATCTTGTATTATCTCATTTCAGTTTATGCAAATGTGGTCTAATAGAATTGGTTGCTGCAAGAAAATATTTCATTTCACAAAGAAAAAAAAGAAGGCTGTGTGATTGTTTATGAAGTACTAGTAGGTTATGATAGTCACGTGGTAGTGTAGCATATCCGGAAAATAACATTAAAACATACAGGTCTTATTAGATCTTCTGTGATTCTGTGAATATTTGCAGTGAAGTCAACTGCACAATTAAATGATCTCAATCCAATCTATCAGCCTGTTCGGTTGGCTGGTTCGTATCGGTTGGCTGGTTCGTATCGTTGCTGATTTGTTTATGTGAGAAAGAAGTACTGCTGGCTGATTTATGTAAATAGTATCATGTGAGGGGCTGCCATATCCACCGCGTCATGACTCATGCTGCCCTGTCAAGCACGTCGGAGCAGTTTGATGTTGCCAAGAAGCATGGGGAGTGGGAAAACACACCTAAGCACGTCTGATCATGAAACAGAAATCCTTGGGTTGGTTCTCTGATCTAAAGCGACTATACAGTTTGTGCAAGCAAGCGGAGGTTAGCAAAAGCAGTGGAACAAGAAACACCGATTCCTTCCCATAAGAATCAACTATGCCATTTGCCATTACACTAATTGGAAACACTAGTACCCTACAAATTCGTATAGTACTTTCGCACAAGAGCACCACGGGCTCCACTTCTGACTGTCTTTGATTGATGTCGTTAGAGTCTACTATCATTCAGACATCGCCGGCGTTGCTGCCGTCCTGCTGGTACACGGCCGCCGTCCCATGGTCGCCGGCGTCGCTGAACCTGAGGCAGCCCCTAGCCTTACAGAACCGCATGAGGTAGTACACCGCCACCCCCGTGGCCGTGAAGGCAGCGCTGATGGCGTACACCTTCCAGCCGGCGATGGCCATGACGAAGACGAGGAACGCGGAGGGGACGAGGCAGAGCACGACGGCGGCCGGCAGGCGGGCCGGGACGCGGTACGGGCGCGTCAGGCCGGGCTGCTTGACGCGGAGCCAGACGAAGGCGGCGAACTCGAGGAGCATGCCCAGGCTGTAGAGGAAGTTGGCGGCGGCCACGATGCTGTCGAAGCTGAGGAAGGACATGCCCAGCGTGATGGCGGCGGTGGCCACGATGCTGACCCATGGCGTGCGGAAGACAGGAGCGCGCGCCGCGAAGACGCGCGGGAGCAGGCCCAGGTCCGCCATCCCCAGCAGCTGGAACGCCGCGCTGCTCAGCGTCGCCGAGTAGAGGCCGATGGAGGACAGCACCGCGCCCACCTCGATCCAGTACTTGAGCCAGTTGCCGGCGATCATGCCTGCGTCGTTAACGTTGCGGCGAGTGAGGTGAGCTTTACTTTACACAGAGCTAATGCATGGTTGTACACTTGTAGAAATAAATGGCAGGAATCACCAAATTCTGTCGTATGCATGGTTTCAGCTTAGTTTTCAATCGAGACTAAACACAAATAAACATGATCGGTGTTTGTTAGCTTTTCCCTATTTTTAGCCCGAACAGAAGTCTCTTTGAGAATATCTGGCAGTTGTAGTACTACTAATATCTTTGATGTTTGTTAATTAGGGCCCCTTGTACAAAATCCATTCTAAATTATAGTTCACTTGACTTTTCTGACCTTAAATTTAACCACTCGTCTTATTCAAAAATTTATGCAAAATATCACTTCTTTTGTTGTGGCTTGCTTTATTAACAAAGGTTCTTCAAGAATGACTTAAATTTAACTATGTTGGCACAAATTTTTTTTTGAATAAGACGAGTGATTAAACTTAGGTAAAAAAAAGTCAAACGAGGCGGAGAGGGTAGTATCTGTCGTAGTTGTAGTTTAGGCCTAGTTTAGTTCCCAAAAATTTGCACCCCAAACTATCACATCGAATCGTGCGGCACATGCATGGAGTATTAAATATAGACGAAAATAAAAACTAATTGCACAGTTTGGTTAGAAATCGCGAGACGAATGTTTTAAGACTAATTAGTCCATGATTAGCCATAAGTGCTACAGTAACTACCATGCGCTAATGATGCCTTAATTAGGCTTAATAAATTCGTCTCGCAGTTTTCATGCGAGCTATGTAATTAGTTTTTTTATTAGTATCCGAAAACCCCTTTCGACATCCCGAAAGATCCGATGTGACATCCAAAAATTTTTATTTCGCAAACTAAACACACCCTTATTAGCCAATTGGCCAGACAATCCCAGCTGTTCCTCTAAAAAATTTGGAATATTTTACGTGGTGGACGATGCTAGTAGCCGTATATCATTCGATTCGATTTGACTCTTTCTGCAACAGGTAAGGTAGCCTCCTGTGCCCGCCAACGCCGACTATTCATGTGTCACATGGCAACTTGACTAAAAACGCACATGAAGCTTAAGAAATCATCGTGATGTCCACTCATGTGAGAATGAATTTGAATTGAATAGAAAAGTGAAGGATATGTTTTTTTTTAGTATCTCGAGGGCCGAGGAGTCTCGGCACTCTGCGACGCGATCAGGATTGATTGGAATTAAGGGTTGGGACAGGATCCACGCACGCACCTGCGGCGTCGGCGAAGAACCCGTTCCCCCAGCTGTCGGGCGCGACGTCGAGGGCGCCGGTGGCCGCCAAGAGCGGCAGCAGGTACCCGAGCGAGGTCATGGAGACGGCGGCCACGAGCGCCTTGGGGAGCGTCTTCCCTGGGCGGTCCACCTCGCCGGCCATGGTGCTGACGCTGTCCCAGTAGTTGAGGTTCCAGAAGAGCGTGTTGAAGAAGAGCTTCCAGTCCCTCTCGCCCGCGACGACTCGCCACCGCCGCGGCCGGATCTTGGGCAGCGCGGCTCCCAACATGACCAGGAACGGCGACAGCGACGCGACGCCGAGCCCCACCGCGGACCAGCCCACGACGGTGAGCCCCGTGTAGTTGACGAACGTGAGCGCGACGTTGAAGGCGACGATGGTGGCGACGCGGGCGCGGCCCCCCGACACGGCGGGCGCGACGCGCGCCAGGTAGTCGGCGCACAGCGCCGGGAACGCGGCGCCGTTGATGGCGGCGGACACGTACTTCCAGGTGCCCATGAGGGAGCCCGGCAGGGCGCCGAAGGCGCGGTCGGCCCACAGCACGAACCCGCCGTTGCCCGGCATGGCGGTGGAGAGCTCCGCGGTCACCAGCGCCTCCGGGATGGCCCAGATGAAGGGGAAGATGAGGAAGCCGAGCAGCGCGTACAGCGGGCCCGCCGCCTGCACCGCCGGCTCCGCGCCGTAGGGGCCCCCCGCGACCTCGAAGAAGATGAGGAAGATAAGCGGCACCAGGGACAGCTTGCGGCCGCCGCCGGACCCGGACCCGGACCCATGGCCGCCGCCTCCGTCCGCCGCCAAGGCGTCAGCGGCGGCGTTCTTCTCCTCGGCGTCCCCCTCGACTCCGACTCCTAGATGGGCGTCGCGAGTCATGCCGTTGCCGATCGTGAGGCCAGGCGAGGAGGGGTGCGCAGGGGCAGTGCGGCAACTAACCGTGAACGCGATTGACCTGAAAAGGCTACGTGCGGGTGCGGTGCGCGCCCCGCGGAGTCTGGAGGGAGGAACTTGTGTTGTGACTTCTGGTAGGAGTACTCTGCACTCCGTCCCCCAAACGCTGCGTTTTGCAGGCATTTATTCGCGCAAGCTGCTCTTGTCAGTCTACCACCGATCGAGCCGACATTGGTGGTCCTTGTGAATCCAAAACCCTTTGGACATATATATTTCCTCTCGCCACAAATTTAAATCTTTTTATTTACTGCGTAGCAAATATCAATAAAAATATTTTATTTAAAATAAAAAAGTAAAATATTATGAATTATCAATATGAATCTCATGTCGTCAGCTTATACAAAATCTTAGATGTTCATTGTCATCAAACCTAACAATGCATGTCGGATAAATCTAGATGACTTTATATATATTTATTAAAACCAAAATAAATACAGTGTTTGGATTCCAACTGACGTTTCAACTGTGTTTGGGCATCCCGTTGCTGTCATAAGATGAGAAATATGCGACAATGCAACCTTTCAACGTCACGAGTGCCCTTCAAACATGGAACAACATCTTCAATCATGGTGATGTAACCGCAAGAATCTTCTCATGAGCTCCCAGCTAGCCTTTGAATATAACACAACTAGAAGGAATTTGGGGTGTAAGGCCATGTTTGTTTCGCTGAAATTTGACTTATGCTAATTTTTGTGAGGAAAAAACATTGTTCCTTTACTAAAAGATAATGATGAAGTAGTGCTGAAGAATATGACGTAATATGTAGTGACATATACCAAACCAACCTATTTGGTCAAATTCAAAGATCTGGGACACTTTCATGAATTAATTCACATAGATCTCCTGTCAAAAGAGGTAATAACCACGTCGGGAGGATCATTGGATTTATTATACAGTTTAGGTCTTATTTGGATGCACATGTATCTATCTTAATCCATATGTACTGGAGTAGAATGGAATGAAGTTTAGTTTAATTCCACTTCGATCCACTTCAACACATGTGAATTAAGATGAATATATGCGCATCCAAAATCAGCCTTAGCGGGGTGTGGCACGGATGCCGTTTCCATCAACGGGGTGCTTATATTACTACTATGACTACTCTTTGTTTTTTTAATGAACAAGTAAAAAAGCTGCCCGCTACATAAAAAAAAAGTAGCCAAGGGACACCGTACAACCACACCAAAACACAAACAAGAACTCTACAGTGCAAAAAAACACAAACAAGCACCGTTTATTCACGTGTTTGTATTTCCTTTATAATAATCAAATTATAACATCTAATTAGCATGTTCATTTGGCCGTGGCTTGTCGTAAACGATCATAAATTTCTAGACGAAACAGTATTTTTCTCTCACACAAATCAGTCAACAGTACTTCTTCACGAATCAGCGATGATATGGAAAGTGAGTGTGAAGGCAGCTTCAGTTTGCATGTAAAGGAGGTCCAAACAAAAAAAAGTTCAGTACCTCACCTTCACTTTTAAGATATATAATAACAGATCTGGCCTTGAGCGCGTCTACATCACACGATTAACTCACGTGGAAAGTCTGAGCATAATAAATACTCTCTTCGTCCACAAAAGAATACAATTCTAACTTACTAAAAAGTCAATTAATTTAAACTTTGACCAAAATAAAATATATTTTTATAATAAATTTATTTAGAGACATAAATATTAATATTATCTGTTATAAACTTAGTTAAATTTGAGCTACTTCGACCGACACAGATCCCATAGTTACATTTTTTCTGGACAGAGTGAGCAACTACAAGTGCGGACATTAGCATACGAAAATTCCTAGATTTCATCAGGATTTTAGGGCCTGGGTTTTGATGCGGCAACCGGATAGATGCAAAATACTCCTGTGGGCCAGAACGTCACACAAAAATTCCAAGAGAGCATAATTATTTGGCGAAAGAATTTGAACAGCACACTTCAAGACCAAAGAACTAGAATTTGATGCCGCCTTTGCACTTTGCATATATTTAATTTTGTCCTAGGAAACTAAAAATCAGTATTTATCAACTCGATCTGCTATATCTTTGTTCCTCAGAAGAAAATCTACATCCACTAAACATCAAAGAAGAAAAGGTAACCAAAAAATTGTGCCTAAAAATGTTCTGTAGTAATGAAAAGAATTATAGTAGCTTCTTTCTTTCAAAGAAGTTTTTCAGTGACATAACTGCAAGCCCGCCACTGATAGGCAGATGGCGAGCGAGAGGAAACCAAGCCAAGCCATCCTTGAGTTTGTTCTCCTGTTCAGTTCCTGCATTTCTACTTCCCTGAAAGAATAACAGGCAGTGTATGATTAATGAGATGTGATAAATTTTGCAAAACATAAAACTGTATTCTGGGTCTTTTTGAGGTTGAGTACATGCCTTTCACGAAGGTAAAACATTTCTTCATGGATAGATCTGATGTTATCCTCCAGCTTCCTGAGCTCCAATTCCATCGTCTACAGAACCAGGGCCATCAGCCTACGATCGTAGATTATTACTGTTGGCTGATTTGATGTGAGAGAAAAATACTGTTCTAGCTGAAAATTTACGATCGTTTACGATCAAGCGAACAGGCTGCATATATTAACAGAACTCCTTTCTTTATTCCTCAAAGGACAATACAAATCAATTACAATAACAGATATCCAGGAGTTGCCAATTGCACATACTGCTGTTCGTTACAAACTTTTTTCTAGTCCTTTTATCTTTTAATGTATCATAAACCATTGATATCAATAGCTTGCTCCTCCTTGTGCTTGTTTTTTAGTTTAATCGAGTTTTATGGTGTATCTTGGCTGTAGCGTCTATAGACTGCTCGTGTTGATGGAGACTCTTTCAGATTCTCCTTCTGGGGCTATCTTCAACAACAACACTCAAAATATAAGACTTATTCGTCTTTTGGGTAACGCTACAGGCAAAAAGTTTAATATCTATTTGACATCTTCTCCAACAACAAGATCCAAAAGATAATCCTTTCTGTAAATTGGTTTTCAGGAGAGATGATACTCATATTTGGGTTGTGTCTCTCAGACAACCCAAAATAGGTCTCCCGTATAGGTAGTCTGTTGGAGGCTGATTTTGATCTCTCGCTATCAATTTTGGGTTTAGGTCTCCTTATTGGAGACAGTCTTAATGAAAAAGATATGCATCTCTCCCCTTTGCACAAATTATTTAAAAAAGCATAAACAAATAATCTAAGGGGTGTTTGGTTTCTACGGGGCCGCCTAAAATTCCTGTCACATCGAATATTTGGACATATACATGGAGTATTAAATATAGACTAATTACGAAACTAATTACATAACTTGCGACTAATTTACGAGACGAATCTTTTAAGCCTAATTAGCCCATGATTTGACAACGTGGTGCTACAGTAAACATGTGCTAATGACAGATTAATTAGGCTTAAAAAAATCATCTCGTAAATTAGCCTCCATCTATGTAATTGGTTTTGTAATTAATCTATATTTAATGCTCTTTATTAGTATCTAAATATTCGATATGACATAAATTTTAGGAACGACTAAAGAACCAAACACCCCCTAATTCTTCCGTCATCTGGTGATCAGTGATCAGTGATCAGGAGCATCTGATCTGACATACTGACATATGGTGATCAGTGATCAGGAGCTCCCGGTGCGGCGGCTGAAAAGCTGTAAGTGATAGAAATAGAACAGGATCTGCTGGCTATAGATTTAGCATGTGTACTCATATTTAAAATAAATAGTGAGTCCTAGAACATCTACTAGTGCGGGATTAACAGATAGAGTGAGAGAGAGAGGGGTGGAGGAGGTGCAAACCATCGACCGTCTTCGCAGAAGACGGGCTGGCCATCGAGTGCTCAGTGGAGACTCGGTGGAGGCGCGGCGGTGTAGTGGCGGCGGTGTCCGCAGTCATAGGTGCGGTCCAGTGGCGGCGGAGAACCTCGTGATGGTGCTTTCCGTCACTGGCTGCGCACCCTCTCTAGATCGGATTAGGGTTGTGTCGGTGGGGCGGTGGGGCGACTGTAGATCGTTCAACCTCGTGAAGAGAGTCGCCGGCCCCCACCTCTCTTTATAGCGCAGTATGACGGGGGCCCACTAACCATGTAGGGTTGGGTGCTCCCGATCATGGCGTGGATCCAAAGGCCCAATTAGCCGTGGTTGGACATCATCTAACATTCTCCCCCTTGATCTCACCTTATGACTTAATCTTAACTTACTTACTTTATCTTGTTCACATTCCATCACAGATTAGTGCATAGAGTGTGCCTCATCGTCATGGTCAGTTGCCATTAGATTAAACAACTACAAGTCTACAATACACCTCTCTGTTTTAAAACAGATTCTCAATTAAGCCCTTATTGTCTAGGAATCATAGGCATTCCTTTAAACCCATGCCAGCTAAGTGTTCTCTGGACACGTTGGGTGGTAAGCCTTTTATAAGCGGATCCGCAAGTATTTTTTCTGTTCTTATATGCTCAAGACTAATTATGTGATCCTGGACTTTATCTTTCACAACATAATACTTTATGTCAATATGTTTGGCAGCACCACTTGACTTATTATTGTGAGCATAACATACTGCTAGATTATTATCGTAGTATAGCTTGAGTGGTTTATGTATGTCGTCTACCACTTTCAACCCGGGCATGAATTTCTTTAGCTAATTCACCTGCCATGTGGCCTCATAACATGTTATAAACTCGGCATACATTGTGGACGATGTAGTGACAGTTTGCTTTTAGCTTTTCCACGATATAGCTCCTACTGCGAAAGTGAATATGTATCCTGACGTGGATTTTCTGTCATCTCCCGCATAATCAGAATCTGTATACCCCTTTATGTGTAGGGAATCATATCTTCTGTGCGTTAGCATGAGACCCTTCATACCTTGCAGGTAACGTAAAACTTTCTTTACTAATTTCTAGTATTCTATTCCTGGATTACTCTGATATCTGTCAAGTAACCCGGTAACAAATGCTAAGTCAGGGTGAGTACACACTTGAGCATACTATAAACTTCCGACAGCTAAACTATATGGAACCGCTTTCATTTGATCGATCTCATATTGGTTCCTGGGATATTGAAATTCTCCATATCTGTCACCCTTGACTATAGGAGTAGGTGAAGATTTACAATTTTGCATATTGTATTTCTTTAGAACCTTTTCTAAGTATGCCTTTTGTGATAATCCTAAAACCCCCTTATCTCTATCTCGGTGAATCTCTATTCCTAGGACGAACGAAGTTTCACCAAGATCCTTCATATCAAACTTTAAGGACAAAAACTTCTTTGTTTCTATTAGTAGATTAACATCACTGCTAGTGAGCAAGATGTCATCCACATACAAGACTAGAAAATGTATTTCCCTTTCTTGAACTTTGCATAAACGCAATTGTCCTCTATATTTTCTTGAAACCCAAACTTTCTTATTGTACTATCAAACTTTAAATACCACTGTCTTGAAGCTTGTTTTAATCCATAAATAGATTTCTTCAGGTGGCATCCCATATGTTCTTTTCCTTCCACAACAAAACCTTTCGGTTGTGCCATGTAAATATTTCTCTCCAAATCCGCATTTAGGAATGTCGTCTTTACATCCATTTTATATAATTCTAAATCGTAATGTGCTACAAGCGCCATTATGATTCTAAAAGAATCCTTACATGAGACTGGAGAAAATGTCTTATTATAATCTATACCTTCTCTTTGTGTGAAACCTTTCACCACAAGTCGCGCTTTAAACCTTTATATATTCCCTTTGGAGTCATGTTTAGTTTTATAGACCTATTTACAGCCTACTATCTTGACTCCTTTAGGAATTGTTTCTAAGTTTCAAACACCATTGGTTTTCATTGATTTTATTTCATCTTCCATGGCTTCAAGCCACTTGGATGAGTGAGCGCTTCTCATGGCTTCTTCAAATGAGGTGGGATCACCCTCTATTTGAAATTCCTCACATTCATAAACTTCGTAGTCATCAGGAATGGCTGATCGCCTGACTCTTTGAGACCTTCTAGGGGTCTCGTTAGATGATGCTTGTTCTGTATAAGGCTGTTGTTGCTCTTCCTCATGTGTGACAACGAGTTCTAGGGGATCCTAAAGGACAGGTCCTCATGTTCATTTATTGTTGTCACAGGAGAACTAACATCAGGTGTTGTAACTACAGTGTCTTGCATTATTGGTACAACAACAATAGGTAGCATGAAGAATGGCTCCTAAACCATAGGAGTGGGCACATATACCCATTTCTCTTCAAAACTAATTTCACGTGCTACCATGCTCCCTCTAATTATATCATCCTCCAAGAAGACAGCATGTCTTGTTTCTACAAACTTTGTTTGTCTGTTAGGATAATAGAAGCGATAACATTTTGACTTTTCTGGATAGCCAGCGAAATGGCAACTGACTATCTTGGAGTCCAGCTTCCCTATGTTTGGGTTAAAACCTTTTGCCTTAGCTAGACAACCCCACACACATAAATAGTTAAGTGAGGATTCCTTTTCTATCCATAATTCATACGGTGTTTTGGACACCGACTTGCTTGGCACTCGATTAAGAATATGAATGGCGGTTTTTAATGCCTCCATCCATAAACTTATCGGTAGGGTAGAGTAACTTATCATGCTTCTCACCATGTCCATTAAGGTACGGTTGCATCTTTCAGCTACTCCATTCTGCTGAGACTCGCTCGATATAGAATACTGGGCTACTATGCCATTTTCCTGTAAAAACCTTGCAAAGGGTCCAGGAACTTGGCCATATGGGGTGTGTCGACCGTAGTACTATCCCCCACGGTCAGACCTTACTACCTTAATCTTTAAGTTGTGCTGATTTTCTACTTCAGCCTTAAATATCTTAAATTTATCCAATGCTTCTGATCTTTCTTTAATTGGATAAATATAGTCAAAACAAGAGTAGTCATCTGTGAATGTTATAAATGAATCATAACCATCCACACTCTTCACAGAAAAAGGACAACAGATATTTGTGTGAACTATTTCTAAAATTACTGCACTTCGTTTGACATCTTTCTTTATTTTCTTAACAACTTTTCTTTTATGCAATCTATGCATGTTCTAAATCTAAAAATTCTAAAGGCAGAAGAATTGATTTCTTAATCAATCGCTCTATTCTCCCCCTCGAAATATGGCCTAAATGACAGTGCCATAATTTCGAAGATACATCATGCACTCTCTTCCGCTTATTTGTTGCATTCATAGACGAGAAAGCATTCTCATTCTCAGTACTTACATCATTCACATTCTCAGAAAATGATAATAAATAAAGCTTGTCTTGTCGGAAGGCAAGACCAACATATTTATTATTATAAATAATCTAACATTTTTCATTACCAAAATGGCAATCATATCTATCATCGTCTAAACATGAAATACTTATTAAGTTTCTTCGCAAAGAGGGTACAAATAGAACATATGAAAGCTTAAGTAGAGAGCCATCAACTAATTCTAGAGGAAGATCTCCAATGGCTTCAACTTCAACTTCAACTTCGACTCCATTTGCTACTTTAATTCTTCTTTCTCCTCTTTGTAGGGTCCTCCTCATACGAAATCTCTGTAATAAATTTGCAACATGAACAGTTGCACCTGAATCAATCCACCAAGTAGATTTTGCATAACTTAAATACAAGGATTCATCTATGAATGTAATGAAATCCTCACCTCTCTTCAGAAGGCTCTTCAGGAAGTCTGGACTATCCCTCTAGTAGTGTCCATGCTTCTTGCACCATTTACACTAATCCTTCTCAACTTGAGTATTGTTGTTCTTCGGATGGTGGTCATTCTGAGGGGCTTTTCCTTGAGGTTTGGCATTCTTATTGAAGTTCTTTTTCTTATTATCCTTCACAAGGTTAGAAGAGTCACCATGTAAGGATTTCAGTCTCTCCTCTTCTTGAACACACATTGCGATGAGCTTCTCTATATCCCACTTATCGGGCTGCATGTTGTAATTAACAACAAAAAGTTTCATATTCCTTTGACAAGGAAGCAAAAACCAAATGAATCAGGAACTTATCCTTGAGCCCCAAATCCATTGGCTTCAGCTTCGAAGCCGTGTTGCTCATCTTCAATATGTGCTCTCTGATACCGCCACCCGTATACTTCTCATTGAACAATTTCTTGATCAAAGTACTGGCATAAGTCTTTGAAGAGCTAGTGAACTGACTCTCCACCTTCTTAAGATACTCTATGGCGGTATCACAATCTAGGATAGACCATCTTATTGCATCTAAAATTGTGGACTTAGCCAACATCAAGCACCTGCGGTTTGAAATATCTCATTTCTTGCGTTCGAGATCATACTTCATCCGTATTTCTGCATGATCTCGTTGTCGAGCAGTGAAATCAGCATCAGTCTCATTATCTTCCCTCATCAGGTCCACTGGCTCAGTCGGACACGAGGAGGTAAGCGCTAGGTCATTTTCAGACAGCGCAAGTGCTAGTTCATACTTCTCTCGCCATACCCTGTAGTTGCCCCCTTCAAGAGGCGGTATGTGCGAGATAAAAGCCATTGGGTTGAGTCCTGAAAAACACCGTTAGAAATAGTGAGAAAAATATGACATCATAATTGCATGCTTTAATTTAACGTTGGTCAAAATTAAAACATACAACATTTTTATACACTAATTCTACATCACTGTTGGACAAAAATAGAATTAATGCATGGAAAACTTATAAATAAACATTATAATATTGCTATTATCAACGTTGGTCAGAAAAATAACAATATTATAATTTACTGACTAAAAATGACTACTCTTCAAATTAAATTCTCCCATTGGTTCGAATTTAATTAGAAGATGATAAACTTTAACTTGCAGCGGAAACATGAAAAAAATATGTATCTACTTTTCAGAAGCATTTAACTATGCTAATCTACTCTCTAAAAAATATCCAGTTGGTTCAAATTTTAACAGAGATTAAAACTAGACAAAAAATCATCAAAATTTACTTCTGAAAATGAATAAAACAATAACTCAGTGTGTAATGTTCATATAGCCCAGCCCGATGAAACAGCGAAATTTGACCCGGCCTGCATTGTTCTCGCGCGCGCTGCGCCTTCCTAGGCCGTAACCTGGGCCTGGGCCGGCAAAGCCGCCCGCCTGGGCCGAATCTAGGTCCAGTGAATCACAGCCGTTGATCACGATCGGACGGCCAAGCGACGTTTGCGCGAGAACAAAACCACCGCCGTGGCGCGGATGCCCAAACCCTAACTCATTCTCGCCTCCCTCCATCTCCTCTCCTCAGCGTAGCTGGAAGAGAAAGAGAGAGAGCAACACAGAGGCGCCGCTATCGGTCCCCTCGTCGGCGCGAGCGCGCCGCCGTCGAGCGGTCTAGGCAACGGTGCCCTCATCACCCATACGCGCTGCGGTGGGTTTGCCCTTAACCCTTGATCTTACTAGCGCCATCGTAGGTCCCCTCGTCGGAGCGTGCGCTCCCCAGTGGGTGAGCGCGGCGTCGTCGAGCGGTCCTATGATGGTGCCCTGGGCCGGGGCTCGCGCGAACAGTGGCGAGCGCGGCTCGGCTTCTCCCCGCGCGCCGACGAGGCAGCGGCGGAGTTCCTTCCCACGCGACGACGGGATTCAACCCGCGCGACGGCGGTGGTAACGCGCGGCGGAGAGTCCAGGTAGGTCCTCCCCTCCTTCATCCAATCTGTTTCTAGGGTTAGGGTTTCGGGTTGGAGTTCGATCTGATTTGAATCATCTCCTAATTTCTTCTACTCGGTTTCTTATCCCGAGAAGATAGAGCTATGCCTAGTTAGGCGATTGATACCAATGATAGAAATAGAACAGGATCAACTAGCCATAGATCTAGCATGTGTACTTATATTTGAAATAAATAGTGAGTCCTAGAACATCTACTAGTGCGGGATTAACAAATAGAGTGAGAGAGAGGGGTGGAGGAGGTGCAAACCATTGGCCGCCTTCGCAGAGGACGGGCTGGCCATCGCAGTGCTCGGTGGAGACTCGGTGGAGGCGCGGCGATGAAACGCGACGGTGCAGTGGCGGCGTTGTCCGCAGTCGTAGGTGCGGTCCAGTGGCGGCGGCGAACCTCGTGATGGTGCTTCCCGTCACTGGTTGTGCATCCTCTCTAGATCGGATTAGGGTTGTGTCGGTGGGGTTACTGTAGCTCGTTCAACCTCGTGAAGAGAGCCGTTGGCCCCCACATCTCTTTATAGCGCAGTGTGATAGGGATCCAACAACCATGTAGGGTTGAGTGCCTCCGAACAAGACACGGACCAAGAGCCCAATTGACCAATTGGTTGGAGATCATCTAACAGCAGGTGCCAAAAGATAATAGGAAAGTTCTTGGTTTTGGCAGTCATTCTGATGGCTTGGTCACTTTGGAATACGGAGTAGTACTCAAGAGTATTCAGGCAGGGCGTGTTCAGTATGGTCACTCTTTGCGATCACATCAAGGAGGAGCCGAGCCTTGGGGCAAGAGCAGTAAATAGGGTGGTGTGATTCCTCCAGGCTCCTATTGCTGATCCACTAGTAGGCGCTAGTGTTTCCTGTTGGCATAGTTTGTGTGTTTAGGCTTTCGGCCTTTTTCAGTTTTCAGTCTTTCTTTTCTTCTCTGTTCATCAGGTAGTTATGTTGGCCTGTGCAGGTAGCTGTCGGTTGTTGTTTTCTCTGTTTATTTGTTTGTAGTTGGTTGTAAATTACCTTTTATTAAAATATGTCACTACTATAGGAATCAATTTACGCAGCGTGGCCAAAATGGGCTCCGTGGCGGGCACCTCTTTTGCCCGCCACGGTTAACCGGTGGCCGGCCAGCGAGGCCGGCCACCGAGGCGCCCACTGCGGGAAAAGAGTTTACCGCGGCGGGCCACCTTACTTGCCCGCCGCAGAAAATCATTATTTACTGCGGCGGGCGCCGCGGTTAATACGATTTACCGTGGCGGGCTGTTTAAACTGCCCGCCGCGATAAAGAGTTGTTTTACCGAGGCAAGCGCTTTATCTTGCCCGCCGTGGTAAAGCCTGTACAAATACACAGCACCACCCCTTCATCTTCTCCATGGGTCTTCCTCTCTCAAACTCATGGAGGGAGGCTTTGCCCTAAAATTTGAGGAAACTTTTGATTTGAGTTGAAGGGCTTGGATTTGAGGGAGGAGGACATCATAAGAGGTTCATAAAGGCTCTCCCTCTCTCCTTCCATCCTCTCTCTCTATTTCCATCACCTAGAGTTCTCTCTAGATCTAGATCTAGATCTAGATCAATTTTAATGGAAAAAAATGATGTCATGTATTTCTTTATTCATCATAGATGCATGCTTCATCTTTCACATCGTCATTTCCTCTCTTTTTCATGATTTTGGACGTAAAAATAATCAATTTCTCCTAATTCTTCTTTATTTAATGTTGATTGTGACGGATAATGTTCGCAGGTATGATGGATAGGTCGGAATGGATGTACCGGATCGATAGAGTGAATGATCCGCGGTACCTCTTTGAATTAAGAAAGTTTATTGCTGCTGGTAAAGCTCACCGTGAGAGACTGAAGCGGATGACAACCATATGTCCATGTTCTCGTTGTAAGAACCTGAAAGCCCACCGAGACAGCGAGGTGCAAACTCATTTGATCATGTATGGTTTCGTCGAGGGCTACACAGTCTGGACATTTCACGGCAAAAGAGTTGGTGCGAGTGGCGGTGCATCTAGAGTGAGCTCTTCGACACCGACGACGACAGCACCACCGGTGAATAAAGATCCTTTAGGAGCACCCGGCTCCTCATCATCTTCAGCACCAGCTGCGCCAGCCGACAGTGACAACAGTTGTCGTGATTACATCACGGTGGATGATCTAATGCAAGACATGGCCGACGAAGCCGGCGACGGTGGGGATGGTTAGGATACTATGAGCCAACCCGAGGATGTGCAGCTTGTTGAAGATCTAGTCAAACACTTCGATGAAGACGACGTTGTGTTGGGTTGCCCAAAGTGGTTGGAGAATTTCAGAGAGTTGAAGCAGGCGGCAGTTGATCCTCTCTATAAGGACGGCGGCAATTGTCTGAAGGAGGGCACGGCGCTCCGTTTTAACCTCCATATGTTGATGTTGAAGGCTCATCATGGTTGGTCTGACACTAGCTTCAATGAGTTGTTAAGCTACCTTGCCACCACGTACCCAACGGCTAACAAGGTGCCCGCCAATACTTATCGGGCCAAGAAGCTGATCCGGCCAGTGGCGATGAAGCTTAGAAAGTTTGATGCATGCCCTAACCACTGCATCCTGTATTGGGGCAATGAGTACGAGAATTTGATGAGTTGTCCGCACTACGGCTTTAGTCGGTACAAGAAAAATGCTGGTTGTCACGTGGATGTAGAAGACGAGGAAGGCTTGCGGGGTGGTCGGAAGAAGAATAAGAAGGGGGCAAAGAAGAACAGTGCGGCCAAACAGATCTTGGCTCAGCAGGACGATGAAGAAGAGGGTTACACGCACAGGAAAAGTCCAGCACTATCGGTGTGGTACCTGCCCGTGATCGATCGCCTGCGTGCAATATTCGGAAACCCGGATGATGCCAAGCTCATGTCCTGGCATGCATCTGCTGACCGCCTAAAAGACGATGGCAAGCTACGGCACCCATCCGATGGCAAGTAGTGGAAGGATTTCGACGAGGCCTATCCGGAGTTTGGCAAGGAGCCTAGGCATGTTAGGTTCGCGCTGAGTACCGACGGGATGAACCCGTTCGGTGAGCTTAGCAGCTCGCACAACACTTGGCCCGTCGTGCTCACCATGTACAACCTACCTCCCCATCTATGTCAGAAGCGTAGGTACCTTATGCTGACTATGCTTATCTCCGGACCGAAGCAGCCCGGCAACGATATAGATGTGTTCCTAGAGCCGTTCATGGAGGAAATGAAGATACTATTTGATGTTGGGGTCTAGATGGTGGATGCATCCCGCAAGGAGAAGTTCACACTAAAAGCAATCATCTTTGTCACCATCACCGATTACCCTAGTCTCTTCTCACTGTCGGGGCAGATCAAAGGGAAGACCGGCTGCATAATTTGCATCGACAGGACCTGCTACACTTACCTTAAGGGATCCAATAAGATGGTGTACACGAGGCATAGACGGTTCCTCGCCAAAAATCATAGGTATAGAAGAAGTATTATGAACAAATACTTTGACAATCAGGATGAGTCGCAGCGTGATCAACAGACGCAAACTAGTTGGGGGACAAAGGTGTATGAGATGGTTAAGGACATGGATCAGGTGGAGTTTGGAAAGAAGAAGAAGCCGCCTGAAGAGAGGCCCAAGCAGACAAGGAAGCGAAAGCAGGACCAGACGAAGGAAGTCCCCACCGCCATTCCTTTCAAGAAGAAGTCAATTTTCTTCAAGTACCCGTCGTATTGGAAAACACTGAATACACCCCATGCCATCGACTGCATGCACCTAGAGAAAAATGTCTTCGAAAGCACGATCGGTGTCCTGCTGGACATCAAGGGCAAGACAAAGGATGGTATCAAGTCACGAACGGATCTTGTCAATCTGGGCATCAGGCCAGACCTTCACCTGGGACCGCCTCAGAATGGTAAAGTCGATATCCCGGGTGCGGCCTACAACCTAACGCAAGACGAGAGGACGGCTTTTCTTAAGTTGCTTAGGGGTATCAAGGTGCCGACTGGTTTCTCTTCCAATATCAAGAGCTTGGTCTCCATGAAAGACCTCATAATGATCGGCTACAACTCACACGACTGCCACGTCATGCTGACAGTGTTCCTACCAATTGCGATTAGGGCTATCTGTACAGAGTACGTGAAGATGGTCATCACACGGATGTCATACTTCTTTAACTGCATCACCTAGAAGGTCATTGATAAGGCTGAGCTGCCTGCCCTGAAGGTGTTCATCGCGGAGACCCTTTGCTAGCTCAAGATGTGCTTTCCACCATCTTACTTTGATATTATGCCACACCTAATGATGCATATGGTCGATTAGATCCATCAACTGGGCCCTGTGTACCTACACCAGATGTGGATGTACGATCGGTTCATGTCCACCCTCAACAGATACGTCCATAACCATGCTTACCCGAAGGGCTCTATGATCGAGGCATACACAACGGAGGAGGCCGTGAACTGGTGTATGAGGTACATAAGAGATGGGAGGGTGATTGGGCTGCCTGTCCATCACCATGAAGGCAAAACCTCAGGGATGGGGTGCACAGGCCGAAAAGTACGCACCGATGTGGCAAATCAAATGGTGCAAGAAGCTCATTACAACATCCTTCATCAGTTAGTGAGCATGGAGAAATACATTGAAAAGCACCTGGAAGAGATCCGTGCCGCTAACGACGGACAGCGCACGGAGGCATGGGTCCAGAACCATCACAAGACCAATTTTCATAGAGTGGCTCAAAGAGCAACACATACCCCTTGAAGGATGCCCTGATGAAGATACGGAGACCGTTAAGAGGCTTGTGTTAGGCCCATCTAGCCAAATCACCACGTGGCAAGGGTATGACGTCCAGGGCTATAGGTTCCACATGAAAGACAAGGACAAGAAGAGCTCGGCATAGAACTGTGGTGTTCGATACGAGGGCAAAGAAGAGTTCATGGGCCAGAGGAGGCAATACTATGGGCAAGTCAAAGAAATATGGGAACTTGACTACGGTCGAAACCTACGCATAACCATCTTCCGTTGCTAGTGGGTCAAACCGAATGCGGTTGCAGTGGGCAGTTATGGGCTAACCACCGTGGACCTCAAAAGTATCGTCTACAAAGATGACACGTGGGTACTAGCAACCAATGTCGTGCAAGTGGCCTACTATATATATGCAGAGGACCCAAAAAGGCATGTGGTTGTGTCTGGAAAGCAGCGGATTGTGGGAGCTGATGGGGTGCAGAGTCCCGAACAATACAACAACTATGCAGAGCTCGAGCTTTTTACCGATCATCCAAAGAAGATCAAGGCCGTCGAGGACCAATTCAACAAGTCCAGGATGATGCCGTGGGCCCGCCTCGACGATGAGAAGAGGACGGTGAAAGCACCTGCACCAAAATGATATATGTATCCTAGAGACATATATGTAATAATATAGCTCGATCTACTGAAGACAAGTTTTGTAACTTATTATTAATATCATGGAACCATACTACTCTACTAGTACTACTGAATCTACTACTACTACTATACAATACTACTCTACTAGTACTACTCAACCTACTGCTACTATCTATTGTACTAATACTACTCTCTACTACTCACATGTACTCTACTACTAGACAACACTACTCTACTACTACTACACAGCAAATGCAAAATGCAAAAATAAGTTTTAGATTGATAATAAATATCAGTGTTAGATTGAATGAGAAAATGCAAAAATATTAACCGTGGCGGGCACGTAATAGCGCCCGCCGCGGTTAATAGATTAATCATGGCGGGCAGTCTAAGGTGCCCGTTGCAGTAAATATTTACTGCGGCGGAAGGCTTATATTGCCCGCCGCGGTTAATTAGTGGCTATATATGTGACCCCTGCCCCTGTCCTCCTCCCCTGTGCCCGTGCCCCGCCCCCGTCCTCCTCTCCCCGAAACCCTTGCTCTGGCCGCCGAGCTCCTCCAAGCTGGGCCCTATCCCCGGAACCGTAGCGCCGGCCACCGAGCTCCTCCACGGCCACCGCACACGCCCCCCGCCCCCGTCCTCCTCCCCTATGCCCATGCCCCGCTGAAGGGTCGAGATGGCGGAGTAGAGGGAGGGTGAATAGTCTTTTCTAAAATTAATTATGTCGGCTAACCGATACAAATGCGGAATTAAAACTATCGGTCTAGCCAAGACTATACCCCACTATATATGTTCACTAGCACCTTGCAAAGATAACAATTATGCAACAAAGGTGCCGGGCTAGTTAGAGCTCTCCTAACCAATTCTAGAAGCAAGGTCACACAAACCTATGCCACTAGTACTTTAAGCTACAAGGGAGCTCCTACACATGCTAGTAAGCAAAAGCACAAAGCTAACTAAGCTCACTAGCAATGCTCAATAACAAGGCAACCAATGCCTAATTAGAGAGTGCAAAGACTTAGCTACACAAACTAAGTAATGTGACTAACAAGGTTACACAAACCAAATTAGCCACGCAAGGGAGCTACTTCTATGCTACATAAGCAAGAAAGTAATTAGCAAGCTACACAAGCTATCTAATTACAAGAGCAACTACACAAGCTTAATATGTATAAAAGTAATTTGCAAGCTTGTGTAATGGGGATGCAAACCAATGGGAAGAACAAGGTTGACACGATGATTTTTCTCCCGAGGTTCACGTGTTTGCCAACACGCTAGTCCCCATTGTGTCGACCGCTCACTTGGTGGTTCGGCGGCTAATTAGCATCACCCGCTAAGCCTGCACGTCGGGCGCCGCAAGAACCTACCCCTTGAGTGAGGGTAGCTCAATGACACGCTTTACTAGAGTTGCTCTTCGTGGCTCCCGCAGGGCGAGCACAATGCCCCTCACAAGCACTTCTCCGGAGCGCCGCACAAGCTTCTTGCGCGCTTCGACGGAGACTACCACCAAGCCGTCTAGGAGGTGGCAATCTCCAAGAGTAACAAGCACCATCGGCTTGCAACTCGATCACCTAGTGCCACTCGATGCAACCTCACGATGCAATCGCACTAGAATCGCTCACTCACACAATCGGATGATCGCTATCAAGTATGTGTGTGATGGAGGGCTCCCAAGCACTCACAAGCATGGACACTAGGTCCCTTGAGGTGCTCATCACCAGCCATGGCCGAAGGCCACTTCTATTTATAGCCCCAAGGGCTAAACTAGCCGTTACCCCTTCACTGGGCAACTGTCGAGCCGACCGGACGCTCCGGTCGTGTTGACCGGACGCTGGACCTCAGCGTCCTGTCGCCCGCAGACGGCCACGTGTCCCGGTTCCAACGGTCACTTGACTTGACCGGACGCAGCAGCTTTCAACTGACCGGACGCTGAACCCCCAGCGTCCGGTCATTTCCAGTAAGGTACCGACCTCGACCGGACATGTCCGGTCACACTTGATCAGACGCAGCCAGCGTCCGGTCACACTCCAGCTTCTGCTACACTCCACGTCAGCATGACCGGACGTAGGCAGTCAGCGTCCAGTGCATTTGGATCCAGCGTCCGGTCACTTGACCAACGCTGGCATCTCCTCCATTTTCTTCACCCTTGCTCAAGTGTGCTAACCACAAGAATTTGCATCCGGCGCAATAGAAAATAGACATTCCATTTTCCCGAAAGTGCCGATATGCAAACACCACCTCCTTTGTAAATGTGCCAACACCACCAAGTGTACACCATCATGTGTATGTGTGTTAGCATTTTCACAATCATTTCCCAAAGGATGTTAGCCACTCAACTTGCCACGCCACTCGATCCTAGCGACAATGCAAAGTTAGATCACTCGAGTGGCACTAGATGACCGATATGCAAACAAGTTTGCCCCTCTTGATAGTACGGCCATCTATCCTAAACCCGGTCATAAACTTCTCTACACACCTATGACCGGTGAAATGAAATGCCCTAGGTTATACCTTTGCCTTGCGCATTCCATTCCATCTCCTTCAATGTTGATGCAACACATGCACCAACATGATCAACAATAATATGATCCACTTCATATCATCATGTGATCATATTGGTTCATCGATCTTGACTTTACTTGCTCTTCACCGTTGCCATCGTCCATCGGCGCCAAGTCTTGCTCAAGCTTCACCGTCATGCGGTCCATCACTCCAAAGCCTTCGACTTGCCCTTCACGCTTGCAACCAGTCCATCAAGCCAAGTCTTGTCTTGATCTTCTCCACCTTGATCACATGACTCAATGTCATGTCTCATATGCATTTAAGCTCCTTCATCATCACATGTGTGAGCTTTGCAACATTTCCAAGCCATTTTCACCTTCATGGCATATGTTGCTCACACACATGTACCTGTGGACTAATCACCTGTGTATCTCATATAAACACAATTAGTCCACCTAAGTTGTCACTCAATTACCAAAACCAAACAAGGACCTTTCACCCGCCCCCGTCCTCCTCTCCCCGGAACCCTTGCTTCGGCCGCCGAGCTCCTCCGTGCTGGGCCCCGTCCCCAGAACCCTAGCGCCGGCCATCGAGCTCCTCCGCGGCCACCGCACGCGCCCCCCACCCCCGTCCTCCTCCCCCGTGCCCTGCCCCCGTCCTCCTCTCCCTAGAACCCTTGCTCCGGCCGCCGAGCTCCTCCGCGCTGGGCCCTGTCCTCGGAACCCTAGCGCCGGCCACCGAGCTCCTCCACGGCCACCACACGCGCCCCCCGCCACCGTCCTCCTCCCCGGTCATCGTCCACATGCCGGGCCCTGTCCTTGGAGCACAGACGGGCTCTAGCCGCTACCTCCTCACTTGGAACCTGCTACGCCCAGGCCGAGGTAAGAACTAAGTTCCAACAAACTAAAACAGCATTGCCATAGCTTGTTTTATTTTCCTTTTTATCAGATATTTGTAATGTAAACTATGGGTCTCCACTGTGGACATCTCAACAGAGTGAAAAGTCTGAAAATATGATGTGTAGCTACAGTTACATCTTCTATAATTCATTTATATTTGAATATTGATATGGCCATGGTAAGAATTAATTATACAGGGTTAATATTTTTGCAAGCGGAAAGGTGGGCGCTGTTACGTGCCCGCCACGATTAATATTTTTGCTGCCTATGATGCCAAAGAATATTAACCGTGTAATTAACCTCCTTGGCATCTATTAACCTCCTTTGCAAACATATTAACCGTGTAGCTACAGTTACATCTTCTATAATTCTTTTTGCTACCTATGATGCCAAAGAAATTTGTGACAAAATTCTGAGCATATGCCACTGCCTATGATGCACCTTGCCTTTAAACTGATCACATGCTAAATTTGTGAGAATTTTGAGATGAATTGGTCACTCTGCTACAATTTTGCCAAATTTGATATAATTTTGGTGGTGGTGCTACCTATTTCTCTACTTAATCTATTCCTATACTGTCTACTACTACTGTCCTCCTATACTACTCCTATACTACTGTTGTATACTACTACTAGTATACTACTACTAGTATACTACTACTACTACCTACTACTACTCCCTCCTCCTCTACTCCCTCCTCCTCTACTGCCTACTCCTCTACTATGCTCTTGCTGACTAAATTGAGCAGTTCCTCGATCTACTACTCTTACTCTTACTGACTAAATTTGATTGAGCTATGATGGGGGTTTATTACTGCCTATGCTGCCTATGATGCCAAAGAAATTTGTGACAAAATTCTGAGCATATGCCACTGCCTATGATGCACCTTGCCTTTAAACTGATCACATGCTAAATTTGTGAGAATTTTGAGATGAATTGGTCACTCTGCTGTAATTTTGCCAAATTTGATATAATTTTGATGGTGGTGCTACCTATTTCTCTACTTAATCTATTCCTATACTGTCTGCTACTACTGTCCTCCTATACTACTGCTATACTACTGTTGTATACTACTACTAGTATACTACTACTAGTATACTACTTTCTAGTAGTATACTACTACTACTGCCTACTACTTTCTAGTAGTATACTACTACTGCCTACTACTTTCTACTAGTATACTACTACTAGTATACTACTACTGCCTACTACTACTCCCTCCTCCTCTACTGCCTACTCCTCTACTCCCTCCTCCTCTATTGCCTACTCCTCTACTATGCTCTTGCTAACTAAATTGAGCAGTTCCTCTACTACTCTTACTCTTACTGACTAAATTTGATTGAGCTGTGATGGGGGTTTATTGCTGCCTATGTTGCCAAACAAACTTTTGAGCTGTACAGCTCTTACTCTACTCCTCTTACTCTACTCTACTCTACTCTCACCTCCTCTAGTCTTCTACTCTATCTTGATGGCCGAAGGACTTAGCCCTTTGGGGCCGAATTTTGAAACTATCTTGATGGCTTTTGTTTGGTATTTGCAATGATGATTCTTTTCACACTTCTAAGCTGAGGCAGTGGCATATGCAATGATGTGAACCCTTTTATGCTAAGGCAGCGGCGATGATGATCGAGTGCCTCCGCTAAACTAGGATGGCTTGTATACCAGATACAAGCAACCAGTTTAAAAGTGATGTGATGATAATGGGGCAAATCTGAGCCAACTACTACTACTTTACTACTCTAGTACTACTCTACTTTACTACTCTATAACTGTGTCTATACAACTGAAATATGTATTCAATGTAGCTTTCCAATGGTGGAGGAACCGATAAGCGAATGGCGCGACCCTACCCCTAGTGCATCATCATCAACTAGCCTCGAGAGCCAAGTGTCCGTGACCCCAAGGCCAACAAAGAAGCGTCGTATAGAGGACAAAGATGATCTGACCTACCAACTGAGGGACGACGAAGTTGAAAGTGCGCGGTCTCCAAACCTTGAACAGATGCCGGTGGTGCCTCGAGAATTGAATTTCGAGAAGGAACAAGTCAGGGACAAAGAACCCCCTGCTCCATCTCCAACCACTTCAGGCAAGTCTAGGGGTCAGAGGACAAAGCTGAGAAGGGGGGAACACGGGAGGCACCGAAGGGAAACCCACAGCGAAGTCCATGTGATCCATGAGGTGGGACCAAAGGGAAACCCGTTGTCGCCACCCACGGTCCTTGCCAAGTTTAGCAACCAGGTGGCATGTATAGTCAAGGACAAGGTGGAGATCACTTGGGAGGAGTGGAACAATGTCCCGGTTGACTACAAGACACATATCTGGGGTGAGGTGACGAGGAGCTTCCATTATCCCAAGGACGCCGATCTGAACAAGTGTAGGGAGTGGGTCATGCACGTGGCAGCAAGAGCCTTTAGAAACTTCAAGTCCATGCTGACTAGGTACTACCTAAAGCTAGGCAAGTCACCCTGTGTCAAATACACTATGGTGAAGGAACATCACTGGAAAGAGTTCTGCAAACAAAGAACAACAGAAGAAGCAAAGGCAAAGAGCGCCAAGTTCAGTGCACTCGCGAAGAAGAACCTGCACCCCCACCACTTGGGCATGACTGAGTTTGCTGGTAAGAGGCCCCAGTGGCGGGAGGAAGAAAGGGCTAGAGCTGCTGCTGGGCTTCCCGATCCGTACGATGGTGTAGACTTGAGGGCTAAGGACTTCATCTATGCCCGCAAGCCAAAGAAGCTCAAGGAGGGTGCGAGTAAGTTCAATGAGCCCAAGTTCGAGGAGGTGGAGAGGGCTGTCATCGAGGCCGCTAAATCCAAGGACAGCTTCGAGGTTCGTAGGGGCCAGGACTTGCTGACCCTGGCGCTGGGAACCCCTGAGCACCGTGGCCGTGTCCATGGCATGTCGTCGAAGATGAGCTGGAACTCAGTGGAGTCATGGCAATCCGACGCTGCCACATACCGGTCAAGGCAGAGGTACAAGGAGGGTATCTTTCAGAAGGGCTATGATCAAGGCATGGCCGAAATGATCAGCCGGTCCATAAAAGAAGCCTTCACGAGCAATGACCCAGATATGGTGTCAATGAGGTCACAGATGCTTCGCCAGGCTAGCGTGGCCGTGCCTCAAGTTCCACAAGGGTAGACACAAGGGCAGCCACTGCCGATGATCGAGGATCGCCCAAGGCACCCCATCGACGACATTCGAGAACCCATGCGCGTCCACCTCATGATCCCGTTCGGTAGGGCGAAAAAGTTGACCGTGGGTGAGGGTTACATGCACCCCAAAGAAGATATCAAAGATTTCAACCAAGACCAGATCCCTACCAACTATGCTGCCGTAATACTTACATGGTATGCGACCGAATACGAAGAATTTGAAATGGAATATCCAACTGCAGAAGGGGTAACGATCCTTGGAGCTGCCTTGGGTTCCGAAGTCCTATGGAACAAGGATGACATAGAGATCATTCTCTCGATGCCGACTTCTACGCTGACGGTGACACCAGCATCACAACCATCCGTTGCCGGATCTTGTCCCCCCGATGATCCGGATCACGGCGACGGCGATGACGAAGGCAATGGTGGGGATGACAAGGGAAGGAACTCACCCCGAGGCACAAGCCCTCACCCTCGTTCTCCTCCTCCAACAACAAGTCCACCTCCACCTCTCGGCAGTCCGTCTAAGGGCACGAGCAAAGGACCGGGAGGCACAAGCCCTCACCCTCGTTCTCCTCCTCCAACAACAAGTCCACCTCCACCTCCCGGCAGTCCGTCTAAGGGCACGAGCAAAGGACCGGGAGGCACAAGCCCTTACCCTCGTTCTCCTCCTCCAACAAGTCCACCTCCACCTCCCGGTAGTCCGTCTAAGGGCACGAGCAAAGGACCGAGAGGCACGGAGGAACCGGGGGCAAAGACACCGCCTGCTGCCATTGCGAGCACAAGTCACTGTCCTCCACCGCCGGTGAAGACTAAAGGCAACCAAGGGCAGCTCACATACTCACTTGAGTTCAAAAGGTATGGTAGTGGCGAGCATAATTTGCTAATAACTTTTCTTTGCCATAATATGGTACTAACATTTCTATCCCAGGCCGAGATCACCTTTCCATCTATTTCCTGAATCGGATGACTGCCCCGGCCATTACAAGCATGGGAAGTTCATGATAACCAAGGCCCAACTCATCGACGAGGAAAGGTGGGAGACAAGGAGGTTTCATCTCTGGTACATGGAAGCGGCAAAAGCTGGCCTGCATGGTTTTCTAGTCAAGGTTGTGGCGGAGTACTTCCACTTGCCCGGCAACGATGTAGAACTCCCCGTGGACTTCCACGACATGTACAGACTGCTGCGAGAACAAGACCTTGACATTGCCCAAGTCACCTTGTTCTCTATGTAAGTGATGAATTGCGAGTTTCACATATCACCTGCCTTTGAATCGGTCAAGACTACTTATATATGCCACGATGGCTTGTCCTTGCAGGTTGATGGCCTATATATCCAAGGAACTAAAACTTGATGTTATCTATCTATCTCCAATGCATATTGCTCAAAGAATCATCATTGGTTACCACCTAGATGACAATCATCTAACCATGAAAGACTTGACCAAGCGACAGAAAGAGGCGCACAGGAAGAAATTGATGGACAATGAGAAGTTGAACATTTCAAGGTACATACTAGGAGCAATGAAGAAGATCAGGGGAAATGGGTGTATCCTAACTGCCTACCACTTTGGGTAAGTCGAAGACATGCCTGTAGAGATAAGTGGGTAGCTAGCTAGAATTATTATTTCTCGTCGTAACTTGTATTTTGTTTCAATGGCGCAGCCAAGGCCTCGAGGGTCACTGGGTTGCATTTATCATCTACCCTCAGGATGGCAGGGCCTGCGTATTTGATTCGTTGACAGTGCCAAACTTAAAAGGATACAAGGCCTTTAAAGATTGTCTCAGAGTGTAAGTGATTGAACTGTCTTCTCATATGCGTTCTAATGCCCTGCCTAATACTAGTATATTTCGTATAGCGCTTATAAGGAGTACGTGAAGGATCCTGAATGCTATGATCAAAGAACAGAGAAATTTAAGGCTAAGCATAAGAACCGCATCAAAATCAGACGCAACTTTCCGGTAAGTATTTGAAAGGTTTAATTGTGCTTTCCGTTCATATGCGTTCTAATGCCTGTGTTGTAATGCTTGTGTATTGATCATGCAGTGTGCCAAACAACCGGTAGGATCACAAACCTGTGGCTTCTACGCCTGTGAGTTCCTAAGGGTGTGCAAGCAGTACAGCAGCAATTGGAGGGTGCTCAAGAATGGATTGAACTGGTCGAGAGACGTGCAGAGCACTCAACACAGCTTCAAGCAGATAAAGGCGGACATATGTAAGTTTGTCTTAGACAAATGCGTGCTTGAAGGGGGCACGTTCTTCGATGAGAACAGCCCGCTAGCGATTTTACCGGAGTACGAGAGGCTGAGGAAATGGCCCACGGTGATGCGTCCGTAGGATTACACCTTAGCGCATGTATAACGACTTTAATATGTAAATGTAATGAATTAACGATGACAAGAACGACTAAGTGAATGTATATATATGTATATTATCTCATGTGTAATGCCTGCATACTTTTTAAGTTTAATCTGTGAAATCTGGATGTGATTTGAATTTGAATTTATATGCCTGCTGTATTATTTTTTTAATTCAGGAAATAATTTACCGAGGCGGGCAAATAATAAAGCCCGCCACAGCTAATGAACATAACCGCGGCGGGCCACAATAGGTGTCCGCCGTGGTAAAATAATTTACCGTGGCGGGCGGTGTAACGTGCCCGCCGTGGTAAAAGTATATTTACCGCAGCGAGCACGTTACACCGCCCGCCGCGGTAAATCGGTTAACCGCGACGGGCAAAGCCACCCGCCGCGGTTAAGCCACGATTTACCGTGGCCTCTAGGCCGCGGCGGACGGCTTTGCCCGCTGCGGGAAACCGAAAACACCCGCCTTCAATAAAATTTGTGTAGTAGTGTGTGCCCAGGCACATTTCAAAGAAAAAAAATAAGCCCATAGCCAGAGCAAGAGGAGATGGTCTCCTGCGTGTTTGAACCTAGAAGAGATAGCTTATTAGATGTTGTACCTCAAACAAATGTAGTACCTGCATGTAGTTTAAAAAACAAGGTAGTACATATGTTATACAGCAATCATACATGCCCTGGCCATGCATCTTAACTTCACATGCGATCTCTAATAAACTAAGGGGGTGTTTTAAAAAACAAGGTAGTACGCATGTTATACAGCAATCATACATGCCCTGGCTATGCATCTCGGCCCGTTTGATCCGGCTAGGTATGTTGAAAGGATGTTGTATAGAATGTTTGGATACTAATAAAAAATAAATTACATAATCTATCGGTACTTCACGAGATGAATTTTTTAAGATTAATTAATTCATCATTAGCATACGTTTACTATAGCAAAACATTGTCAAATCATAGACTGATTAGGTTCAAAAGATTAGTCTCGCAAATTAATCACAAACTATGTAATTAGTTTCGTAATTAGTCTATATTTAATACTCCATGCATGTATCCAAACATCCAATGAAACAACGACTAAAATTTAGGAGGACAACCAAACACGCCCTAAGTAAAGTGCCGTGGATTTTCTTGGACCCCTATCTGAGATCTGAATCGTAGCCAACAATTCTAACACACAGCCTACGTGTCAAGTGTCAATGTGTTGGTCAGTGAAGCGAAGAAAGAACAGATTAGATGAAAGGAGGAGGAGGAGCACTCACTTCGACCTGACCCTTCTTGGCGACGGCGCTCCAGTCCCTGGCGGAGACGCCGCTGAGCCAGTCGAACTCGAACGCGACGGTGGCGGGCGGGCGGTGATCGGGCGCCCAGAAGCAGGCGAGGTAGTCGCCGGCCTCGGAGGCCGTGAAGACGAAG
Source organism: Miscanthus floridulus (assembly GCF_019320115.1). NCBI lineage: Eukaryota > Viridiplantae > Streptophyta > Magnoliopsida > Poales > Poaceae > Miscanthus > Miscanthus floridulus. The sequence goes on along the minus strand of NC_089581.1, from coordinate 136,471,148 downwards.
TTACCCGAGTGCACGTTCTCCGCGTAGTGCAGGCTGTTGCCGTAGGACGAGGTGACCCACAGCGAGATGCGGTGGGAGTCCGGGAGCTGCTGCTGCTGGGACTGGGATGACGACGACGACGACGAGGAGGAGGCGCCGTCGTCGGGGGCTATGACGTGGTACTTACCGACGGCCATGGCGCCGACCTTGATGTCGTCGGAGATGCACTTGGTGTGGCCCGAGAGCAGGTCGAAGCGGAGCGCGCCGGCGGGGGCCGCGGTCGCGAGGACGAGCAGGAGGAAGGGAACAGCAAAAGGAGGCTTCGCACGAACAGTCTGGGCCCTTTTGCTCTTCCTACTGTAATACGTACGGTACTCGTACCGAATACGTATTTGATCTTTCTTTTTTGCGACGACAATATGTAGCATATGTACTTCACTTACGTTGGGTTAAGCCAATCTCTTCTGAGAGCACGTACTCATGACGCAACTTGTGGACGTGTAACGTGTTGACGGTGTCCTTCCATCGATGAGTAGAATGCTGTCAAATACAGTACTGTAACAGACACTTTGTCACAAATTGTTGGTCAGATTACCTGAACTCGTGTTCTCTTTGTTTACCATATACTTGGGCCAAGTTTATCGTTGCCAGTTGCCACTGGTTCAACGAGCAGAGCTTCGGACCACTTGCTGGCCTAGCGATCACTATTGTAGAGTTAACAATTACTAGCTGTTTAGCCGGACTCCGTGAGTTCAAGAAAAATATTCACTTCGACATATATTGACCCCGTTCGGCTTACCCCATATCCGACTTGTTCGACTTCTTTTTTCAGTCGGAATAGCATTTTTCTCGCAACATTTTAGCCGAAACCGTGTTTTTTTAGCCAATTTCAATCAAGATTCAGCGATCCAAACAGTGATAAATTCCTCATCACAATTTTCCCTCTTTTATTATGGTCATTAAGGACTTGGTGCTCTCACACTAAACGGCAAATGCCAAAAAAAAAACTAGGGGCGTGAGTTCATCCCACAACTGGGCACAATTCTAAAGCAAAACAAGTACATCGGACCAGACCAATGCATTTGGCAAGTACAATTAAGTGCAACACTAGATCATGCTGGATGCAGCAGCCACACGACTTATTGAATTCGAAGAATAAAATAAGCAAAAAGACAACTCATTCGAAGTCATCAGATCTTATATCACCACGGATCTCTACAGGATACAAGACAACCATCACCTCATAACTTTATTAATGCAAACGGATTGGAGTGCTTAGATCTTCTCGAGGGCCTGAACAAGATCATTCTTAAGATCCTCGAAATCCTCCACTCCAATGCTGAACCTGATCAGGTTGTCCTTGATCCCATAGATATCCCTCTGCTCCTTTGAATCCCTGTTCACAAGCCGCAGAGCTCAAAATTTAGCACAAGTACGTCATTTTGTTTTGAATGTCTCAATACCACAAACATTATTAAGTTCTTACCAGTAGGACATGATGGCAGGCTGATCAATTATGCTTTCACAGCCTCCGAAAGAAGGGGCATGATAAGGTATCTTAACAGAATCAATGAATCTCCTTGTACCATCAAAGTCTCCAGCAACCTACACAAGAAAAAAAATGAATATAATTGAACTACGTCATGTTCACAACAATTTAATACACAGTATAATGGATTCAAGAATTAAATTTACCTCAAAACTAACAACACCACCAAAGCCAGTCATTTGACTCTTGGCAATGTGATGTTCAGGGTGACTAGGCAAGCCAGGATAGTAGACACGAGCAATCTGGGAACAAGAGATAATATCATTAGTTAAAACAATGGAAACATGGAATACCACTAGTTTGTATACATACATCAATAAAAGAAAACACAGTTCACACCTTTGGATGTTCCTCTAAAAACTGGGCCATCCGAAGAGCAGTGTTATTCTGACATTGCACACGGAGATGCAGTGTCTTCATGCCTCGAAGGATAAGGTACGCAGCATTCTAATATCACAGCACAAAACAGTTATGAGCCAGAGAACCGATTATTCTTTGCACCATATAGTAAGAGTATAAGACAGATATTTAAGGTGTGAGAACAGTGGATTTGAAACAAGGGTAACAAAGCTCACAAAACTACAGATTCAGTGTCTACCATAACAAGCTTCTAAAGACATGGGGGTGTCCTACTATTCAACTTGTGAAACAGAGTACAACATGAGCCATTTCACTTTCAGACAAGCATAACTTGGAAATACTATTTCGTAAAGTGGTAGCACAGTCTGTGACATAAACCTCCGAATTAATTATTGGATATACATTGCAGTGCACAGAACATATTCTATTTCTTCCTTTCCAGAATTCTAGTTCAACTCACTTTATGGAAGTTAACAGAGAACTGAATGCAGCTTGTGATACTCAGAAAGGGCAAATTATTTTTCCAAACCTAAATATATGCAACTAAAGAAAATTACATGATTTTCTACCTAAAAAAAATAGAAGCCTGTAATTATGGGAATCTGTAAATACATACAACCTGTGCATGGAAGATGAAATAAATGGAAACAAAATTTTAACAATCTAAACTTACCGGGTTTAGAACACCACCAACTACATGGTGATAAGTACGAACTTTGGAAACTAACTCATCTCTGCCACTGACACATCCTCCAATAACCTGGGAAATTGAAGTATTGAATACTCTAGTTAGTGCAAACACATACCTTTATTGAGAGGAGATGGGTTTCAGTATATCAACTCACATCATTGTGTCCAGCAATGTACTTTGTTGCAGAATGAATAACTAGGTCAGCACCTAAAGTAAGTGCCTTCTGATTGATAGGGGAGGCAAAAGTACTGTCGATACAAAGCAATGCTCCCTTGCTATGGCACATATTTGATACATGCTCAACATCAATGCATCTGAGAAATGGATTTGTAGGAGTCTCCGTGAAAAAAAGAGATACCTGACATGACCTTAAGATTAGGCTACATTTGATAATGTATGTTTTTTGTTGCCACAATCAGGGGCAATGAAATGATATCACACTCACATTATTGTTATCCAACGCATTTTGTAGAGCATCCATGTCAGCAGGCCTAATGACAGTCATCTGGGCATAAACAGTATCACATACTAAGTGAAGCATGATAAACATTGGTATACAAACTCACAAAGTGTTCTCACTGCATTTCAACTGGTAGATATTGTGATTATATAATAAATCTTATTGCGAGGGATCCTAAAATCTATTACCATAAGCATTTTTTACTTGAGTTAAATCCTTTTGCAGATAGCCAATACAATTGACATTGCAGTACAAAGAACAAAGGGGCGGGGCTCTTGCGTTTGTACCCTTGTTTTGTATCGAAATTGTAATTTTGCCCCTGTTTTTTTTGACTTTGTGAATTTAACCCTATGATTTCAAAACAAAGCACCAGTTTGCCCCTGCTCCGTCATCCACCCCTAACGGTGTTAAACTTTGTACAAAAGGACATGATGCCCATACGATTTTGCCCCTGTTTGTTATACCTAATTGTGATTTTACCCTGATTTGGAATTAGACTTTTTTATTGTATGCTGACAATTGATTAAATTTGGTCAAACATATTTGGCACAACTTGCAATTATTTGAACTCAGATTTAATATTGATAAATATTCAAAATTTTGGGACCAAAAGGTTCATAATGATGACAGATGTAACGCCATAAGAAATATTTCGATATAATCTTTTGTGTGGGACCAAAAATCTTCAATGTATAAGAATGCATGTAGAACATCAGTTAACAAACTGTATAAGTAGATGCATGCACTGATAACCTTAGTACCTTACCACATAGGAATGTCATTCAGTACATGTTTTTTCAGCAAAAGTAACCGCCATACAAGTTGGTTCATGTAACACTACAAGCACTAAAACTACACCATGTATTTACTAACCAAAACCACCGTGTGCAACCTTCTTAGTGGCAGAGCGCGTCCAACTAGGCGCGTCGAATCAGCCAAGCCCCCAGACTCTGTAATCCCAGAAACCTCCGGCCGGGTAGGTGTTGCCCATTTGCTCAACAACCTCTCATCTCTAGTTTGAACTGCAACACCGCTCGATCTAACCCTAGCATAAGTGCGTATTACCTCATTTCTTACTCTACTCTCCTTGTGCTTGGCTTCCATATCAGATCCCCGTTTGCTCTTGTTTTCATCACCAAAATCCATTATAGGCAACACTACCGTGTTGGTACTGATCGTTGCATCGGCATTGCCGGTGGAACAATGGCCGTCCCTACGCGAGACAGCGGCGGTGTCGCAATCTGTCTCCGCAGGAAAACCAGGAGGCTGTACCTATAGGGCGTGATTGGTTGCCCGAACCGGGCCGTCATTTGGCCCATCCCGCATCCTTTGGTGCATTCGGCTGTGTTTGGTTGCCCTACTCGCATGTTTCCCCTGCTTCCTTCCGTGCAGATTCGCTCCTCCATCCCGAACGCCGCCGTCTTCTCGATCCCCACTTCCCTCACGGTGCAGGCTCGCTCGATGCTTGGCAGGAACCTTCACGCCGAGCGCGGGAGATGAGGCCGTCCGGGCCATAAAGCGCGCGCGGGGGTCTCGGCTAGGGTTACCACCCTCACTCTTCGCCTCTTCTTCTGCCATTGCTCCGGTGCGAACTCCCGTCTTGCTCCCCCTCGACCTCGGTAGCCCTACCGAGGCGACCCTCGCCGGCGGATTTCTCTCGGTCCTCCGGCGCTTGGACGGTATATATGTCACCTGCGCTCTTCCCCTCCTTTTCTTCACTGTCATTTTTTTGTTGATTTGTTGGTGGATTTTGCTTGAAATGCCAAGAAATCAGGGTTCTTAATTTGACATCCTCAAATCTGTACGATGCTATACCTGATTTACCTGTTCCTAGCTCAGATCTGTATATGATGCTTCGTTTTTGGTTTATACCTCATGTTTTGTGTAGATCTTGTACATGCTGATGCCTATTTTGTTGTACACACTGAGCAAAGTGCCTAGAGGTCAATGATGTTGATTAGTTAACAGTATACGCTGGAGGAGCACCCTTTGGTGTGGAAGCCGCATCTTTCATTGTTCATTTTGTCTGATTTTTTGCTTGCTAAGCAGTACATACCCATGTTGCATGCTCGCTTTCTAATGTTGCCCTCCATCCTGTTGCGGTAGACATGGCGTTTGAAGCTAGGCGAAGGGCTGCCGCTGTTGTGGTTGTTGCAGTGGCGGCTTGGTTTTTCATGTGGTTTAGGAGAGTTGAAGATTCGCGCTCAGTCACCTATGGTCCCTTGGCTAAGAGGGACATACAGAGGATGAACAACCTTAGATACATCTATGAATCTGATGATGTGCACTGTGTCAACCTTCTTAGAATGAGGGCCCCTTTTTTACAACTTTGTGACCTTTTCCGTAGTAGAGAGTTTGTCACTAATAGCATACATGCATCTGTTGAAGAACAAGTAGCCATGTTCTTGCATGTTGTTGGTCACAATAAGAGGTTTAGGGTGGTTGACCTTACCTTCATGAGGTCCGCAGAGACAATTAGTAGGTTCTTCCAGAAGGTGTTATATGCGGTAGGAGAGCTGAGGAATGAATTGATTGTCCCTCCTGCTACCAATGTCCATCCTAGGATCCTTGGTAGCAGAAGGTGGTACCCCTATTTCAAGGTTGGTATCCATAACTTGTCATACATAGGTCTCATGCATTATCAGTTTAGTGTCAATGTTCACTTGCACTTATGTTTTTTTCAATTAGGACTGCATAGGAGCAATTGATGGTACTCATGTATTAGCTAGAGTGTCTATGAAGATGCAAGCTGCCTTTAGAGGCAGGAAGCACACCATCACACAAAATGTGTTGGCAGCCATGGACTTTGACCTCAGATTCACCTATGTGCTTGCTGGTTGGGAGGGATCTGCACATCATGCTCTTATCTTGTCTGATGCTCTTGAAAGAGATGATGGCCTTAGAGTGCCACCAGGTATCATCCAAACCAAAAAAAAACTTTGACACTTTGCTTAATCCTAAATGAAACTACTAAAACATGTTCGTATCTGCTAATTTTTAGGCAAATTCTATCTTGTCGATGCTGGCTATGCAGTGAGGCCTGGTTTCTTGCCACCATTTCGTGCCACAAGGTACCATTTGAGGGAGTTTGGTTCAAACCGACCTCAAAATCAAAGAGAGCTTTTTAATCTAAGGCATTCGTCTCTTAGAGTAACAATTGAGAGGGCTTTTGGAGCTCTAAAGAATAGATTCAGGATATTGGACAACAAACCTTTCCACCCATACAAGACCCAAGTTAAGCTTGTTCTAGCCTGTTGTATTCTTCACAATTGGATCCTCAGGCATGGGCAGGACGAGCATGTGCCTACTGAATCCACATGGACACCTAACATCAATGATAATGCCTCACAACCAGATCATGTCCCTGACAATGGTACCTGGGCACAACAGAGGGAGACATGGGCTGCATAGATGTGGCAAAACAGGGGGAATTCTAGGGTGTAGTGGCATGGTGTGTGTACTGTTTAGTAGCATTGGAGAAACTTGTATTTTTACTGAGACCTATGGCACTTTGCAATGATGTAGTACCTATTCCTTTTCTGCCTATTTGATCTGTTTAACTTGTATTTCATACCATGCAATTTGTTTTTCTTACGTACTGGTTGTGGATAGAAAATGGACAATGTGCCTAACCAGGTTGTTAACATTGGTGGTGAAGACAATGTGGTGGAACAGGGTGGGATAGTTGCTGCTGATGATGGCAACCAAGCAGCCCCTCAGCCCAATGGCCCTATGCACTGGAGTCCTGTCCAGTCTGGGTTCATGCTTAGGAGGTTCCATGATTTGATGGGGCAGGGGGTCAAAACTGAGAAAGGGTTCAAGGAGGTACATGTTAGGCAGGTTGCACTCATGGTCTCTGAGTTTGCTGGGGTCAATGTGACCACCCAGCAGATTTACAATCACCTGAAAAAGTGGAGGCAAAGGTGGGTTAAGGTTGTTAGGCTCAAGGATTTGAGTGGTGCTCTGTGGGATGAGGACCACCATATGATAGTACTTGATGATGAACACCTGCTAGGCCACACCAAGGTTAGAAACTATTTGGATAACACCTCAGCTATCCCTTCTCTTTTGTTTTGCTCCCCTATGTCTAATAGTTACATCTGTTTCACTAATTAGGACCATCCTGCTGATGCTAAGTTCTTGAACACACCAATAGAGAACTATGTTCAGATGGAGGCCATCTTTGGTGCTAACCAGGCAACAGGCAGGTATGCAATGGGCTCAAATGAGCCTCTGGGTACTCCAACCAACATTGGTCAAGGTGATATTGATACCGTTGAGGACAACACTGACTAAGGTGGCACAGAGACTGAGTCTGGAAAGGGAACTCCTTCTGGTATGGAAGGCTCTAAGGGTTCTGATGCCAAGGGCCAGGAGGAAAGGGGTGGCAAGAGAAGGAAGCTTGCCCCAGAGAAAATAGACCTCATGAATGGAATGATCAAGGCTGTGGAGTTTGTAGGAGATGCCCTCAAGACTCCACAGCACAATGAGGTGCATCAGGATCTTTATGGCTATGTTATGGACTGCCCTGGGTACTCACAGGAAGCACTCATGTTTGCCCTGGTTTACCTACTGAAGAACAAGGCTGAAGGACTTTGCTTTATTCAGATGACAGAGGCTCATAGGATCCTGTGGCTTAGGACCTACCTGAGCACAACCTACTTTGCTTAGATGCATACTAGCTGGCCTCTCCACTTTTGCATATAGTCATGCTAACTATCTTATGCTGTAGAAAGTATTTTGATGTGTAGCACTTACCTCAACTGATGCTACAAAGAACCATTTGCCGCCTAACCATTTCAACTGAGGCAAAGTTATCTCTGTTTCCTTCTATTCTTCTTCATTCTGCAATAGCTGGTGGTAACCACACCAAACTCATACATCGGTACTCAGACCTAGGGCAATGCAGCCAACCAAACAAGAACTGGAATGACCAGTTCATACACCGAAACGGTGCAAACGGGGAACCAAACACGACGTTGCTCATCCGGTATCCTGTACTCGGTTACAACCAAACACACCCACTTGCATGCTTCCATCATGGCTGGGAAGAGCCTGCACAAGCCCTCCATCCCAGATCACCAATGCCGGAGCAACCAATCACGCCCATAGCCGTGCGAAACGCTCCAAGGGCAAGCTGTCAGAGCAAGACAGGAAGTCGTCGGCCATTCCCGACGAGCCGTGAAGCAAGGCGCCGGTGTGGCCATCCTTGCGGTGCTGTAGGGAAGAGCAAGCGTACGCGAGTGCCAGTCTGGCGCCTGCGCACGCGCCCGAGTCCAGCAGCTTGGCCGTGGCCGCGTGCACGAGCCGGCAGGTCGGCCCCGTGGTGGCTCCTCGCCGCCGGCGCGTGCGCGGGCGCGGGAGGACAACGGCTCCGGGTCGTAGGCAGCACCAGCACGACCGCTGAGTCGGCGGCACCGTCCGAACGCGACGCCTCCACCTTCCTCTGCTTCTGCGGTCTAGGTGGCGCGGCGGTGGCGATGGCGGTGGCGGGCCAGGACTCCAGGCCCATGAGGCACGCGACGACGCCCGGGGCGGCCCCATCGGTGGCCGGGTGCGGCGCCATCAGCGGGGCAGCAAGAGGCGGGCACGGGAGCCTGCGTGGGGAGGAGCGGAGGAAGAAAGGGAGGAGACGGCGCGAAGACGCGCTGCCAGGCGCCACTGGGAGCCGCGGCCAGGCGCCGCCGGGAGCCGTGTCTAGGCACCAGAGCCGCCCTCTCCGCCCGCCCCTGCGCCCCGGCCCGCTCCGCGTCCACGTCGCCAGGCGGCGCCGGTGCCGCGGCCAGGCACCGCCGCCGCCCGCCCTGATGCCGCGACGCCCGCCCCCGCGTTCCGGGCCGCTCCGCGCCCACGTCGCCCCGATGCCACACCTGCTTCGCCCACCCTGATGCCAACGCTGCTTCGAGCCGCCGCACCCACGCCACACGCTCCGCCGCCTGGAACCACGCCGCCCGCTCCCTCCCTCTCCGATGCGGTCGGTGTCTTGGTGGAGTCGAGAAACAGCCAGAAAGGGATAAGAGCCAGTGTGGGCATTTGGACTTTTCTTTTCAGGTTTGGAATTTTTTTAATTCATCTATTCAATGGGCATCTAACGGACATCCAAAGCAGGGGCAGACGGACAGTTCAGTTCAAAATAACAAGGACAAAAACACAAAGTTAAAAAATAGGTGCAAAATCACAATTGGAGTACTGGACAAGGGCAAGAACGCAATTTTCCCAAGAATAAAAGTTTGAAGCCATACTGTACTCCCAATAGCTACTACAAAAGCTATTGTTCATATACCATGCAGTAGTTATGCTACTCCTATTGGCTCATGCTGAAGTAACTGGACTTTGTAGAGATTATTAACTCGATAAGGAGAACACAACTGAGTAATTTTAACTGAATAAGAACAAGTTCACTGAAAACGCACTACTGTAGCACAGCGGCAGTAAGACAATTAACTGTTATAGCTGATGCCCCGTCCTAAAAACAAGTAGAGCTTAAAGGATAGCATGGTATTACCGAAATTCCCCTCTTAGGGAGCTCAGTTTCCATGTAAATCCTTGTCTTGCGATAGCAATCCGTGGTGGTGACAATGTGCCCACCAGCTGGGACGAGTGCACTAAGCATAGCCACAGCTGCATACATCCCCGACGCCACAAACACCGTGGACTCTGCTCTCTCCAGCGCGCTGCACCATCAGAACACGCAATTGTTTAGGCTCCAACCAAATGCAATCAACAAGGTGTCTACATTTCCACTATCGAACATCACCTCATCTTCTTCTCTAATGCCTCTGTGGTCGGGTTCCCATACCTCCCGTACTCGAAACTAGCATGCCTCCCCTCCTAAAGAACAGATAAAATATAAAATTTCCGCGTCAGATCTGTCAAATTCGACAAGAGCAAGCACGAATATTCATTAGGAGAAGGGGATCTGTCGAACCTTAAAGTCGATTAGCTCTTGCGAGTTGTTGAACCAGTAGGCCGACGTGTTCACTACTGGCGTGGTGATCGCATCCGTGGCGATCCTTCTTCCCAGCCTCTCCCCTGTTTCAGATCAAAAAGCAGCAAAGCCGCAAAGGAATCATCAAAAGGAAAAGGCATAGATCCTAGATCTTAAAGCAAAGAGGCGAGCTAGCATGGTACGGCACCCGCGTGGACGGAGAGGCTGGCGTCGGAGCCGAGCAGGTTACGCTCGGCCAAGACGACGGCGGACGGCTGCGCAACCTTAGCGTTGGGGATTGCGCTGACCTCCGCCGCCGCGGAGGCGGCGGCGGCGGCGGCCGATGCGGCCGCGGCGTGGGAGGAGGCCACGCCGCGGGCGCGGCCGCCGCCGCCGCCGCCTGAGTGGGGGCGAGCGGCGGGGCAGTCTGACCACGCGGCGGCGACGATCTGCGCGACGCCGATGTTGCTGCAGTTGCGGCGTGCCTTGGTGCTGAGCTGGCGGACGAAGTTTGGCGGGAAGCGGAGGATGGTGGCAGAGGCCAGGGCGCCGCCGGACTCGGTGGAGAAGACCGCCTGCGGGGTGAGCGAGACGGTGGCCATGGCGTAGGAGGGAGGAGCTAGGGTTTCGGCAGCGGCGCGGGGAGGGACGCTGCGCTCGATCGGTCGCGGCGGCTTCGGGGAGGTGGCAGTCGCGTGGCCTTTCGAAATGCGGGGCGGCTCATTTGTAGTGGCAAGACCGTCAGAGCGCGTTCATCGCTACGGGCACCAACTCCTAGCTGCCTAATTACTGTGCAAGGGGTAGGTGGTTAGTTGTATAGGCTATGACTCAGTTTGGATCCACCTAATTAATAGTTGTATGGCTAACTAATAGGTGAGCTAATTGTTAGTTGGATATCTAAGGTGGTGTTTGGATCTAAACTTTAGTCTGCTAGGCTATTTGGATCCCTGGGCTAAACTTTAGTCATCTAATCTACAATGACAGATTTGCCCTCATTTAATTATCCATGCACAGCCATACATGCGAGCGGAAGGGGTATAGGGCATCCAGCGCCCGCCCCGAGTGAGTTTAGCCCAGTTTAGAGCCTCTTTAGGAGCAAAAGATTTTAACTCAGTTTTTAGCCTTTTGCTCACTTTTAGCCCCCTGTTTGATCCACATGGCAAAAAAAAAGGGCTAACAGTGCAGGGCTAAAATTTTGCCGTGGGATCCAAACATGACCTAAGTCTAACGGTAATCAGATATCACACTAAGAACTGATACCAGCCTATTCAATTTGTTACTGCTCGCACTAGCTTGTGAATCATTACCATTTGCCCAACACAGCTCGTGAATATCTCATTGTATTGTAAGTAAAAGATAATCTCTATCCCCTACATTCCATGGGCACTTGATCTCACATCGTCTATTGGTCCAGTATCCCTCGCGCCAAAGCTTCAGAATCCTAAGTCCAATGTCCCAAAAACCTATCACCCCTAATTTATTTGTGATTGATGTCAATTGAGAAGTTTGTCAAATTCAATAGAAAGTGTGAAAAAATTAGAAAAAATTCTAATTTTCTTTTCCAAGTATTGTGCTTGCTAAAATTGAGTGTATGTCAAAATTTGGTGCAGACCAAATTTAGCATGGGTTCTAAGGTGCACTGTTTTAAGACTAGATATACAACCAAATTTAGATTTTGGATATAGGCAGTGCCTCTAACTTTAGTACAAAACCATTTAGATTGATGTCTTAGTTTAGTCCCTTACAATAGCTCAATAAGTACGATGGCCATGGCTCTACAACTAGAACAGCAAATATAGTGCTTTTCGCAGCTGTAGTAGCCAAGAGGCATTATTTGAACCACAAGAATCCTAATCCCATCAGGTGATGCTCATTGGTGCTGAAGCAACTATAGATGATTCTCCATGCGTTGCTACGGTAACTTTGTAAGAGATGTAAATAAATACTACCTCCATCCTATAATACTTGACGTTTTAGACTATCTCACGGAGATCAATGCAGAAGACAATGAGACCAAAATACCCCTAAAAGGTAGAGATAGAGATGTATTGGGAAAGAAAAAGATGGATTGGGAGAAGAGAATGATGCATTGGGAAGTGAGAATAACAACTACTCTGGGACAAAATTTGAATGCTATAAGGTTAAGTATTTTAGGACGAAGGGAATACCGTTGAATAGTTTCTCTAATTAAGCGTTAGAGTGGTAGTAAATGGGTTACTGATTTTTTGTTTCTTTTGCCACGATTCCGTCTTCACTGAAAATAACCTTCTTTAAACAGTGAGAACATGATGGTGAAAGCTCTAGTTTGGTTTTGGTGAATTGATAAAACCCTAAGTGCTAACCTAGTGTATCAAAGTGATTATGAGATAGGTAGCACTACTCCAAGTGATGAAACAATGGTGAAGATCATGATGATGGTGATGACATGGTGATGATCAAATGCTTAGACTTGGAAAAGAAGAAAGAGAAAAACAAAAAGCTCAAGGCAAAGGTGAAATTTGATAGGAGCTTTTTGTTTTGGTGATCGAGACACTTAGTGAGTGTGATCATATTTAGGATCGATAGCCGTACTATTAAGAGGGGTGAAACTCGTATTGAAATGTGGTTATCAAAGTGCCACTAGATACTCTAACTCATCGCATATGCATTTAGGATCTAGTGGAGTGCTAACACCCTTGAAAACATTTGTGAAAATATGCTAACACATGTGCACAAGGTGATACACTTGGTGGTTGGCACATTTGAGCAAGGGTTAGAAACTTCACCGGTGGAGTGTCCACCCATAGAGTGCGGATAGTCCGACGGTGCCACCGGCACCCTATACAGAAAAGACAGGGTTTCACAGAGTGCATCGGACGCTAGTCTCAACTAGACCGGAGCATTCGGTCAGTGGAAGCAGTGAAGACGCTGGCGTCGATCTTCGACCGGACGCTGGTGGGGTGCGTCCGGTCCTGCTGACGTGGCAGTGCATAGAGGAGGCAGTGAGTGACCGGATATTGGGTGAGTCCGGTCGGGCATGACAGGACGCATCCGGTCACGAGTGGAGGCTTACTGGAAATGACCAGACGTTGGGGTCCTACGTTCGGTCATGATCAAACTGACGCGTCCTGTCGCAGCTGGAATCTTACTAGAAGTGACCGGACGCTGGGGTCCTGCGTCCGGTTGTGGCACTGTGCTGCGTCTGGTCATCACTTGACCGTTGGGATCGGGCACTCAGTATTTGAAGAGAGGGATGACGTGGTAGCCATCCGTTGACCGGACGCTGGCAGGGTGCGTCTGGTCGATCTGACCGGAGCGTCCGGTCACCCCGAGCAGTGCCCAGTGAAGGGGTACAACGGCTCTATTTCGTGGGGGCTTCTATTTAAGCCCTATGGCCAACTCTAGCTCACTCTCTTAGCCATTTGCATTGACATAGCAACCTTGTGAGCTTAGCCAAAGCCCTTCCACTCATCTCCATCATTGATTTATCATCTTTGTGAGATTGGGAGTGAATCTAAGTGCATTGCTTGAGGTTTTACATCTAGAGGCACTTGGTGTTCGTGTTTCGCTGCGGGATTCGTTTATTACTCTTGGTGGTTGCCGCCACCTAGACAGCTTAGAGCAGCGAGGATCGTCGAGCGGAGGTTGGTGATTGCCTCTGGCTCCGATCGTGGTGATTGTGAGGGGTTCTTGACATTTTCCCAGCGGAGAGCTCAAAGGTACTATAGTGGATTGCTCGTGGCTTGTGTGATCCTCATCTTGTGTTGGTTGTGCGGTACCCTATTGAGGGTTTGGCGTGTGATGCCAATTAGCGCGTGAACCTCCAAGTAAGTGAATCGCCACAACGAGGACTAGCTTGCCGGCAAGCAAGTGAACCTCGGTAAAAATCATTGTGTCATCTTTTGATTCCGATGTGATTGGTCTTCATTGGTATTCATTCTTGTGATTGATTGTTTCACTCCTCGACTCGGCGGTATAACTATCTTGCTCTCTTTCTCTCTTTACATCATCGCAAACTAGTTATCAATCTCTTTAGTGTAGCTAGTTGTAAGAGCTTGTTAGTTTAATTAGTGTGGCTCTTTAGTTAGTCTTTGAGAGCACACTAACTTAGTGTAGTGCCATAGCCATTGTGTGGTTAGAAACAATAGGAACTAGAATTGTGGTAGGTGGCTTGCATTTTTAGGAGGCTAGCGCAACACTTGCTTCGCCTCATAATTGTCTAACCAGTTTGTTAAGTGTTATTGTAGAAATTTTTAGATAGGCTATTCACCCCCTCTAGCCATTAGGACCTTTCAGATGGTCAATTGACAATTGTTTGTTGATGTTTTCGTACTGATACCTTAGTTGAGATAATAAGACAAACTTTTGGTCTTGTATAATCCCTGAGCCTCGTGATTAAATTCATGTACATATATATAAATGTCAAAAATCATTGGGAGAATCTAAGGAGAAATGAAGAGCACAATATGAGGATTTTTGTGGAATCCTGAATGGAAAGAAGTGTCGATATTGTTAGCGAAAAGATGTTGCTGAAATTAGAAAAGAAAGAGAAATTAAGGTTAAAAATAGGTGCTAATAAGTTGGATCGGCATAAATGAAGAGAAATGAACAACAGTGGATGGTGGATAACTTGCATCTGTCCCCACCATCTTCCTTCTCTACTTTTCTCCTCCCCTGACACATCCAATCTCGTACCTGGCTTCATTGCAACGCCCCGCCTTGACGGCGCATCGACCAGCGAGGACGCCCCTCCGACCCAGCTCGTGTTCCACTTGGCCAGATCCGACGGCTGCTCACTGCTGCCGTGGGCTTTTTTTGTCTGTCGCGCTAGCTCGTCCAAGAGAAGGAGCCTTCCCTTGGTATCGAGATGGCGGCGCCACCGACGAGGGCCTAGGCCAACTACGATTACCTCATCAAGCCGCTTCTCATTGGTGATAGTGACGATTGCCTCCATCTTCAACATCTCCTCCACCACCTCACTCTCCATCCGAAAACATATAAAGATCCGAGGGAGATGAAGAGAGATTGTGTCACGAATTCTTGATTACATAGCAGTCGCGGTGTTGATTGGCAAAGAGATGGTGGAGGGCAATTTGAGATTTGGAGTTTGAGTGCGGCATTGATTGGCGAGGAGACAGTGAAAGGGCAATTTCAGGCTTGAAGTGTAAGAGTCAGTGTCGCCTCTTCGGTTCAGCTTGGAGTTTGAGAGTTAGTGCCACCTCTTCGGTTCATTTCTGATGGCAGCGCTAACTACTAAGCGTGGTTTTTGAGGGTGACGTGAAGTCACGAAATCGCAGATAAATTCTGGTATGGTGGACGTCTCCTATTTTTTCAGATATATACGTAGAAGATAAGAGCCACGAGATGTACATAGTGGACTTAACCTGTTAACCACATAAATATGATTTGATAGCTGTTGCACTGATTGTATTCGGTCTATGCAATGCGTGCATCTAGCTTTTCTTCCATGGAGACTACTTGGACTTGTCCGCGACCCACGCTGCCACGCACGCACACATGCATTCGCACACAGAAAAGGCATGAAGTGGGCTGTGGGCTGTGGGCCAGCAGTCCTTTCTCTTGGACAATTTGTTGTCTGACTTGGACGGAATCATTTTCATTTGTCTCATTTCCGAATATTCCAAAAACGGATGCCATACACACTGCAAACTATGTAGTAGTAGATTATTTAAACAGTACACCTTGGGTTAATTGCGCATGTATATGATGTCCCTTGGCTTGGTTCATTGTGTGAACATAGTGCACAACTTTTAGCAGAAAAAACATTGTTATTTGGATGCACAATAATCATATAGACTTGCTTAATCGCTTCGTCTTTAAAAAAAAAATCCAAATCCAAATAATGAGTGGTCCAAGAAAGGGACCTGCAGCAAGCTTTTCTGAATGGCGACATGAATATATAAACCACCGCAACCTCGATGCTGACTGGAGATCGCATAATCTTATCAACAACAACAACAACTACTGCTAGCTAATCGCGGGTTGTTTAACCTAGCTAGCTAGTGTTCGCAGCGTCGTTTGCGCAGGATGGTGATACTCAACCTGACGAGTTACTAGTGGCTCTGATTAATGATTGTCTTTAGCGGCGTCCGTTGAACGTACGCACCTATCCTAAATTCCTAATCCTGCTAAAGCTTTGCCGCCTAACTTTGTGGCCATTGGGCAGGCCAGTGGAGTAGTGGACTCGACACCATGTCTTGCACTCGATTCGACCTGTGACCTGTCCAAGGAAAGGAGGTGGGAGAGGCAGTAAGGAAAAGGCCACAAAGCGGCTGTCCGCCCCCCCCCCCCCCCCCCCCCCCCCCCCCCCCCCCCCACCACCACCACCACCACCACCACCACCACACACACACACACTCCGGTCACCGCCGGCCGAGCTCCTGGCCGACATGGCTCTCAAGATTGCCAATCAAAGGAGAAGATTCTCACCTGGGATCTGAAAATAATACTAGTACGTACTACTTACATGTACAGATGTACTGCTCCACACTAGTAGTACTCCTAACGCGTGACGCGAAATATCAGCTCAAGCTGTCAAATCTGTATTTGACGTCCTCTCCTGATCGTCAGGAAAAAAAATTAGAAATTTTGCAGCGGCGCGGCACGGGACGTCGCGGCCAGTCCACGAGTCACGACGCAGCCAATGAAATCATGCACGGGCGCTTTTAGCTGCAGCAATCCGAGCGATCCGGTCTGTCCGTCCGAATTTTTTATTTTTAGCCTTTTTTAAATTTTTTTATAAATATATCTATGGAGGTATGATTTTTAAATTTTAACCCTTAGCTCGGCACCATCGTTGCTGGCGTTGAGATTACACGTTTCGGCGCTATTGTTACTGGCGCTGAGGTCTTGGGCTCGACGAAGACGTGGCGCTGACTTGATAGGCAGCTCGGTGCCGTAGATACTGGCGCCGAGCTTGGCGTCAATATCTATGGCGCCGAGGTGGTGTTTTAACTCGGTCCCCAACCTTCCTGCCCGAGCCTTCTTTTTCTTCTTTCTCCTCCCTCACGGGTTTTTTCTCTCCTCACTTCGCCCTACCTCACTAATCGACATATTGGACCTTGGAAACTTTGATTTGATCCGTAGATCTTTGAGAGCAAGGTATCCTCGCTCCCCTTCTAACTTTTTTCGCATCGATTTGGTATATATTAGTCCGATTTTTTAACCTAAGAATCGTCATTACTTAGGGTTTCATGCAATTTTTAATATTTGTATTATACAACCGCAGGATGCAAGGCGTGGAAATGTTAGCAAACCAAGGTAATCTCAGCGCATGTTGTTATGTTATGGCTTCATTGTTGTGCATCAAATGGAAACCCTAGGTTTAGGGTTTAATGTTAATTGCTTTCGTTTCTTATAACGAAATTAGTTGAATTGTAGTTATGGCCGGATGACCGGAAATGCCTTTGACCCATTGCCTCTGTCAAGTGGTGTTCCAGTGCACATGTGCTTTTGCGGCGATCCTTGCAAGGTAGCCAAGTCCGATGAAGATGACACGTATAGGCAGAGGTATTGGATGTGTTTAAATTTTACGTTTGAGCCTACACTTCGTCAACGCCGCATTAACAAGATGGTGATGAATTGATGTTTGTGTCATATGACATCTTGTATGATTTTTTTTGTTTGGTAACAATTGTATATTTTTGTAGACCCCTCCACCGCTCTGTGATTTTGAGCAGTGGATCGACACTGAGATCAAGTCTGAAGACAAGGAATGGATGCAGAACTATTACGGTGGGAGGCAGAGGACAAGGAGATGATGGAGAAGAGACGTGGAGAGGAGGCTGCAAAAAAGGAGCACAATGAAGAGGAGGAAAGGAGACGTGTTGCTGCGTACAAGGAGGAGAGGAAGAAGAAGCTTGAGCGTGCACGCCGAGCGAAAGAAGCGATGGAGGAGAATCCTGATGCCCTGAGCAAGGGAAAGTGGTCTCGTTGCACTCAGTAGTCTCCACGACTTGCTAGTTCTATGGTTTATTCATAGACAATGCTATCTATTGTCGGCATGTACTTCTAGTATTATTGTGTTGTTTAATGTGGCATAGTATTAGACTTTTCATTATATAGTTGTTTTCATTATTTGTGGTCATAATATTCGGTATAATATTGCGGACGTAGTGAAATATGATCACGTGCTGTAAACAAAACCTAACGAAGTAGGGCATTATATAATTCAACGCACAAAACACATGAAATGGCATGTGAGAACATGTACCGAACTAGGATACAGAGTTTCTTCGACTAAACCTAACATGCCTTAGGTAATTAAACCAAACAACAAAAATATAGATGTGTCATATGAATAAGATAGGATCGTCCTAGTAGTGTGGCCACATAGCAAATTATGTTGCACCTTCTCTACAATAGCCTCCCATTGTTGATGGTGGTGGTGGCGGTGGTTAGGGCAGGTGTAATATGGATCATTGCAGAGTGCCTCCTATGAATCACCACCATTGTTGTTGTCGTCCTGTTCGTTGTCCTTGTAACCGCTGCTAACTTTCTTTTCTAGATCGAAGATATGGTCCTACAGGTAGTAGATGTACTCCGCATGCGGATAAATAGGTCAAGGATCAACCCACCTAGTGAACCCATAGTTTTCTTTGGCCAAGGATGACTGCAATAAGTATGTCATGTAAGTTGTATAGAAGAGAAACATATTGAAGAAACAAATATCAATTACCCATGCTCTCGGGCATTTGAAGAAACAACGACCTCCATCTATTCCCTCGGTGAACATCTGCACTAGGCAGTCCTCACTATGCATGTATTTTGGCCACTCTTCTTTTCGTTCATTGTATCCTCTTAGTGGTGTCTCTTTGGTGAAATCACTTTTGCTCTCAACTGGGAACCTCTCATAAAGAGCTTCCTCAAAGAAATCAGGACCAAGAGAACCCTTCCATATAATGGTAGTTCCCTTTCTCTTTCCTCTCCCTCTAGACGACCCTCTAGACATTGGTACTGGAACGAAAGAAAATACTGAGGAGTGCTCTTCTTCCTTGTTGTGTGTGAATGAGAAGGTGTGAGGGGTTATTTATAGGTTGAGAGGAGGAATGGAGACCTCTCAATGTGCCATGTCAGCGATCCGTGTGCCTCTTCACCTTAGCCCTTGGATCAAACAGTCATAAGATGGATGGTGGAGATGGAGTGGAGTTGTGCTTTCTTGCATGCCTTCCTATCTTGAGAAAACCGTCATTCCTCTGTACAATTCTTCTAGAATACACATGCCACAGATGTTGGAGAGGCGGTAAGAAGCACCTGGTCAAGGTTGGGCCCAAGGCGAGCCTATAGGGGGACGGGTGACCCCAAGAGCCTAGATTTATCTACAAAGCGTTTGTACGATACGATTGGACTATACATGTTCTAATGAATTTACATTTAATCTGTGTACTACATTTGTTCCTTTTTAGTAGTGTAGTATAATTAATGATTCACAAAAAAATCACAAGAGTTTCTCTTGTTTCAGGAGCATCCACAGTTACAAACAGAGACATCATTATATAATCCAAGCATTTAATCTTCCAAACCTCCATCCACCAACGTCGTGAGCTCTTGTCCATTTCTTCAAATCCCTCATCAAACATGAGAGCCATTGTCTACCTTCTGCATTTGATGCGGTTCTGACCTGCTCCAACTTTTTCTGAAAGTACTTGTCCTCAAGCTGTCGAGCAGCCTCTTAGAACAGATCAAAGTTACCTTCACACCATCCTTCCATAGTAGATTCTCGGCAAGGCGCTGAGCACACCAACGATGGTGTAAAGGTGCATACCCCTCTATCTGCTCTCGCACGGCATTAAGTATGCCCTGGTGCCTATCAGATATGGCGCCAACCTCCCTGCTAGGCCCAACCACATGTATCCGGACTAGCCTCAAGAACTATCCCCAACTGTCATTGTTCTCCTTCTCAACCAAAACAAATGCCAAAGAAACCAACTTGTTGTTCGCGTCATAGGATATGGCTATAAAAAGTGTGCCCTGATATTTGCCAATCAAGAACGTACCATCAATGGAGAAGATGGGACGACAGTGCCTAAAGTCCTCGACACACTGAGGGAAGCACCAGAAAGCACAGAAGAATATCTGCCTCCCATTCTTCCATGCATTTGGTTTTGGGATGTAATCATAATGCATGCCTGAATTCACCACTTTGATTGCATTGAAAGATACTGGCAGCTGCTCATACCCATCCTCCCAGTCCCCATATATCATCTTCCACGCTCACTGCTTAGCCCTCCAAGCTTTACCATAAGTTATCACATAACCTCCATACAACGCCTCAACGGTCCTGATAATTGTTCCAACCTTCATGTTGGGTTCTCCCTATAATATTCCAATCAACCGCTTGGCAATGAGGGTAGATGTCCACTATCGACGCTTCAGTGTCAGCACATGGTCAGCACAATTGTGTGGCCCTACAACTTTTGTGATCTTCCACTTTCCGGTGACCTTTTGCTTCCTGGCACAAACCCTCCATGGGCAGCGTTTCTTGTCACACACAACTGTGTAACGACGCTCCGCATATGAATGCAAGACCTTGAAAGGTCTCTTTTGTACCACTATAAACGCATGCAATCACCTCTTCAATATAGGGAGGTCCTTGAATACCCTTCCATTCTCAATTACCATGTTAGGGTCGGCCTCAGGAGCTTCTAGGAGCTCATCATCATGTCCTTCTGCACACGCCTGATCGAAATAAGCAAGATCGCTGAACTCGTGAACTCTTGGATCATGGCGGCCAGGAAAGATACGCCTTGGCATCTCAACATCACTCTCTGTTAGCTCTCCAACAGGACGATCATCATCCGAATCAAGAGCCCTTGCCATCTCATATGGCTCCGAATCATTCATAATTTCAACACTATTGTAGCTACGGAATCCATCTCCACAGAGCACTTGCGTAGCAACAGTGGGCACATCCACATTGGCAGGAATGTCTACTGCAACATAAGTAGAAAAATGAAAAAAGAATGAAATATTGGATGTAAGGAATGCGGTAAGCTCCCAATAACCATGTGGATAAGACACTTACTCAGATGATTCTGTGTCAAAGAGATCTCATGAGGAGGATCTACCACAACATCATGAGTCTGACAAGCATCTCCAACTAGCTCATTGGGGACAAATTGAGCATCGAGAATCATAGGTGTAACCTCCACATTCATATCAGGTTTTGAGACGGGAGGGTCGAAGTGTGCCTGTTGACCCATTGGTTGGGAAAACCCATGAGGGATGGTATCAACTAACACCTGATGCACAACCACGTCCAAACATTGCAGCTGGCTCTTCATAGCTGATCTCACACAGTTCTCCCACTGATCCGCACATCCAATTGGGATCATTCGCCTAAGGATGTTGGAAGGAGAACCTAGGTACAGTACACCCTCAACTGCAATGCCATCATCATCATCTCTAAGGCAATGTAGCTCCTTCTAAGCCTTTGCAACCATCTAACTAAATGAAGGCCTATCATTGAATAGCACAAGCATGCTTTTGCGTGTCAACAAACTCAACATATCCATAGCGATCGCTTTCAACGGTGCCTCCATGATATATGGTCACTAGGTTGTCCATCTATTTCAAATAAGTAACAAAACATATGTCCTTTAGTCCAAATTAGATGATAGATAGTACCTAACAAGTACTTTCTAACTACAAACTAAGTAAATAAGATAATAACTACATATATATACAGTGTACTCACTAAATAGCTAGATCCTATTTAGTTAACTAAATATATAACTACCTATCTAAGTAGCTATCTAACTATATCTTTGTACCTATGTATCTATGTTTCTATCTATCTACATATATATCTCACTAGATCACTAACTAAATCAACTACATGAGTCATCACATTAAATAGTAAATAATAAATGCTAAAACTACAACACTACAATCAAAGTTAACTAAGTATGAACATTGCAAATTCACAATTTTTACCTGTCCAACAACGGTGGCGCGTGGCAAGGCGGTGCGAGTGGCTTGGGGCCACAGGCGGCCAGCACGGCGGGCGCGGGCGCCGGCGCGGTGGTGAGCGTCGACGAGGGCCGAGGCCGGCGATGGTGTAGGAAGGTGGCGCTGAAAGGATCAAGATGCACAAGAGGGGGGTAAATTGGGCTAATTCTAAATTTCTTTGCAATAATTAAACCCTACGGTTAGCCCAATTAACCCCTTGTGCCAAGAAAGTATTTCTATTGATCTACCGCACAAAAGTTTAGCAACTATGTTCTAATCCTACTCTAGCATGGCAAATCTATGAATGTAAATGACAAGAATTGAATTGCTCAAAGTAAATTCCCAAAGTAAAGAGAGGAGGAGGAACACAACGATGTTTTGCCAAGGTATCAGAGAGTCGCCACTCCCCACTAGTCCTCGTTGGAGCACCCACGTAAGGGTGTAGCTCCCCCTTGATCCACGCAAGGATCAAGTGCTCTCTACGGGTTGATTCTTCGACACTCCACTGCGGTAAATCACCCATAACCGCTAACAACTTGAGTTGGGTCATCCACAAGCTCCACCGGATAATCACCAAGCTCCCAATCACCACCAAAACATCTAGGTGATGGCGATCACCAAGAGTAACAAGCACGAACTCTCACTTGACCATGATAAGCCTAATGAGAAGGGTGGATGCACACTTTGCTACTCTTGCTTTCACTAATGAGGGCTCTCTTTGGGATTCTCAAATCTCAATCACCTCACTAGGACCTTGCTCTTCTTGGCACTTTCAAGGGTATTTCTCAGCTATTGGAATGAGCAAAAGTACCCCCACACACGAATGAAGGAAGTATTTATATACCCGTGTTCAAAACAAACCGTTATGTGCCTCTACGAGGTGACCAGACGCTTCGGTCATGTTGACCGGACGCTCCGGTCAGTTCTCCCCGAACTCTAGTGTTTAAGTTGTGACCGAATGCGTTCGGCCACAATTTTCCCTCTCTAGAACCTTACTGGAGTCGACCGGACGCTGACACCCAGTGTCCGGTTACTCACCTCTCAGCGTTCGGTCACACCAGACGAAATCACCTTGATCAAATGAACTGATCGGACTCTACGCCAGCTTCCGGTCACACCAGAACCAGCGCCCGGTCAGTATTTGACCCTCCATTCACTTCTAACTCTCAATCATACATCAATGAAGTTTGCTCCAATGGATCTAAGGGCTTTTTAGGAGCTATCTAGTGCTAGATTTAGCAAGTGTGCACCATACCTAACTCACTAGACTCACCTAGGCCAAGCTACCTATCCATACCCCCTTAATAGTATGGCCAAAGGAAAAATAAAGTCCTAAACTACTCTAAGTGTCTCCTCAACATCAAACGACACTTCGAACTAGTCCATCATTAACCTTGTCGTCCATCCTTTGAAAACCGAAATGATTTCCATCATAGGGGCATGACCACCATGATAGCCCAATCGATCTCTATTACCGTGACCTAACTTAATTGCCTCTGTAAAACACACATGAGTCACAGTAATCACGTATTGTCTTTAATCACCGAAACCCAACTAGGGGCCTAGATGCTTTTAATCTCCACCTTTTTGGTGATTGATGATAATACCACCTCGAGTATGTGAAAGAGATGAGGTTTTTAACAAGTTTGGATCCTATAAGCTTTTGACAATAAGAACAAAAGAGTTAGGCAAGCTTATATGATCCAAGCCAACATGATGTACTCAATAGATATGAAATAAGCATGAGTACAAGTAATAAAGCTCATTTGCATCGGGGTAAAATACGGAAGCAAAACAAATGAGCATAACACAAGTGATATGACATATAAATAATTCAAAGTAGAGAGCACACATATCACATATCACATAAATATCACGATTACAATCACACTTAAGTAGTTCAATGCATAATAGTAAACATGAATGCATAATGTATCACACATAAAACTCCAAATATAATAGATAAGCTATAAGCTAATAGATAGACTCCCCCTAAATGTATCGCTCCCCCTAAGGCTAACATACTCGATCCCTCTCCCCCTTTGGCATCAAACACCAAAACCTAAGGGTCGGTCGGCGAGGCTGCAGCGGATGAGTCAGGCGTTGAGGTACGAGGAGCGAGCTAGAACTGTGTGCCATCATCATCTGATCTTGAGCTCTAAGTAGTCTAACCCTTTGTAGCTGGAAGCGATGCTGAAGCGGTCTATGTCGGATCTATAACTAGCGCTGCCTGCTCTGATGATGCAACTAACGAAGGGAGCGTCTTTGTAGTTCTGGTAATAGGTGCAACTATGGAATGACCTAGGACATATAGCTCTGGTGGTGTAGGCTGCCCTATCAACTCACTGAATGAAGCACCAAGGCTCCTGGAAACTGGGGTGAGCACTGACGAACTCTGAGGCAGAGTAAAGCCCATATGAAGAGGTGTGAACTGTGGGGCTGGCACTGGCGAAGCAAACCACTAGGACACCTGCTATGTCGGTGAAGGAAACTGTGGCGCTGGTTGTCCCTGGCTCTGAAGCCCACTAGGCTAGAAAGCTAGAGTCATAGAAGTGGGGGCAGGCTGACCAAACTAGGGTGAAGGCTGTGGCGGTGGAGCCCCAATAGCTGTCACTACATGCTACATAAACCCAAGTAGCTGCTGCTGCATGAGAAGCTATTGCTGATGCATGGCATGCTACTGCTGCTGTATAGCCTGCTGCTGCTGCTGGATCGCCTGCTGCTATCTAAAACTGTGCAAATGTAGCAGCTATCTCCTAAGCCTAGCAAGCCTGATCCTACCTCATCCGCTCAAGTATAGCAAGTAGAGCGGGGTCTGTCTGCGGTGCAGGTGGAGCTGAACTAGAGCTACAGGCCTCATGGTCATATCATCGAGGAGGCATCTGAGGGATAAGCTAGTAGTCGTCATCTGAGCTATCACTAGGGTCGCTCGCGACCATCCCCTCCTGCTAAGCATCTAACTGCTCCTCCTTAGTAGCTGCTATGCCCCTGATGGTCTCATCCTACTAAGCTACAGTCTATGGCACCTCTGGATGACGACACGACTGGCTAGGTGTCCTCACTGCACTATGGCGGAGCATCTGAGTCATGTTGTATGTAGGGAACTCTATAGTAGCACCACTGTACTCTGCTAGCATCTCTCGAGGTCTCACTATCACTGCCCTATGAATCAAGAAGATAATCCAGTGAGCATAGGGCAACTACCGGTGACCTCTGAACCACTCTACAATAGTATCATCCATCTCTGATAGAAGGAGATCTCAGATGTCAAACACAGTCTGCTATAGTAGAGAGTTCAGTAGCCATAGCTGTATGCGAGTTAAGCCCTTGCGATACCCCATCCTCAGAAGCAGTGTCCTCCTCATAATAGCATCAAGCACTCTAGCTATAGGAGTGAGGTCTCTGGGTGTCCTGCTCAACCCCTTGCTAAAAGGCTCTATGAAGCAATGGCGGACTAGATCTGTAGGGGGTACAAGACCACCGTGAGGGCATCTAGGAGGCGTCGTCTATCCATAGCATACCTCATGTAGCCGGATGGGCTGCTCCTGAAATCTGAGTATCTCTCTAACCCTAGAGCTCATTAGCCTATAATCTCTGTCTCTAAAAGCAAAGTAAATGAATCTGTGCAGCAGGTCAATTCAAAGTGTAGCATAGAACTCATGGACCCAAGATGGAACATATAAGCATGTCTGTCCAAGTAAATCTATCAGCCCTGGTAGGTAAGATAGGTAAGGGCAAATATGCTCTCCAGCTGCTGCTACAATGGACTCAATATCGCACACCCTCTGAGATCTGAATACTGCCCCACTGTTAAGATATACATTATAAAAATCTTCCTACAGTGGTGTGTAGAAGCCCTCTAAAGCTTAACCATCCCTCCTCAGTGGGAACCACTGCTCAAAGTCCATAAATCTAAGCTGCTGCACCTACTTGGCTGTGGCGGCCCTCAAATCCAAGTGAGTCACTAGAGGCAGACCTTGTGGTCTAGAAGGTGGACAAAAACCCCTCTGCTGTGTCTCTGGCCTTGGTGTGACTAGAGCACGGGCATGACCAGAGCGGCATAACTGTGGCTGAGGTGCCCGCTCTGTCTCCTCGGCTTGCTCTCCCTCCTGAGTCTGCTCTACTGGTTGTGCCTGCTGCTGTGGCACCCCCTGAGACTAACTCTCATCAATAACGACATGCCGTCCTTCAACCATGATAGTCCTAGCTAGACCACCATGACGACGCTCAACCTGCTCAAGTGCAGCCCTCTATGTTGGTGAAAGCTGATCTGCAATAATAACACCACTCCTAGCACCTCCTCTCTCTGCGCGCTGTACGACCTCTGCAACTATGGCTGCTCTCGCTATATCTGTATCAGGGTACTTGCGCTTCCTCATTGCTAGCTTCTCCGTCGCCTTGCCTTTTGCATCTATAGGCTGGTGAAGCGGGGGCCTCAGATCCTCATCACCAGGACCTCCTCCGACATTCTTGACATAAGCCATCTGATGGATCTAACAAGAACAACTACCACTGACAAAGATCAACTACCAACTGTCACTTTCGAGGCTTGGCCTCGATCTGTACTCGTGAGCTTGGCCCCGAGTTGACTAACAACTGCCACTGAGACCTCAGAAACACTGACTCACTGCATGATGGAATAGATCAGATATATGAATAATTACAATAAATCTAGAGATATGATACCCTAAGAAGCAAGCAATTAGGTACGAAATTAGAATCGGGGGCTTGCTACCTGACGAACCGGCGATCTGAAAAGAAAAGGAATGATAATCAGGGAACCACCAAGAGGCACTGAAGCTAGGGTTCCGATGAGACAATGCGGTGTGGATCGGTGGTGCACTGCGGTGAAGAGGCACGGTGAGCAGTGGCTAGGGCACCGGTGGTGCTTCTTGCTATCGTAGGGGCAGCGCTAGCGTAGGGCTCGGGCACGGTGGCACAGTGGTCGGGCGGCGCTGCTGCGGTGGCGTGGAGCTAGGGCATAGTGGCACAATGAAGTGATGGTGCGGACACATGGAGCAGAGGCACGGGCGCTGGATCTTGCTACGACATGGGAGCTACGTGGGCACACGGTGGCTCAAGAGGTAGCGGCTAGGGCATGAGTGCTACGCGGGCGGCGATGTTGGCGCAATGGCGGATTGGATGCGGCCTTAGGTCATTCGGAGATTGGATTTTATGGTGGCCCCCAATGGAATAGAAAAGGAAATGGATGAGAAGTCCTGATCCCGCATGTTTTCTATAGACCAGATGCTTCGATGGCAACGACCGGATGCTGCCACCCAGAATCTAGTCAATTCTAGAGAGGTCCAAAACCCCTAGAATCATGGCCGGACGCGTTCGGTGAACCCCGACTAGACGTAGCCAGAGTCCGGTCCTCACTGCCTTGATCACCTTCACCTGATCGGACGCTGAACCACCATCTGACCGGACGCTGAACAACAGAGTCTAGTCACTCCATCACAGCAGGTTCACCTCCTATGAACAGACCGGACACTGGACATCAGAGTCCGGTGCAGCATCCGGTCACTCTTTTTCTAGCAAATCTTCAAAGTCTTTTGTGCTGCCTGTTCTCAATCAAGTCCTAACTTCAATAAGATCTAAATAAACACCAATTGGGACTGATGTGAGTGACCTCTCTCAAACCCTCCAATTTTTGAAAAATATTTTGCCTTAGGCTATAATTCTTTTTAAGAAAATAGATAATAAGAGAGCAATTGAAGATAAACGACAAAGCAACATTCATGCATATGCAATGCAATACTTAAAAGTAAATTTAGTTTCTTGTCAAGTTTGATCCAAGGTTAAGCTTCTTCACATGTTTTACGGCGGTTATCTTAACCATATTAGACAAGCCCTATATGCATTACCAAAGATTAAACATGTTGTATATTACAATGCAATGCAAGGGACAACACAAGCTCATTTTCTAGTGAAGTTGCTAAAATCAAGAACATTGAGCTCATTCCGCAATCGACAAAAAGTCACCTCATCTAGCGGTTTAGTAAAGATATCCGCTAATTGATCATCGGTCCTTACACCTTCTAATGAAATATCATTCTTTGCAACACCATCTCTAAGAAAGTGATGGCGGATATCTATGTGCTTGGTGCGAGAGTGTTGACCTAGATTATTTGTAAGTTTTACCGCACTTTCATTATCGCACAAAAGAGGTACTTTTTCTAGAACTACACCATAGTCTAGCAAAGTTTGTTTCATATAAAGAATTTGTGCACAACAAGCACCCGCAACAATGTATTCCGCTTCGACGGTGGACAAAGCCATACTATTTTGCTTCTTGGAGGACCAAGACACAAGTGATCTACCAAGCAAATGGCACCCTCCAGATGTACTTTTTCTATCAACTTTGCAACTGGTATAATCCGAATCGGAATAGCCAACTAATTTAAATATAGCTCCTTTGGGATACCAAAGGTCAATGCTTGGTGTGTGCTTAAGATACCTAAGGATTCTTTTAATGGCACTTAAATGAATTTCCTTAGGATTAGCTTAAAATTTAGCACACATACACACACTAAACATGATGTCGGGCCTAGATGCGGTTAAATATAGAAAGAATTCCTTATTTGACACTGGGAAAATGAGTCGTTCCTTTCTTGGCCCTGAAATTTTCTTCGTTCCCTATTTGACACTCACTTCAACTTTCGTTCCTAATTTGACACTGCCATCAAATCCATTAGCTAACGGTGTTAACTGGCCGTTAAAAAGACGTTTTTGCCCCTAGAAAAAAAACGGCGAAGCAAATTTGAGAGGAAAAAAAACTTGCGCCCGCCTCTGATGCATGCGCCCAGCTACAAAAAAAAGGCGCAGGTTTTTTTTTCCTCTCAAATTTGCTTCGCCGCTTTTTTTTCTAGGGGCAAAAACGTCTTTTTAACGGCCAGTTAACACCGTTAGCTAACGGATTTAACGGCAGTGTCAAATTAGGAACGAAAGTTGAAGAGAGTGTCAAATAGAGAACGAAGAAAATTTCAGGGCCAAGAAAGGAACGACTCATTTTCTTAGTGTCAAATAAGGAATTCTCTCTTAAATATAACAAGCTACCAATCATAGAGCGGTGGAGAGTTTGATCAACTGTGTTACCTCCCTCATCTAGGTCTAGATGTCCATTAGTTGGCATTGGTATCTTGATTGGCTTACATTCATCCATCTTCAAACTTTTGAGAAGATCATTTGTATATTTCTCTTGAGAGATGAAAATCTCTTCTCTCATTTGCTTGACTTGAAAACCAAAAAAGAATGTAAGCTCTCCAATCATTGACATCTCAAACTCCTTCGACATCAATTCACCAAACTCTTTGTAAGAATCTTCATTTGATGATCCAAAGATAATATCATCAATATATACTTGATAAATGAAGATATGTCCATCAAGCTTCTTGATGAATAGTGTGGTGTCGACCTTCCCAATGATGAAGTCCTTCTCAATGAGGAAGTCCCGAAGGCGCTCATATCAAGCTCTTAAGGCTTGCTTAAGCCCATATAATGCCTTGGACAACCTATAAACATGATTAGGATATCTAGGGTCTTCAAACCCGAGAGGTTGATCAACATAGACTAATTCATTAATAAAGCCATTTAAAAATGCACTTTTCACATCCATTTGATATAGTTTCATTTCATGATGTGATGCATATGCAAGGAGGATACGGATGGCTTCTAGTCTTGCAACTGGTGCAAAGGTCTCTCTAAAATCCAAACCTTCAACTTGAAAGAACCCCTTTGCAACTAGTCTTGTCTTGTTCCTCACAGCAATGCCTTGATCATCTTGCTTGTTACAGAACACCCATTTTGTTCCAATGACTCTTGCACCTTGTGGTCGCTCTTCAAGAGTCCACACTTCATTGCAGGTGAAGTTGTTCAACTCTTTATGCATGACGTTTATCCAATCTGGATCTTGAAGAGCTTCTTCTACCTTAGTAGGCTCAAAGCAAGAGATAAAAGAGTGATGTTCAATAAATAAAGCAAGCTTTTGAGAATGAGTCATTACTCCCTTTGATGGACTCCCTATGATGTGATCTTGTGGATGAGCTTGTAGTAGAGGTGAATTTCTTCTATCAACCACTTGAGGGAGAGGTTGTGGAGTATCAACATCTTGTGCTTATACCACCATTTGCTCATGGGAGATATGAGTGTCTTCATTTTCTACTCTCTCAGCTTTTTCACCATCTTGTGGCACACTTGATGAAGAAGATGGATTGATCACTTGTATATTATCTTCTTCATCATTAGGCTTGATGTCTCCAACCGCAATATTCTTCATAGCCTCCCTCAATGGTTCATCACCTACATCATCAAGATTCTCATGTGCTCCTTGAGAGCCATTAGATTCATCAAATTCCACATCATATGTTTCTTCAACCAAGCCGGTGGCATCATTAAATACTCTATATGCTTTGGACTTTGATGAGTAACCAACAAGAAAACCAATATCACAACGTCTTTGAAACTTCCTTAGGTGTTGTTGCTTCTTGTAGATGTAGCATTTGCAACCAAACACCCTAAAGAAGGAGATGTCCGACTTCTTCCCATTTAGCAACTCATAAGGTGTCTTGCCAAGAAACTTTTGAAGGAATAGGCGGTTAGATGCATAGCAAGCGGTGTTGATAGCTTCCGCCCATAGAGCTTCAAGAGTGTTGTACTCATTAAGCATTGTTCTTGCTAGAGTGATCAATGTTCGGTTCTTTCTCTCAACTTCACCATTTTGTTGAGGAGTATATGATGCGGAGACCTCATGCTTGATCCCAACTTTATCATAATAGGCTTCTATGTATGTGTTGTCAAATTCTTTGCCATTGTCACTTCTAATCTTCTTGAGCTTCACTTCAAATTCATTTTGTGCTTTCTTGGCAAACTTCTTGAAGCATGATATAACTTTGGATTTGTCATGAAGGAAGAATACCCATGTGTATCTTGAATAGTCATCAACAATTACAAGACAATAAAGATTTCCTCCTAAACTCTTGTATGTTGTTGGTCTAAATAAGTCTATGTGAAGGAGTTCTAGCACTATTGTGGTTGACATAAAAACTTTTGTTGGATGAGTATTTGCAACTTGCTTACTGGCTTGACATGCACTACAAAGCTTATCCTTCTCAAACTTCATATCCTTCAACCCTCTCACCAAATCATTCTTCATTAGCTTCTTGAGTGAGCTCATCCCAACATGAGCAAGTCTTCTATGCCATAGCCACTCAAGTGTTATTTTGGTGAATAGACATGTCTTCAAGTTAGCATCTTCGGAGGTGAAATCCACTAAATATAGGTCGTTGTATCTAAATCCTTTGAATATCACTTGATCATCATCCTTCTTAGATACAACAACTTCCTTCTCAGTAAACAAGCATTGAAAGCCAAGATCACATAATTGTCCAACAGATAGCAAGTTGAAGCTTAATGAAATAACATATAGCACATTTGAGATAGAATGATCGTTTGATATTGCCACTTTGCCCAATCCTTTAACCTTGCCCTTTGAACTATCTCCAAATATGATTCTTTCTTGTCCATCTACTTTTTCATCTAGTGAGGCGAACATACGAGGATCACCGGTCATATGTTGAGTGCAACCACTATCAATAACCCAATGACTTCCACCGGTCTTGTAGTTCACCTACACACAAGAGATCAAGCTTTAGGAACCCAAACTTATTGAGGGCCCTTCACCTTCTCAACAAGTGACTTTGCTACCCAAATTTTCTTAGGCCTATTCTTGTTGGGAGGTCCTAAAACATGACTTTCATCTTTCCACTATAATCCTTTCTAAGCATGTAATGAGCATTAAAAGCAAAAGGTCTAGCATGCTTGGGCAAGGGTTGTGGTGGTGGAGTTTGGCACTCATGGGTAAAGTGGCCTTCTTGTCCACACTCAAAACATCTCTTTGCTTTGGCTTTGACTTGTATTGTTGTTGAGCTTGAGCCTTCTTCTCTTAGTTTGCCAAGTACCCAATACCACTTCTATCCATCTTCATGACGGTATTCATTAGTAGCTCACTTTGAAGATGCTTGCCTCTTGTGAACTTGCTCAATCTAATCTTGAGATGCTCTTTCTCTAATTTGAGCTTCTTGTTCTCTTCCTTGAGTGCATAATTGTTTTTCTCTTCCTTGAGCTTTTTGTTCTCTTCTTTTAACTTCTCATTCTTAAGAATCAAATCACCATCATGATCAAGAGTTTCTAGCACTATAGTGTTGATGGTTTTGAGCTCTTCAAGATCTTTTTTTATCTTTTCATTGTCATTCTTGAGCTTGACGTACTCATCATAATTATCGGTCTCAACCACTTGCTTGCTCTTGCTACTAGAACTTTGCTCAATGCTCTTAATGATCAAATCATCACATGATGTAGCTATATCAATCTTAACAACATCGTTAGTATCATCATGTGGCTCATTGGATAAATATTCTTGAGCAATGACAAGATTATCATGATTAATCTTGAGAGTTGTATATTCATCTTTTAGCATATTATGGCTAGTGATTAGCTCATTATGTATCCTCTCAAGTTTATCATGTTTTTCTTTAAGCTCTTTCTTAGAAGATTTGAGCTCCTTGAGTTTGGATGATATAGCATCATTTGCTTCGCTAAGCTCAACACTAGCCTTTTCGGCTAAGCTAAAAGAGAATAATTCTTAGCTTCTAGCTTGTCATTCTTAGTTCTAGTCTTTCTAATGATCCTAGTATATTTGTTTAGCAATTTGACAGGTTCATCATATGAAGGTGATTTAAATTCATCATCATCACTATCACAATCATCATTGTTAGCATGATCATCACTACTACTATCATCATCATTTGATACCTTTCATTCACCCTTGGCCATAAGACATAGGTGTGTAGAGGATGATAGCGGTGGTGCCGGTGAAGATGATGAAGAGTCAATCACAATGGCGGACACCTTCTCATTATCACTATCATCATCGGATGAGCAACTTGATGAATCAATGTCTGTGAGCCAATCACCAACGATGTAGGCCTTCCCATTTTTCTTCTTCTTGTGGAAGTCCTTCTTCTTGCCATCTTTGTTCTTGTATGGCTTGTTTTTCTTCTTCTCATCTTTTTCTTCATTACTTGAGTCATCTTTCTTGCCCTTGTACTTATTCTTGTACTTGTCTTTCTTGGGCTTTGTACATTGGTGTGCTAGATGACTAAGTTCTCCATAATTGTAGCAATCCATCTCTGAGATTGGCTTCCTTCTAGAGCTAGTGAAGAACTTCTTTTTCTTCCCATCAAACTTGATGCCACTCTTGTTGAGCTTCTTTAGCATCTTGGCGGTTCTTCTCACCATGAGAGCAAGACTAGCATCATCAACTTCATCATCACTTGAGCTCTCATACTCAAGCCTTGCTTTGCCCTTCTCTTGGCTAGCTTTGAATGCTAAGTCTTTTTCTTTCTTCTTTGTAGAGGATGAGCCATCTTGAGGTGTTATGTGCATGTACATCTCATGAGCATTGATCTTTCCCAAGATTTGTGTCGATGTAGCGGTGAAAAGATCACCTTGATGAAGCACGGTCATAATATGTCCATATTTATCAATGGAAAGGACACTCAAAATCTTTCTTACAACGTCGGATGGTTGAATTTGAGTAAGTTCGGGCTCATTGACTTCCTCTATAAGAACATTGAAACGTGAGTACATTTTATCAGCACTCTCTTTGGGAAGCATCTCAAATGAATTTAGCTTTTTCATGATAAGATGATAGCGTTCCTCACGCTCGCTCTTTGTTCCCTCATGGAGCGCACAAATATCCGACCATAGTGCATGGGCGTCTTTGTGGTTCCTCATCTGGTTAAACACATCTTTGCAAAGGCCTCTAAAGATAGTGTTTCGAGCCTTTGCATCCCATTTCTCGTAATTCACCTCATCGCCTTATAGGTGTGTAGCATCCCGAGGTTTTGGGAAGCCTTGTGAGGCTGCTCTAAGTATTCCAACATCTAGAGATTCTAAATACGCCTCCATACCGATTTTCCAATAAGTAAAATCACCCCCTCAAAGATAGGAGGAGGACCATCCCCATGAGACATCTTTCTCTAGATGGTTAAGTCTAAAAACGTGAGCACGAGGCTCTGATACCAATTGAAAGGATCAAGATGCCTAAGAGGGGGGGCTGAATTAGGATAATTCTAAATTTCTTTGCAATAATTAAACCATACGATTAGCCCAATTAACCCCTTATGCCTAGAAAGTATTTCTATTAATCTACCACACAAAAGTTTAGCAACCTATGTTCCAATCCTACTCTAGTATGACAATTCTATGAATATAAATAACAAGAATTGAATTGGTCAAAGTAAATGCTCAAAGTAAAGAGAGAAGGAGAAACGCGGCGATGTTTTACCGAGATATCGGAGAGTCACCACTCCCCACTAGTTCTCATTGGAGCACCCGCGTAAGGGTGTAGCTCCTCCTTGATCCACGCAAGGATCAAATGCTCCCTATGGGTTGATTCTTCGACACTCCGTCACGGTGAATCACCCACAACCGCTCACAACTTGAGTTGGGTCATCCACATACTCCACCGGATGATCACCAAGCTCCCAATCACCACCAAGCCATCTAGATGATGGTGATCACCAAGAGTAATAAGCACGAACTCTCACTTGACCACGATAAGCCTAATGAGAAGGGTGGATGCACACTTTGCTACTCTTGCTTTCACTAATGAGGGCTCTCTTTAGGATTCTCAAATCTCAATCACCTCACTAGGACCTTGCTCTTCTTGGCACTCTCAAGGGTGTTTCTCAGCCGTTGGAATGAGCAAAAGTACCCCCACACACGAATGGAGGAAGTATTTATACATCCGTGTTCAAAATAAACCGTTATGTGCCTCTGTGGGTTGACCGGACGCTCTGATCAGTTCTCCCCAAACTCCAGTGTTTAAGTTGTGACCGGACGCGTCCGATCATGATTTTCCCTCTCTAGAACCTTACTGGAGTCGACCGGACGCTGGCACCCAACGTCCGGTCGCTCACCTCTCAGCATCCGGTTGCACCAGATGAAATCACCTTGATCAAGTGAAATGATCGGACTCTGCGCCAGCATCCGGTCACACCGGAACCAGCGTTCGGTCAGTATTTGACCCTCCATTCACTTCTAACTCTCAATCATACGTGAATGAAGTTTGCTCCAATGGATCTAAGGGCTTTTTAGGAGCTATCTAGTGCTAGATTTAGCAAGTGTGCACCACACCTAACTCACTAGACTCACCTAGGTCAAGCTATCCGTCTATACCCCCTCAATAGCACGGCCAAAGAAAAAACAAAGTCCTAAACTATTCTAAGTGTCTCCTCAACACCAAACGATACTTAGAACTAGTCCATCCTTAACCTTGTCGTTCATCCTTTGAAAATCGAAACGATTTCCATCGTAGGGGCATGACCACCATGATAGCCCAATTGATCTCTACTACCGTGACCTAACTTAATTGCCTCTGTAAAACACACGTTAGTCACAGTAATCACGTATTGTCATTAATCACCAAAACCCAACTAGGGGCATAGATGCTTTTAGGTGCCACCGACGGTGGCACGAGGTGAGGCGACGCGAGTGGCCTGGGGCCACGAGCGGCCGGCACGGTGGGCGCGGGCGCCGGCTCGGTGGTAGGCGCCGGCGAGGTCGCGGGCGCTGCAGGGGCCGGGGCCGGTGATGGCGCGTGACGGGCGAGGGACGGTGGCACCACCGACGGTGGGGCGCGACGAGGCGGCGTGAGTGGCCTGGGGCCGCAGGCGGCCAGCATGGCGGGCTCCAGCGCCAGCGCTGGCGCGGTGGCAAGCGCCGGCGAGGGCCGAGGCCGGCGGTGGCGCCACCGACAGTGGCACGCGGCGAGGCGACGCGAGTGGCCTGGGGCCACGGGCGGCCGGCACGGCGGGCGCGGGCGCGGGCTCGGTGGTAGGCACCGGCGAGGTCGCGGGCGCTGTAGGGGCCGGGGCCGGCAGTGACGCG
The DNA here is from genome assembly GCF_019320115.1 of Miscanthus floridulus. Classification (NCBI taxonomy): domain Eukaryota; kingdom Viridiplantae; phylum Streptophyta; class Magnoliopsida; order Poales; family Poaceae; genus Miscanthus; species Miscanthus floridulus. Next base: position 136,435,279 of record NC_089581.1, on the reverse strand, counting down.
CGGCGGGCGAGGGACGGTGGCGCCACCGACGGTGGGGCGCGGCGAGGCGGCGCGAGCGGCGAGACGGCGGACGCGGGAGCGGGCGCGGGCGAGGGCACGGTGGCCGCGGGCGCCAGCGAGGGCGCGGTGGCCGCGGGGGCGGTGTTGGGGGGGCGCGGGCCGTGGGCGCGTTGGCGGTGGTGGGCGCGGGGAAGGGTGCGGTCGCGGGCTCCGGGGCTGGCGCTGGCGAGAGCGCGGTGGCCAGGGCAACGAGCGGCGGCGAATGCGGCGCCCTGGCTCGAGAGAGAGGAAGAGAGAAAGAGAGAAAGAAAGGGCGAGACCATATAAGACAGAGCTCGACGCCAAGATCCATGGCGCCGAGCTTGGCGCCAAGATGCATGGCGCCGAGATGACTGTCATGTTAGCGTCCGCGCTGTCAACGTGGCCCCGACCTCGCCGCCAGCAACGATGGCGCCGAGACGTGTTAGCTCGGCGCCAGCAACGATGGCGCCGAACTAAAGGTCCAGACTGGCGCCGAACTAAAGGTCCAGATTTTGAAATCATACCTCCATGGACATATTTATGAAAAAATTTCAAAAAAAAAAGCTGCAAAATAAAAAAATTCGGTCCGTCCGTCACCATGGACCTGTTTGGTTGCCCTGATGCAGCCGTCCTTGTTTCCTGTGATTCAGGTTCACGGTGCTTGGTCCCTGTACTCGTCCTTGAGCTTGTCCCTAGGCATGCAGCCAAGGCGCCGGAGCCTCGCTCCTGAAAAACGGATTTGGATTCCGTTTTTTCCTAGCCCGCGCGAGAGAGCAGCGATGCAGGTATGAGCGCAGATCAAGCCAACCAAACACCTTCCCATTGCATCCAGGCTCTGCTGAATAAGGCAACCAAACAAACATGCCTTGCATGGCTACAGCTTGGGTAACACTGGCCTGGTTGTCCAGATATGATGCAGCCTAGCTGAGAAGAGAACCAAACAGGCCCCATATGCATGTCTTGTAGCAATAGGGTTGAAGTGCCCTGTGCCTGCGACTGCAAGCTGAAACCAAGGAGGGGCGAGAGAACATGACGCTCCAGGCCGTATGTGCTCGGATCTTCTTGTGTTCTCGTGGCCGGGGGAGACAGACAAAGAGAAAGAGCAAGAGCCAAAGAGAGACGCCACAGTGATGTTGGGCGTGTTTGATTTCCTGTATCTGGCCGGCTAGCCTGGCTATGGCCAGCCACAGTCCGGTCCAAATGGTACAAGTGATTATTACTTGCTCCTGCAGAGCCGAGCTCAGTTGAGAACTGTTGAGAATATGTGGACTAATCATACATGTTTCATTTATTTCCCAGATTTTTCCAAGCATACGTGTTGTTCCAGGGTATTTATATTGGTCTTAGGATAATACTTTGGGATTATACACTAGTGCAGAAACAAGCTGTACCCTCGGTTGGGAAACCCCTTCAGTCCCGGTTTTCCAACCGGGAACACGAATCCAGGACTAAAGTGCCTCTTCTTTAGTCCCAGTTTCTCACCCGGGACTATTGGTAATATCAACCGGGGCTAAAAAGGCCTCCCGGTCTGGTCACGTGGGCCGGCCCTTTAGTCCCGGTTGGTATTACCAACCGGTTGATATTACCAACCGGGACTAAAGATTTTCTTTTTTGTTATAAATGTTATAATATGGTAGTTGTTGTTTGGTTTTTTTTGTTATAATATGGCTGTTGCTTGGTTTATTGTTATAAATGTTAGATAAAAAGTTGTGGTAGCTGTTTGGATTGCAGCCGCATGTTAGTCAAAATGCCCCGTATACATTCTCACTAGAAAATGTTTGAATAATCATCACAAGCACACGAGAAGCTTAATAATGTTTACTAAAACAGTAGCACTAGAGCAATATACTATCAGCTTCTAGCTTTTACAAAATGAACAGCCAGCCACTACAAAATCAACAGCCGGCCTTCCATTCTTCATGATGAAACAGTCATTGCCTTCCATTCTTCATGATCGATAGTTAAAATAACACATGCAAATGTTTAAAAGAAAGGTGAAATTAGTAATATAATAAACTAAAATAGCTTGGAATACAAATGTACCGTATGAGCTAATTTTGTCAACAACAAAAAAATTCTAACACCACATGCTAAATCTGAAGATTTCCTATATATTAGTTAACAAAAAAAATTGTCTATTCGATAGCAATCTTGCCTAGATTAAAGAAACGAAGCACCTGCAATGATTTGTCCATATATACTAAAGAAAGAAAGCACTAACTAGCAAGAACCAGATGGATTCACCGCATCTCTACATAGATTTATTCTTACAAAAATCAATGGAAAGGGGGAAAATGGAAATGCCTTCTCTGGCGGTTGCAGGGGTTGCTGTGCCTGAACCTTCTTCCGCACAGACTGGATCTGCATGAATCACCACCACGAGATGGATGAATCTTCACCTGGCTGATTAATTTGCCTCCGTTGTGGCTTTCGATTCCACATCCACAAGATCACAGCTTCTACAAGACCAAAAGTATATTTTAGATCTACACAGATGGAGAAAACTAGAGATTAGCAGATGGTAACGAGAGAGAAGATGAGAAGCTGCACAAGTTTATCACCTGTGTGGACGGAGAAGACACCCGTGCTCAGCGGACAGGACGGTTCTTGTATATAGGAGGGGACCTTTAGTCCCGGTTGGAGACAGCAACCGGGACTAAAAGTCCCTTTCTAGTCTCGGACAGAGCCTCCAGCCGGAAGTAGACTTTTACTCCCGGTTGGAGGGACCAAGCGGGAGTAAAAGTTAACCTTTAGTCCCGGTTGGTAGCTTCAACCGGGACTAAAGGTCCCCTGCAGCAAAAGCCTGCCGCAGTAGCCATTGGACAGGGACCTTTAGTCCTGGTTGGAGCTACCAACCGGGACTAAAGGTTTCTCTAGTCTCGAGCACAAAAAATACCGGGACTAAAGCCAAATTTCGAAGTGGATCAAAAGTCATTTCTCTACTAGTGATACAAACCCTAGAAATATAATAGTACATGAACATTGTAAGGAAAATATAAAGGCAATATAAAAAAAACTACCTAGAGAGACATATTACAAGATCTTCAGGATCTATGAGCAAAAACTATATACGACAAAAAAAAATTAATTAAAAGCCATATAAATCATCCTACACGACATAAGTCCACAATTTGCCGTTCAGCGGCGAACTCTTGGGATACGACAATGATGGCTGCAACATCAACAAGGCTCGTAGCGGCCTATGCTCCGTGGGCGTGGCAGGTACAGGAGCTTCAGGCCACGTGTACTATGATGCAGATGAGGCCACGTTCGCTTGCCGATGCACGTATTAACACCTTGCAGGCGTGCAGTTAGTCGAGCTCAGTAGCCACCGTTCAATGAAAATGTCATTAAGTCATTAATGCAGCAACATAGCAAGGTCCTGTAGGCAAATCGTCTCCTATCTTTTGTCATGCAAAATAAGCCCCGGAGGGTAGCCGTTATGACTGCAGGTCTCAGTGGCTACAGGCCGCTAGCTTTATCCAGATAATGACTAAACCATGGTAGCCCCAGGTCATTGTATCATCTTCACGATTATAAAATCATGACAAGCAAAACTAGAAAGCATTCTAGTGGCATGCGAAGGTCTAGTATGCTAGCAATAAAATAATCACTTGATTAAACAAGCCAGCAGAAAGAATTACTAGAGAACCGATCTACTATAGACTAATCTGCAGGATTAAACCAAGTAGATTAAAAACCGTGTGTTCGTGAAGACATACCGAATGCACGAATTGTCGACAGAATATCATTGGTACTCTTCTGAGGGGTATCTTACGAAGGTAGATTGATCGGCAGAGGAGCGTGAGATCAAGAACAAGAAAGCAACAAAGACACACGAGTTAGACAGGTTCAGACCGTCAGTATGACGTAATACCCTACTCCTGTGGTCTGTTGGGTTGTATTAGCTATCGTATGATATTGCGTGTTTGCATATGTATGTATCTTGATGTAGCCTGTCCGCTAGAGGACCCCAACCTCTCCTTATATAGTTTGGAGGGGTAGGATTATAAGAAAAGTATCATATTTTGTATTATACAATATCTTGTGGTGCACGCCGAGCAGCACCGTGCACGTCTTGATCTTGTGGGCTGGGCCACCTCTGATGGTGCGGCCCATGTCTTGTCTTGTGGATATCGGGGGTCATACCCCCACAGCTAGTCCCTGAGCCTGATAGTAGGTGACGTAGTCACGTGGTGTCAGGGTCAGAAAGTAGAAGACCAGCCGAGCAGGCAGCCAGTCCTCGGGCGTAGCCACGAGATAAGAAAAGCACATGTTCACCGTAAGGTGAAATGTGCCCACTTAGTCCCCGAGCCGGCTGGAAGATGAAGAATAAATCTTGTAGTAGGGTCAAAGAAAAAGAAGCCTAAAAGCTTGCCGACGTCGTCTGACATGCGCGTATCAAGACTCTAGATGTGCTGCCCAAGATCAGCACCCTGATCCAAACAACATGGAGCAGCTTGATAGCACGCCGATGAGACGTAGCAAGATTCGAGCACCGAGGAGTCTCCGGCATAGCTGGCGATGTCCGAGCACCGAGGAGTCCCCGACGTAGCCGGCGATGTCCGACCACCAAGGGAGTTTTCGGTATAGCTGGCGATGTCCGAGCACTGAGGAGTCCCCGACGTAGGTGACGATGTCCGAGCAGCGAGGAGTCCCCGGCGTAGCCGACGATGTCCGCGCACGGAGGAGTCCCCGACGTAGGCGGCGATGTCCGAGCACCGAGGAGTCCCCCGCGTAGCTGGCAATGTCCGAGCACCGAGGAGTCCCCGGCATAGCTGGCGATGTCCGCGCACCGAGGAGTCCCCGACGTAGGCGGCGATGTCTGAACACCGAGGAGTCCCTAGCGTAGCTAGCGATGTCCGAGCACCGAGGAGTCCTCGGCGCCGCTGGTGATGTTCGAGCACCAAGGAGTCCCCGGCGTAGGCGGCGATGTCTGAGCATCGAGGAGTCCCTAGCGTAGGCAGCAATGTCCGAGCACCGAGGAATCCTCGGCGTAGCTGATGACGTCCGAGCAGCAAGGAGTTCCCGACGAAGCTGGCGAGGCCCGAGCACCGAGGAGTCCCCGACGTAGCTGGCGATGTCCGAGCACTGGCGTAGCTAGCGACGTCCGAGTACCGAGGAGTACCCGATGTAGCTGGCGATGTCCGGCGTAGCTGGCGACGTCTGTGCGGTGAAGTGTGCTCACTTAGTCCTCGAGCACGAAGAATCCGAGCGCCAAGGAGTAACCGACGTATCTGGCGATGAAGCACGAGCAACAAACAATCCGGTCAACTGATCGGCGGTGAAGTGAGCATTGAGCAGAAGCGACCGACGAACAGTCCGATCAACTGGTCGGCGACGAAGTCGATGATCCTAGCGGTCCGACTAGTTGATCGGTGGTGAAGTCCGAGCACTAGGTGATCCGATCACCTGGACGATGATCTTGCAGTACAAATATGTAGAACAGATAGTATATGATGTACAAATATATGAACTCCGGAGAAAAATCAGCAATGACGATGAAATAATGTAAGTAGCTTGGCGATTAGTTGGTGTGAAGATGTATTTAATATAAACCGCCCGAACAGTTAGTGTGTAGTTGAGTCTCCAGCCCTAGCTAGCCTGTTAACCATAACGCAGAGCGCGGAGCCCGTGCACGTGTAGAAGGAATAGGCGTCGCTAAGGAGCCGCTGCCGACCACCCATAACGCAGAGGGCAAACGCTCGTGCACGTGTAGGGAGGAGCCGGAGACAGGGCTGTCTCTAGAGGCGTCCGAGCATCAACAGGATTGTTCGGGGGTTCGAAAAATCGTTTAGAGAGCAAACATGGAGAAAACAGCTCGGAGAAACATCATGGCGATTAACGAAAATTGGAGAATATTTAGAAAAATATTAAAGCGTGACTTAGCTTTAGACAGAACGTCTGGTCGGCGACGTATGGCGCTATCTGGAAGTGAGGAAGTGGGCGATAAGTTGTTGATGAAGGTGACCTCGGAGGTGGTTCCGAGATTGGATCTACAGTCGCAGGTGCGGGGGTGATCGACGAAGAATCGATCTGCACCGGCTCGAGGAGCTCTCCGACTCCATCAACGTTGATGATCCACGAGATCGATCCGACCGTGAAGATCTGGTTGGGCTACGGGAGGAACGAAGAGCCTACGAAAAAAGCCATCTTGTTCGACAAGGAAATAGTACGTAAGCCCCTACCTGGCGCGCCAACTGTCGACATAATATCGTCGGCAGTTCTCCGAGGGGTATCCCACGAAGGTAGATTGATCGGCAAAGGAGCGTGAGATCAAGAATAAGAAGGCAACAGAAACACACAAGTTAGACAGGTTCAGGCCGTCAGTATGACGTAATATCCTACTCCTGTGGTCTGTTGGTTTGTATTAGCTATCATATGATATTGCGTGTCTGCATATGTATATATTTTGATGTAGTCTGTCCGCTAGGGGACCCCTACCTCTCCTTATATAGTCTGGAGGGGTAGGGTTACAAGAAAAGTATTCTATTTGGTACTATACAATATCTTATGGTGCACGCCGAGCAGCGCCGTGTACGTTTTGATCTTGTGGGCTGGACCACCTCTGATGGTGCGGCCCATATCTTGTCTTGTGGATATCGGGGGCCATACCCCACAGGAATTGAAGGATTTCAAAGGTTGCCACGTCCTGTATCCACCATGCAAACACTATCGGACGGCATAGAAAAATAAACGCTTCATCTGTCCGGCAGCCTGACGCTCAGGTTCCTCCCGCCGCGCCGTGGCAGGACGAGTCGCCGTAGGCCGCTCGTGCCACACTGCAGCAGCACTGCTGCATTAGGACGTCGCCACAGGGCTCCGCGCTGCCGGCTGCCGCAGGCCTGCCTCTCTCACGCCTCTAGAAACATTGATAGATGAGAATCACATGCAGGTGATGTATCTTATGTGCATGCATGTTGACGGCATCGTCCAAAAACAGCGCGCGGCATCGATGTGGTGACTGATCTCGCATGGTGCATCACGCGTGCGTCGATTCACTCAGGGCAGATGACGCTCAAACGGAAGGTATCAACCGGCGCACCAGTGACCGAACAGAAACGGGGAGATCAATTCATCAGTAACCATGGCAAATACAAATTGATCTAAACACAACGATCAAGAACGACCCACCCAGTGGTAGAGCTGCTGATAACGTGTTGAGAATTGACCTATTCACGAATTGTCATATCCGTTTTCGCATCTCCAATTCCAAGAAAGAGACATCCGTTTTCGCGAAAGAGACGTGTAGAAGATGCAGATTCTGTTTCCCTTCCCAATCCTAAAGAACAACACTTCCCAATCCTCAAGAACTGCACACGGGAACGCACAGAACACAAGTCTATGAGGGGAGCCATCTCTTTATTAGTTCTTTCACGTATACATCTGGTCCCTTTATATAGACTAGTATAGTGTCTGTGCTAACGCCACGACTTTATTTTAGAGATGCACATGAAAACAACCAAACGATGATATTTTTTTCCATAGTTCAACTTTCACACAAATGTATATGACCCTGTATATAATCCAGAAAACACTTATTATGTCTAGTCTTAACCATCTAAGGCCACGATGGAATGCCCGTGTTAACGCTACGGTAAAACCTAAAACACAATCAAATTCATGTGACAATTTTCATATGGACATTTTTCATATACAATCATAATTTCACAAATATAATTCCCAACGTTTTACTGCAGCTACAGCCACGTGCTAACGGTAAAAACAAAGAGATAATATGTTTGAAAATGAGTTATCATATTGTTGAGCTCGTAGCAAATATATAATTAAAATTTTCATAGGGTCTAGCCTCCGCTTGGCGTGCCACCCTTCGTCCTCCACTTTACATCGCTCATCCCAGCCTCAACTCTCCCTCCACCGTGATGGCCCTGCAACATTGCCTATTGGTCTGCCTCCACTTGCTCGGAGCAAGCACGTCAAGAGACACTTACACTTGCACAGCCCGGAGTCCGCTCTTCCCTCACCATCAGACCTTCAGATTTAAACATCAATAATACATAAATAAAGATATGACATATTTAAATGCATATCCGAGGCCCCAAAAGGAAAAACAATAAATGACTGATATCATTAAATATAATTAATTTCTTACTGGCACCATAAAGAAAGTGTGCTACATTAGTTTTTTTAACCGAACAGGGCCTATGTTGTTTGATTCTTGATACATTAGTGGAGAACTGAGAACATATATAATACTCCCTCTATTCCGTTTTACCCAGCGCGAGAGGCATCACACATTCACTCCAGTCACCAGATACCAAGACGATATTAACTCAGCCATGTATTAACTCTCCGTTGCCTACCTTTTATGCGTTTTTTTCACTCCCAAAATTAATTGGCGCTCTTTTTCTCTCCGTTGCCTACATGCATGCGCAGAGCAAGGGCAGTTCCAATAGAAAAAACTGATGTGGTTTTCATAGCACAAGAAATAATTTATAGAAACTACCTTCCACAGTGGATGTGTCTTTGTGTAATAATTATTCTCTTTCTCTCTCCCAACTCTATCTTCTTCCTCCAATGAAAGTATGGCACGAGCCCCCTGAAAACTGGTGGTTTCTCCCCAATAACGATTTCATGGTTTCTTGGTGCATTGGGTCAAGAGAAGACTTGATTTCTTCATGAGGAAACCATTTCTATGATTTTTGCTCTCTTTCTTCATTAATTACGTTGCCATGTCAGCATTTTACCTACGTGGCAAGTCATTTAATGAGGATAGAAACCATCGTCAATACACCATTAGGACTGCCCTAACCTACACAGGCAACGCTTCGTTTTTACATCCGCGTAATTAAATGATCCTCGATAACCTAGCTCGCCTCCTATATTGGTAAAACTGAAAATGGGTGTGCGCCTGGTAAAACGGGATGGAGGGAGTACAATACTAATAACATATAGACATCTGCAACATAGGTTGTAAAAAGTGAAGGCTTGTCTGAGATGATAATAGGCCTCCAAACCTATCTGCATCTGAAGGCGCATCATGCCATTCAACCAGCTATCAATCCATATAGACATCTGCAACGTAGGTTGTTAGAAGTGAACGAAGGCTCGCCTGAGATGATGATAGGCCTCTAAACCTATCTGCATCTGAAGGCGCATCATGCCATCCAACCAGCTATCGATCCAGAGCTCCTCCTCATGGCGGTCCACACCTAAAAGTGGATGCCAAAGATCATCGACATGGCTGAGGGGCCCTCGGAGGAAGGCACATCATGCCATCTTCGCTCAAAAAAAAAAATTCTTTGATGAGATGTAGTTCATTCATATTGAACTGACAATTTTTCTATTGCCATATATCACAGTTGTCCATAATAGTGTGGATCAAAACTCAGATTTTGTGTCAACTCCAATTAGAACAAGGCATCCATATGAGTGCATACGTCTTTGAATGTGGCATAGGCTATCCTTCCTGTTGCCAAGCCATCACTGCAACCACCAACCACAGGGAAAAAATTGTAGTTGAAATTACAAGTTGAAAGGAGAATGTTAGTAAAAAATAAATTAAGCAAATAACCGAGCAATGAAATCAAGGGGTGCTCACAGTGTGATGTTGAATTGTTCGATTTCACTAGGAAAGGAGGACAATCCTTGCACCTCCCACTCCATTGCTAGAAAACGGAAACCCATGAAAATGGCGGAGGTTAGCATACCTGTATTTACAACAAAAATAGGAAAGAGTTGAAAGATTTCTTGCAAATATTAGCTTACAAACAATAGCCAGGACATTCCTAAGGTAAAATTAGTATGGTGAATCCTCCAGTTTTGGCAAGGAAGCAAACTGCCGAACATTACTGTTTTGCTTAAGATGCACAATTAGTTGACAGAAAGGTTCACCAAAGCACACAGTTTGAGGAAATCACAAAGTTGGGAGAGAGAAGAAAATGAAGAATTCAACAAGTGATCTTTGTTTCACCAAATGTTAAATTATAATTTCATAAGAAAGAAGAAAAGTTGTTGGCTATGGCTAAATCTTTCAGGAAAACATGACTCTAAATCAATCAGTGATTTTATATACCCATGGTGCCTGCACAGAATTTCAAAAGCCACAATATTTCTTTACTGAAAACAGTGTGCAATACCTTAGCAAAATACTTTGCTGGGTTTTCCGCGCATCTAAGGATAGTCAAAAGTGCAAATTCAATGTTTCCAGATGTTTCGCTCTTGATAACCTATCATATATAAAGGGCACTGTGAAAAATTCCAGAGAATAACGATTTGAGCTAATTGATTCAAATCATCAGTTCTCATCGGTGAATATATGGTACATTTGATTAAGCATATTGGTACAGCTAGATTAACGATTTGATTATTTAATAAAGGGAACAATCCTTTAAGAACTTTTCATGCCTTGTGGTTTCCACTGAGTTCAGATGAAAAACGCTAGGAGAGTTCCTCATGATACATAGCCCTAGGCCAGTTATAATGCATAACAAGGCAATTAGTCATGGCCGTCAATCTATCAACATGTACACAACGATCAAACCTGAGCAACTTTGTAAGCATTCATGGTGCTCTCCACAGCATCCTTCTTCTCCGCACCTGACTTGAACTCAGCAAGGTACCAGCAAAATAATTGTGAGGAGAAATCAGATACCAAAATATACGTGTAGTAGGGGGTAAAAAAAAATCCATAGATCACAAATTCATATCCTTCAATCTTATCTATAAATTTAGACCTAACCAGATCATTAAATTTAGACCTAATCATCACCAAGAACTCAGGCCCCTATCATCCCTACATGAGACATCTACATACAGATCTTAAGTTTTGGCTTCTTCAAACCACAACTCCCATGGTCCATATACAAAGACCCCAAATAAGATCGTGCTGCCCCCACAGATAATAACCAGTAATAAACAAGGATTCAAAATCCCCGCTAATCTGAATCCTAAACACAATGATCCCTCATATAATAAGCAAAAATCCATCAACTCTGTCTAGAGGCGGATACGCAGAATAAAAAGCGAGATTATCTGCTAGTGATAATGGTTATACCTGTGGTAGTCGCCCTTCATCTACCACAGGTGTGGGATCTCCGTCGTAGATGCGGGTGAGCTCGGCCTCGATCTTGGAGCGGTAGGCGCGGATGGAGGCGGCTCCCCTGCTCGATGGAAGAGATGATCTGCCATGAGACCCTGCGCCGATGACATTCTTATAGGCGATGCACAGCAGGTTGCGCTCCTCCACGGAGAGCTCTTCCCCATCACAGCTTCCTATCAATTCAGGATGCCGGAGATCAAAGTAATTAGATTATACAAAGAATTCGGCATTAGAGGAAACAGAGCAATATTATTATTATAATATAATATGTAAATAAAAAGGCAAATCCTAAGGCCACTTGCACAATAAACGCTATGTTCAATTCACATTCAGATCAGAGGAAAACCGAAAAATATTTACCAAGCACGGTTGCTTCAGACATCTATTACTGGAGAAAACTGAACTTGAACCACAAATTACCTTTGAGATGGTTGGCTTTGGGACATTAATACTTTATAAGCAGAGGTCAGGGCAAACCATCTCCGTCTAGCAAATCATGTTCGTAAGATAATACAAAACAAAGAACTTGCTGAAAAAACAATGTAATGTAGATGCTATTGTCCCTAAAAAGCCTAATGTAAGTTGAGAGAGAGTGCGGCACTCAGCATGGGGCGTTCCGTGAAGGAGGAGCAGACCTCGGGCATGGCGATGCCGCGATGCTGACGAACCAGGTGAAGAAGGAGACGACGACCTAGCCCCCGTACAATGTCATGACCCCCGTGAAGAGCGTCATCGTCGAGAAGGATATCGCCAGCGTCTTGAACAACATCTACAAGCACACGGCGCACGGGTGTACATCTGAACCCCCGGCGACGGTGGCCCCGACCGGCTTCGTGCCTCGCTAGGCGGTGGCACCCTGTGCCCGCCCACCGCGTGCCCCGTCGTGGCCTCGCCTAGCCCAAAGGCGGAGCGCCCCGCTTCGGCCTCGCCTCGCCCGGTGGCTGGCTCCCGCGTCCTGGTGCCCGAGAGTGGCGGAGGCCGCGTCCTCCACAGCCACGATGGCATCGCCCCGCCTCGTCCTCAGTTGGAGCGCCAGAGCAGCAGCCATCGCGGTCGGTGCACGGAGCTAGGGTTTCGAGCCCGCGCGTGGGGGAGAGGATTGGTGGAGAGGAGGAGCTATGCGCATCGCGCTCTGGGGAGAGGAGGAGCCGCGCGTGGGGATAGGCGTCTGTGGGGGAGAAATCGAGGAGTTGCGGCGTCGGTGAAGCGGGAGAGGCACGCGTGGGGTGGGAAGGATGAGTGACGAGGTTTGGTCCCAGCAATCTCGTCCGCGGGAGGGCGATGGAGGGCATGGTGTTATATTTTCTGAGTGCGTTGATGGGTGTAGATGTAGCATAGATCATGACTGTGAAGCAGACATTTATTGTGTGGCTATAGATTTATTCTAACTGGTGTATTGTAGAGTGTGGTAGCTTCAAGGCATATATGATAGCCACCATAGCGTATATGTATGAGCCCATTAAGACATATATGGTATTAGCCCACCGATGCTCTAATTAAGAAATTTTTAACAAGAACGTGTCTGTTTGCGTGTACAGAAGTTTATGGTGACCCTAGACTCAGGTCTGGTTTAGTTCCAAAAATTTTTCCTAAAAAATGCTACAGTAACCATCACATCGAATTTTTCGATACATGCATGGAGCATTAAATGTAGACGAAAAAAAACTAATTGCACAGTTTGATTGAAAATTGCGAAACGAACGTTTTGAGCCTAATTAGTTCATGATTGAATACTAATTGTCAAATAAAAATGAAAGTGATACAGTAGCCAAATTCCTAAATTTCGTCCGGGTAAACCAGGCCTCAGGATATGGTAACGTTACCCCAAAACACTGTCACTGCCATTTCATCGAACACATGCAGGGCATCGATGTCCAGCAGCTGCACATCGCCGCTGCTCCCTTTCTCCGTGGTATACGCCCAGCATGCAAGGAGGACCTGCTCGCCGGCCGGGGGCATGGGTGCTCCTGCTCGGCGTCCCTGGCGCCGCAGCACCGTCGTTACGCGCGTCGTGCAGTGGGTGGTCCTGCTCGCCTCCCTGGCGCCGCAGCACCTGGCGTCCGTCGTCTTCCTCATGACGGCGTCGAAGGGACTCCTCCAAGGACGCGGCCATCCCGATGGGGGTTGCGGCGGCGACCACGAATGGCGTGCAGACGAAGACCCAGGCGTGCGCTGCTGTGCGGTGAGAAGTCGGAAACGGTGAGAGGTGAGTCGAGCGTGGGCTTCGGCGCTGAAGCGAGCCGGGCCGGCAGGAAACGAAACTGGATTTCATTTTCTAGGAGCCAGGAGAGAGAGAGCATGTGTTGCATCTGGCGAGCCGGGCTCGGTGGTACACCCAGGAAATCAAACACGGGCTGTTGCAGCCGACGGGCGCGGCCAGGCCTCGAGGGCCGAAATCAAACACGCCCAGCATCTGTTGTCGACGCTACAGGAAAAAGGACCAATCGCAGAGGCTCACACCAGCCGTGCTCGTCAGCTCATGCGAGGTGAGCCACTACAAACGTGCGGCTGACAAGAGAGAAACCACCTCTACTTGAGACAAGTTCACCAAACATTACAAGCACCTAGATTAAAAAAAAAACAAGCACCTATGATCACAATGCAGAGTTCAAGTTGGTGAAGAGAGCCACACAATGCAGCTAAGTGTAAAGGGCTACTGAGCACGGAAATCCAATATTTTACAAGTTAAATAAAGAGCCGTATACATGAGGGCATCCATATCTCATTGCCAAGCCAATCTTTCCAACCATGTGGTGGAGATTCTACAGCTAGAAATCCAGCAACGGCGGTACTATAATCCAGAGCTGCGGCTACCAGTACGCCTAAGAACATCTGAAGTGGAATTTCAGTATTGCCGCCTAGGTGGCTTCGACTCTGCTACCGTGACACGGATCTGTCTGCCATCCAAGTCCTGCAGGGCAATGATAAACCAATTCAGTACATCCTGAAAGAAGACTAGAGTACAAAGTTCAAAGGCTACGATGCAAAGCAGCTAGGGTTAAAATGGGATTGAGAACTCACAGCGCCATCAAGGTTCGATATCGCATTCTCCACCTCTTCGGCAGAACCATACGTGACGAAACCAAAACCCCTTGACCTTCCACTCTCCCTGTCATATACAATCCTTGCTTCCAGGACCTCACCTTGCCCACTGAACAGGTTTGCCAGAGCTGAATTGTCAACACCCCAAGAAAGGTTACCCACGTAGACCCTGTTGGCATCACCCCTGGATACTCTTGGTGAGGATTGGTCCCTGGGGGGTGGTGGCCCAGAATTCACCCTCAAACTTCGTCCATCAAGTACCTATATTTTGAGAGACCTAGTCAGATAGATAATGAAATGAACAACATTTAAACATTCTGTAACAGAATATACTCAATCAACAAAACAGAATATATATGCTCTATCTGAAGCCTTAAGAGTAATTATTAATGTAACTTGATTTATGCAATGCAGGATCTGGTAGGAAACCATGAACATCACGAAATTCCTAGAGTATATTGGAAAGGTCACATTTCCAGGTAAATAAGCTATGTCATACGTTAGGAGAATGGTCCATGACAGCAAAATATGTTAACAAAGAATGTGCAATGCTCTGGAAGAACCAAAGTGAACTCACATAGCCATTGAATTGCTCAACAGCCGCCTCAACTTCTTCGACCGAAGACATGGTCACAAACCCGAATCCACGGCTTCTTCCCGTCAATTTGTCATAGATGACCTGCAACAAAATGCAATGCTATCAACTGGCAAAAAACTGTAATATATCTTGTTCATGGGGGTGGCCTATTGAAAGAAGTTATGACCCAGCTAATTGTGTTCTCCACTGTAGTATTTGTATTGCCTATCGCAACAGTACGAATATTCTGTTTTTCAGAACTTTGGTAGTACTCCCTCCATCCCATACAAATTGACGTTCCATGACTAAAAAAATGTCCTAAAAAACTTATGTTATAGCTCTTGAACAATAGATTTAGCCATATTATCAGCTTTTCCATTTAATGAGGAGCTTATTCCCTAATTAGCATGGTTCACTTTCAATTTCCGTTGAGCACCAATCTGTCCTAAAAAAATCTAGAACATCTAAGTTTTTTTTGGACTGAGGGAGTATCATTTATGAACACTAGGATTGCCAATATCATCGACGTCAGGTATAATAGGAAACAACCCCGAATGCGATCACTACGGCCTGCTGATTATCCAATGCAAGTAGAGACACACCTCGACCATCTCGACGGAGCCGGCCTGCTCGAAAAGTCCCGCGAGCTGGGCGCTGTCGACGCTGAAGGGAAGGTTGCCGACGAAGACCCTGAGATTCTCCGAGAACTCCTCCCCGCCCGGCTGCCCCTCCGCTTCGAGCTCCTCCGTCACGGCCGCGGCCGCGGCCGCGCGCACGGGCTCGAGCGGCCTGAAGCCCGCCGCCGCGGCGGAGAGCGCGTGGAGCTGCGGCAGCCCCGATGGGAAGGCGGCGGCGGACGGGGCAGCGGTGGTGGGCTTGGCGGAGAGGGAGAGGAACTGGGGCGAGAGGGAGGTGGAGAAGAGCGTGGTCGCCATGGGAAGGGCAGAGGTGGGTTCGATTTTGGGCTGATAGGGTTTTGGGGATAAGGTGAGTGAGGTCTGAGGAGGGAGAGCAACGGAGGAGACCCGGGGGTAGGAGAAGAGCAGAGCGTTGGGTAGGTTTATAGTGATGCGGGTTCGTTTCAGGCCCATTGTATTGTGCCTTGGGCCACAAAATACAGCAAGCCTTTTAGGTGGGCTGTGGACCAATCCCTAATATTTGCATTCCCTAGGTTAGGTAGGTTTGCCCCTCTATATCAATCTATCTATATACGTCTATATATATATGGTATTAGTTTCAAAAAAAAATATATGTCTACATATGGTATTTGTTTAAGATTTTTGACATGGATGCAATACTACGGTATTATTAAGTACTAGCAAAGATGCTCGTGCGTTACAACGGGAGGAAAAACAATATCTCTAGGCCAATAGAATTGAATCAACTCACCTCACCTTCCTCTGTAACTCATCTTCCACCGTTGAGTACTATAGCTTAAATCCAGAGTACGTGTTTCTTTGCTATTTGCAGCTATGTGGCACATTAATATCAATTTTGTGTCACAATATTTATACTTTTTCTATAAAATATGTCAAATTTAAAATAGTTTTACTTAAGATAATTCTAAAAGTTGATTTCATTTTGGGGAAGTGAGTATAAGAAAGAGTCTTCTCTAAACAGTAGTAGCAGTAACTATAATAATAATACCGTATATTGCGTAGGCATGACGTCATGGCTAACAACGAATGCAATTGAGGAGCAAGGCAGAGCACGTTCCTTGGTAGAGCAAACCGATTCAGTCCACGTGCTAGCAACATTTTCTTTTTACCGGAGAGCGTCGTCCACGTGCTACCGGAGAGCGTCGTCCACGTGCTAGCGAAAACCGATTCGATCCGTGCACGGTGCGTGGTTGTTTTGGTGTGGGCGGGAGATGCAATGTGGCTGTGTGGGGGGCGGACGGAGGCGACCAGGAGGTGGAAGACTATGGACGTGATTGGTTGTTTCGATATTGGTGATTTGGGATAGGGCTCTGTGCAGGTTCTTCTTAGATGAAAGCATGCAAGTGGGTGTGTTTGGTTATATCCGAGTACAAGATACTGGATGACCTGCATCGTGTTTGATTCCCCGTTTGCACCGTTTCGGTGTAAGAACTGGTGATTCCAGGTCTTATTTGGTTGGCCGCATTGCCCTAGGTCTGAGTACCCATGTATGAGTTTGGTGTGGTTACAACCATCTATTGCAGAATGAAAAAGAATAGAAGAAAACAGAGATAACTTTACCTCAGTTCAAGAAGCTTGGCATTGACAATGACCTTGGAGCTTTTAATGAGATAAACATGACAATAGTACTCATAGCAAATCATAAACAACAAAAGTCATAGTTCCTCACAAAGTCATTGTCTTTACATGTGTTCATGGTATTTTAAAACCATCACAGGCAATATGAAACAATTAGAGGCACCTACAACAATGCTTAGCAATGAAAAAGTCAAACATCATCAAAATAAACGACCGAACCAAAGCAATAGCCATTAACCAAGGTATTTGAGGGGTTCATTGGTTGCCCGAAGCACTGCAAGGAGGCATTTTAGGGTATAGACCCCAGGCTCCTTTCCCCGATAGACAACATACCAAGCCATGGCATTTTGAGCATCACAGACACTTGTAGCAACGAGCAAGAACGAACCAAAGGAGCACCAGCAATAGAAAAGACTGCACCACAGCCACAACAAATAACACCGGTTTGTTTCTGAGCACCTTTGGTGGAGGATTGACAAAAAATTATCATCTTCACAACCCATAAACTCTAAGTATGATGCTTCTGCCTCTTCTTTATCAGGGAAGCTGTCGGTGCGGGACCCACGGGATACCCCGCAAGGAAGGGAGAAGACCTAGTCTAATTATGATTCTTTCACTGTAATCTTAGTAATAATATTACTCTATAATCATACTAGGAACTCTCATTGTAAACCGACTAGGACTTTGGCCTCCTAACTATATAAAGAAGGGCAGGGCTCCTTGGATCGGAGAGTTCGGAGAACAATTGTACGACATAACACTTTACGATTAATCCAACGCAAAGGCTAACGCCGACTAGACGTAGGGCTATTACTCGATCAAAGATCGAGGGTCCGAACTAGGATAAATCGACTGTCTCTTGCGTTTACCGTCGAGTTCCGCATACGCTGAAGCCCGAATATACTGCCCCGGAGACCCCCGTGGCAGGCTATCGGTGGTCAAACATCGACAGCTGGTGCACCAGGTAGGGGCTTTCGGCGACTTTGCATCTGAGAGCTCGATGGACCTAGACAACATGATCTTCTCAAAGGGATCAACCTTCATCTTCGGTTCGTGGATCTGCGAGGCAGGCGACGATGGCAAGCTCCAAGGCCGTCTCCTCGAAGATTCAGATCATCATCAGGACTTTTCCATTTTCGGCGACAACGACAGATCAACTTGCTGGAAGATTCGCGCAGCTCGCGATGTCCGATCCAACTCAGATTTCACGGCTTCACGCATCCTAGTCTCACCAAACAAGAAATCATAGTCAAAATGACCGGGTCGAACAAACAAGAAAGACCAGAAGCAAAGCACCTACTTGGACAACCACGCAAAACTACTCTCACCAAGACAACAGTTGGCAAGAAGGGGGCGCTGAATCAGAATACACAGAAGCCAGAACGCACGATAGATTCCCCTATTTTGCGAACAGACTTGCTTCAATACAACTACCTCATAAGTTTAAGCCGTCCAACCACTCCAAGTATGATGGCAAGACCGAACCAAAGCAATGGCTCAGGATTTACTCGCAATCGATTGAATTGGCCGGAGGAGACGATGACATCAAGACCTTATTCTTTCCCATGGCCATAGAAAGCATGCCGCTTCAATGGTTTGACAAATTAAATTCAGGATCAATCAGAAATTGGGAAGACTTGCAAAGAGCTTTCTGCGAAAATTTCGTGGGTATTATTATGCACCTAATCACCCATGCAGAGTTAAAAGGACTCAAGCAGAAAGGAGGTGAAAGTCTCAGAAATTACTATCGATGATTTGGCGAACTACAAGCCCAAGTACATGACATCACACAACGAGAAGTAATCGAAGCTTTCTCTCATGGAATCATGGCTAGGTGGTAATTTCAAGACTTCTACAAAGAAAATCCAAGAAACAATGAAGAATTCAGACAAACAGTGGAAAAGATGATTACTGCAGAGGAAAAAACAAGAGAAAGATTCCCGGATAGAAACAACCGAGACAATCCGGACAGGCAAAATCATCGAAACAACAGACAATAGGAAAGAAAACATGGACCAGACAACACAGTAGCAATGGCTGACAAATCAAAGAAGTTTTCAAAACCCAGAAGGTATGACGACATTGAAAACATACGTTGCCCCTTGCACCCCAATGGAAAGCACACCATCGGAAATTGCTACACCTTCAATGAAAGATACACAAGGAAAGATAGTAAGGGGAACAATAAAGAAGACAATCAAAAAAAAGAAGAAGACAACCATGAAGACAAGGGATTCCAAAAATCCAGAGGGACAGTGGCGGTAATCTTTGCCGGGGTTCTAGATTCCAGAAGCAAACATCAAGAAAAGCTAGCGTTATGAACCATCATGGCAGCAGAACCTGCTACACCAAGATATCTCAATTGGTCAGAGTATCCAATTCAATTTTTAAGAGAAGACCAATGGACCAGTGTAGGAAACACAGGCCATTACCCACTGGTTCTAGATCCAACCATTGCCGGTATGACTGTTATGAAAGTACTAATCGACGGAGGAGCCGGACTCAACATCATTTTTTCAGAAACTCTAAGGAAGATGGGACTACAACTCGCCGGGATGATCACACCAACAAGCACGCCTTTTTATGGCATAGTACCCAGCAAGGCAGCAATGCCACTTGGACAAATCACTCTACCAGTTACTTTTGGGACTCCCTCGAACTACCGTACAAAGTTCATCAAATTTGAAGTCGCGGACTTCGATTCATCATATCACGCAATCCTCGGGCGCCCAGCACTAGCAAAATTCATGGCAATACCACATTATCTGTACCTGTTGCTTAAGATGCCAGGGCCTAACGGTGTTCTCTCTCTTCGGAGTGATTTGAAGCGTGCATTTGACTGTGATGTTCAGGCAATCCAAATCACAGCAAAAGCATAGGCCAACGATGGAAGAAAAGAAATAACCACTGTTGCAGTGGAAATGAGCCTAGAAGAGCTAGAGATACCACCTAAAAAACCCAGCACCCTAGCACCACCGAAAGAAGTCGACGTCAAACAAATCGACCTGGGCACCGGTGATCCCTCAAAAATGACAACCATCAGCGCCCACCTATCGGGAAAATAGGAACTCGCGCTCACCAACTTTCTTCGGGACAATAAGGATATCTTCGCTTGGAAGCCGGCCGACATGCCAGGGGTCCCAAGAGAGTTGGCTAAGCATAGAATTGATATCAATGAAGGCTCTAAGCCTGTGAAGCAACGACTACGATGATCCTCTCCTGACAAGAAGGCAATAATTAAAAAGGAAATTACGAAACTAATGGTAGCCGGATTCATCAGAGAAATCCTCCATCCAGATTGGCTAGCAAACCCAATTCTGGTATAGAAAAAGAATACGGACGAGTGGCGCATGTGTGTCGACTACACAGATCTCAACAAACACTGCCCGAAAGATCCATTCGGGCTACCACGCATTGATCAGATAGTTGATTCAACAGTAGGATCTGCCCTATTATCCTTCCTTGATTGCTATTCAGGATATCACCAGATTGCATTAAAGGAACAAGACCAGAGCAAGACATCTTTCATCACTCCATTCGGTGCCTATTGCTACAAAACCATATCATTTGGACTCAAAAATGCTGGTGCAACTTACCAAAGAGCTATCCAAACATGTCTTGGTGATCAGATCGGCAAAAACGTAGAAGCGTACGTAGATGACGTAGTGGTAAAGACAAAGAACCTAGATATACTAATAGAAGACTTAAAGCAAACTTTCGAAAACCTGAAAAGATGGAGGTGGAAACTGAATCCAAACAAGTGTGTATTCGGAGTTCCTTCAGGACAACTACTCGGATTCTTGGTCAATCATCGTGGAATCGAAGCAAGCGCCAAGCAGATTTGAGCCATAACAGAGATGGGCCCTCCTCGAAGTGTCAAAGATGTGCAGAAACTAACAGGCTGCATGGCAGCCCTCAATCGTTTCATATCTAGACTAGGCGAAAAAGGGTTACCTTTCTTTAAATTACTAAAGAAGACAGACAAGTTCAAGTGGACAGAAGAAGCCAACGAAGCTTTCAAGAAGCTCAAGGCATATCTCACATCCTCACCCGTTCTCACACCTCTGAAGAAATATGAAGAAATGATGCTGTACATTGCGGCAACTTCTACTGTGATCAGCACTATGATTGTTGTAGAAAGAGAAGAAGAAGGGCATGTATATAAAGTACAACGCCCCATATACTATATCAACGAAGTACTATCAAAATCAAAAATCTAGTACCCACATGTGCAAAAACTACTCTACGCCCTCCTGATCACTTCACACAAGCTTCGTCACTATTTTGAAGGCCATAGGATTAATGTGGTGACAGATTTCTCACTCGGAGACATCCTACACAACAGAGATGCAACGGGGTGCATATCTAAGTGGGCAGTTGAACTTGATGCTCTCAATATCGATTTTACCCCACGGAAGGCAATTAAATCTCAAGCCCTGGCTGATTTTGTTGCCGAATGGATAGAAATTGAACAACCTGTGTCAAGTACCATCCTTGATCATTAGAAGATGTACTTTGATGAATCACTCAAGCTAGGCGGAGCCGGTGCAGGCGTCCTCCTAATTTCTCCAGACGGAAAGCAACTCAAGTACGTCCTTCAGATATTATGGCAAGCTACAAACAATGAAGCAGAATATGAAGCCCTCATCCACGGACTATGAGTAGCAATTACCCTCGGAATCAAGCGTTTACTTGTTTACGATGATTCAGCAGTGGTAATCAATCAAGTCAACAAAGATTGGGACTGCACCAAAGAAAACATGGGCGCTTACTGTGCTAAAATACGAAAGCTTAAAAACATTTTCAAGGATTAGAAATTATACACGTCCTGCATGATTCTAATATTGCGGCTGACGTCCTCGCCAAGCTTGGATCAGACAGGGTGAAGGTCCCACCCAGTGTATTCATAGAGGAGCTATCAGCTCCCTCTATCAAACAACCCAGTGAGATAACCCCTGAAATCTCAGCCAAAGGTACTTAGATCTTGGTAATCACCACTTCATAGACCTAGGTTTTTATTGATTACATCAAAGAGAATAAGTTGCTAGCGGAAAAAGAGGAAGCTACCCGAGTTGTTCGCAGAAGCAAGAATTACGTCTTAGTAGGAGACAAGCTCTACAGAAGAGCCGCATCATCAGGAGTACTCCTAAAATGCGTCTCATTTGAAGAAGGCAAAGAAATCCTAGATGAAATACACTCAGGTTGCTGTGGAAATCACGTCGGTTCAAGAACACTAGTCAGCAAAGCATTCCGCATCGGTTTCTACTGGCCAACCGCTTTGAAAGACGTAGAAGAACTCGTCAGAAGATGCAAAAGTTGTCAAATATTCACAAGACAAGCTCATGTGCCAGCTCACAACCTCATCTGCATACTACCTGCTTGGCCTTTCTCCTGCTGGGGGCTGGATCAAGTAGGACCTCTCAAGAAAGCAAAAGGCGGTTTCGAGTACATCTTCATGGCAATTGACAAGTTCACCAACTGGATTGAATTCAAACCACTTGCAAAATACAGCGTAGCCAAAGTAGTCAAGTTCATCCAAGACATTATGCACCCCTTCGATATGCCTAATCGAATCATCATAGATTTGGGTTCTCCCTTCACAGCCATAGAATTCCAAAGTTGGGCACAGGACTGCGGCTTCAGAATAGATTACGCTTTAGTCACACATCCAGAGGCCAACGGATAGGTCGAAAGGGCAAATGGACTCATACTAGCCGGATGAAAACCAAGATTGTATGAAGAACTAGTAGACTATGGATCAAAGTGGATTGAAGAATTACCCAAGGTTGTATGGGGGCTACGGACTCAAATAAGTAGAGCCACCGGATACTCAACTTTCTTCCTGGTTTATGAATCAGAAGCTGTACTACCTGTAGACTTGATCTGGACGTCACCAAGGATAGAATAATACGACGAAGGAGAAGCAGAACACACCCGAAGACTAGAACTCGACAGTACAGAAGAAGTCAGAGTAAACGCTACCCTTCAATCAGCAAGATACCCCCAAGGACTAAGATGCAACTACAATAAGAATACCCAGTCTTGATCATTACAAGTTGGAGACCTAGTACTAAGAAGAATGCAAAAAACCGATGGACGCCATAAACTACTCAGTCCATGGGAAGGTCCTTTTATCATCACAAAGGTCATCGGACCAGGCACATACAAGTTGATAACTGAAGACAGAAAAGAAGTCAACAATACATGGCACATCAGTCAGCTATGAAGATTCTACGCATGAAAACAACTCAAGGGAAAATATATATACAAGACACAACAGATCAACGTTCATGGTCAACAAAGATAGCGCTCATCAACAACATATGTACTATTGTGACCTATCAATATTCATGATCAATAAAGATGGTTCCTTCTCGACAAACATATGTCTCATTATGGCTTTCCCTGAGTTGTTTCCAATATGAACAAAAAGCAAAATGGCTAAAAAGATACCTAAGTATACCGGCCGAGAGCAAAAGAGCTGAAAACATGCTTGAGCCCACCGATGAGGGTAGCTAATAAGCTAACACCTGAACTAAAAAGCAAAATGGCTGAAAAGATGCCTGAGTATACCGGCCGAGAGCAAAAGAGCTAAAAACATGCTTGAGCCCGCCGATGAGGGTAGCTAATAAGCTAACACCTAAACTAAAAAGCAAAATGGCTGAAAAGACGCCTGAGCATACCAACCGAGAGCAAAAGAGCTGAAAACATGCTTGAGCCCATCGATGAGGGTAGCTAATAAGCTAACACCCGAACTAAAAAGCAAAATGGCTGAAAAGACGCCTGAGCATACCAGCTGAGAGCAAAAGAGCTGAAAACATGCTTGAGCCCGCCGATGAGGGTAGCTAATAAGCTAACACCCGAACAAAAAAGCAAAATGGCTGAAAAGATGCCTGAGCATACCGGCCGAGAGCAAAAGAGCTGAAAACATGCTTGAGCCCGCCGATGAGGGTAGCTAATAAGCTAACACCCGAACCAAAAAGAAAAACGACTGAAAATAAGCCTAGACATAAATCAGAGCAATTTCAAGACAAGACCCTACAGCTCCTTGTTCCAAATAGCAAGAGGCTCGGGGGCTACACTCAGAAGATCCCAAGAAGCGCTACATGGTTTCGCTCAAGAAAGCACTCGAACAACGCTTGTTCCTGCTCAACAAGACTTGAAGAAAATAAGACGAGGCTTCCAGAGCTCTACCATGAAGTGCTCGGGGGCTTGCCAGTCCTAGGATACTTTTGCAACCAGAGATAGGACCAGATGCTAACCACACTACGAGCTAAGCCAAGAAGAAGAAGCTGGAGATATCCTAAGTCTTTTCAGTACTAACAAGAACGCAAAGCTAAGCCAAGAAGAAGTTGGAGATATCCTAAGTCTTTTCAGTACTAACAAGAACACAAAGTTTGTTGACATAATGGGCTATACCGAGTTGTTTACAAGTCACAGACGAAAGCCAGACAAGTACTCAGCAAATCAAGAAAATTTGTCAAATACAATGATCTACATACACCAAGTGGTTTATACAACGAAGATGAAAGTCAGAATGGATAGCTACTCGAAGAAAATTCTGATCACTTGGACAACACATTTAAAGAGTAAGCAAGGATTAGACATCTAGACAAAGAAGACATCAACAAAGATAAAGAATCTTTATTCAAGAAAGAGTATAAGTATTCTGTTACAAAAGCCGGAGTGCAAAGATCAATTACATTCAAGCATTGTCATCAGGAGTAGAAACATCAATATTAAGATTATCTACAATCTTCCTAGCTAAGTCATCGACCTCAGGCTCCAACCTCTCAACGGCATCCAGGTACTCTTGGCTCTCGGCTTCATCGGCAACCTTGGACAAAGGAAAATCCGGAGAAAGAACCCAGACCTGGGCAAGAACGTTCCTAGTGCAAAGATGGGCACACCGCTTCATGAACTCCTGGAAACGGGTGGGCACTTGGGGAGTCAATTGAGCCCAAGAATGACCATCGTCTGCTGAAGTCCGAAGAAGGTCGGCTACTGATCAAAAAGACTTTCACAAAGCTTTCTAGTTTTCAGTAGCCGTCGCCAACTTACCAGACAAGTCTTGAATAGTCTTTTGAGCCTGCATAAGATCTCTATCAGCCCCATGCCTAATCAGTTTGGCAAGCGCGAGTTCTTCCTCAGCACGAGCAGCCCTGTTGTGACTATTGTGGGTAGTGGTCGTCATTTCCTCAATACCCTCTGAGAGCTTCTGCTTTTCAACTCGGAGGGCTAGACCAGGCAATAGAAACAAGTCAGCAAAAAGGAAAATCAGAGTACAAAAGAAAAAACAAAAAGTCAGCGGAAAGGGAAGCCAGAATACAAAAGGAAACAAAAAGAACCCGCAATACCTTTGCACTCATTCTTTGCAGCATCCTTCTGCTTCTCTACCTCTACCACCCGGGCACGAAGAGTTTTCTCCTCCTTTTGGTGCGTCTGACGCTCGGTCTCCAACTCGGCCCAGAGGAGGTCAAGCTCGGCCTTCAGGGCGCTCACCTTAGAAGGCAACTTCTTCTCGTTTTTGGATGAGAAAAAGAAGCCGGTATGATCTCGAGAGAAAGACTGAACAAAAAGAGAGAGAGAGAGAAAAGGCATAAGAAGAAAACAAAGATCGAACATCCAAAGAAAGAACTCCAGAAAAACTCACCTGAAGCTTTTCACCAAAGGAAGTCGAAAGGGCCCCCCAGGCAGCAGTCAACTCTGACAGACGATGGGTGGCATCGAACTGTAGCAACACATCATCGTCCAAACGCTGACTGCTGGTTCCAAAGGGAGCAAAGGGAGAAGCCGGCGTAGGCAAAGAAGGCAAAACCAGGGCTATATCCTAGGAAGCCTCGGCTAACTCCCCAGAAGTACCCACCGCCATGGCCACGGTCACCTCTAGAGCAATAGGGTCAGCAGCGGCAGGGGACCCGGCTTCCCCCACAGCTACCTCACCGACCAAACATTCCAAGCCCTGAGACTCAGCGCACAAAGGCAGATCAGAGGACTGAGAAGAAGTCGACAGAGGGTTATGGGAAGGTGAGGGTCTGCAAAATCATAAGAAAAATCGATGATAAGAATATGAGTCAGGGAAAAACAGAGAGAAACAAAGAAGCATAACAAGGAATCACTTACTCAGCTATCTTCTTCTTCATAAAACCAAAAGAAGACCTCATAGGGGGAACCACAGCGACAAAAACATCACCGGCTCCCTGTGACAGAAGCGGCGTAGCTAGGACCAGAGCCCTAGAAGAACTTGGCACTGGAGCTAAAGAAGAACTCGGTGCTGGAGCCCCAGAAGAACTGGTATCCGACGACCGCTTACTACAAAGAAATCAAGACCAAAAGTTAGAACAAAGGAGGGGTTCAACAATAGAAAAACAAGAAAAGAACTCACCGACGCACGACAAGAGGCACATCATCATCTTCTTCCTCCTCACTCTCGACCAAGGTCACCAAAGCACCAGCTGAAAAAGGACAAAAGTACTCGGTTAAAGACAACAACAGAAAACAAAGGGACAGAGTGCATTAATATGCTCACCTAAGAGCATGCTAGCTACAACTGGAGTACCTAGATGAGTGCTCGACTGGCGAGACTTCTTAGCAGAAGACAAACCAGAAGAACTTTCAGCTTGCCCCCTCTTCCCGACACTGCGAGGGCCTCAAGGAACTAGACGAGGAACATACTCCACATATATGTCAGAAACCATGGAAGAAACACCAGGAAATGTTGTGGTGGTTTGAAACTTACTAGCTAAAGAAGCCCCAGCAAGACTATCCCCAGTCCCCACAATGGTAGGGCAGGCATCAAGGGGATTGGATCAACAAAATTACGCCCTAAGTCCTACAAAAAGAATAAAACAACAAGACAAGGAAGATTAAGCAAAAAATGGGTACAACAAAAGGAATACAAAAAGTACCCGCACAAAGAAAAAACAACTTACAACTGGAGGCGGGTTGTTTACATGATACTCGGAGACAGTAAGCGGGACAACACTTGCTCCTTTTAGCATCTTCTGAAGATGCTCGAGTACCTCCTCGTCAGTCAACTCAAGGGCAGGGACCATGCGAGAAGGATCCTCAGCCCCAGAGTACTCAAAACCGAAGTTCTCTCGCTCCTTCAGGGGCTGAACATGACGGTGAAGAAAACTCAAGATGATACCGAAGCCTATCAAGCCCTGCTATTTTAGAGTACTTATCCTCTCAAAAAACGACTGAATCGCTTGGAGCTCAGCCGACGTCAGAGGGATCTTTTCCCAATGGTCATTAACCGAGGGACCAGATCCAGAATGAACAGCGAGAGGGAGTATCAAATTGGCAGCGTAAAACCAGTTGGCACGCCAATCCCTCATAGAATCAACTAGGTCATAATCAAAGAATTTGCTTTTGAAACCCTAGCAAAACTGAATCCCGCAGCCGCCAAGAACATTGGTGTCTTCACGGTGGGGTTGAGGCTTCAGACGAAAGAAGTGACAGAAGAGAGAAAGAGAAGGAGGAATCCCAAGGAAAGTTTCACAAAGATGAACAAAAACAGAAAGATAGAGGACGACATTGGGAGTTAGATGGTTCAGGCTAACCCCAAAATAGCCGAGAAACCGATGAAGAAAAGCAGAAGCTAGGAGGCAAAGTCCAGCACGGACAAAGGAAACGAAGAGAATGATCTCAACAGGACCTAGAGCAGGGACCCGATGCTCGCCCAGAGCCCTCCATTCAGCAATGTCCTTGCTCTAGATTAGGCCATCACCAACAAGCTCGCGAAGCTGGTCTTCAGTCATTGTTGGAGCCGGCCAAACCTTCTGGGTAGCCCTTAAGGCCATGAACTCTTGGTTCTCGATCACGGAAAGTGATGATTCCTCATCTACAAAGGCTGCCTGGGACTTGCTCGCAGCCTTCTTCCTACCCATGTACTAACGGAGGCAAAAAGGCACTAGGGAAAGAGAAGGCTTGGACGATGGCGCTAAGATGGCGGTGGCAATGGCGACAACGGAGTTGCGAAGGCTAGGGTTTTCAAGGCAAAGACAGGGTACCAAAGAAAAGAAGGAGAAATGCCTTTAAATAGATTTTACACCAGTAAAAACGCGGCCCACCAGGCCTGTTTTAACACGGCATGAGGACGCAACGGTCCATTTACCGACTCAGCGAAAATGATGGACGGCTCAAATCAACATAACGGTACAGTTCAACGGGCAGATTTCAGACTTATCCATACAGCACCACGGCAGAATTATTATATCACCACAAAAAGAAGTCATCAACAATAAAGCAAAGAAGGGTTATCTGACAAGGAGTGCAATAACCCTATCCTTACAGAAAGAACTCAGAAATCTCATCAACAACCGGGATACTAGGAAAATAAAGAATTGCAACTCAGAGGATAAGATTATTTCCATTATAACTAGTTTCAAAAATAGAAGATTACACATCTTACAAGACCTAACGAACTCAGTACCACGAAAAGCAAAGTAGCAAAGAGGAACCTGGACACGGCTAGGCTCTGGAACGACTACATGTTCCAAATCGCTACTCGGTAGGACAAACCGCCATCGGCTACACTGTTTTCTTCAAAGGACGGGCGTAGTGCATCCAAGGCAGAAATCAACAGCACGGTGGGACAACATGGAGCAGAGAAGGCCGGCAGTCATCTGTCTACCCAAGTCTGATGTGATGCTGGATTTGATGCTGATCTGCACTGGACAGTCTTAGGGCAGGCGATGAGGATCAACCCAGAACTGCTAGATGAAGGATCGCATCCCACATCACAAGACTCCCTCCAACTACCGCCACGTACTTCCAAGTACAATGCTGTTGTAGGATTAGCCTACCTCTAATTCCTATCACAAGACTCCCTCCAGCTATGGCAAGACACACAAGAACTGCAAAATACGCCCGGGGGCTGCTCTACTTCACAAACTACCATATTCATGACTACAGAGACTTTAGAACAAGCAACAAAATGCTTAATAAATCAAAACAGCACTCTAGGAGGGTATTTATAGACCGAAGGAGCGGTGCACATGAACCAGGAGCACCAACAAAACAAGCCTAACAAAGGACACAGTGAAAAGACAGAATTCAATGAAAAAGGACTCAGGCGTGGAGGAACAGTACTCAAGGACAAGCATATTCAAAGGGATATACCAACACTGTATAACTCATGAACAAACAACATTCACACTCAACCACCACCATACGACTACATCTGACAATAGCAGACTACTAGAGAATATGCCAAGACCCTGCATCCGAGTTCTTCCTGAACAAAATAACCTGGATATATGCTTAGGGGATGCAACAGGAGAAGTTCTCAGTTCTTTCGAACAACTCAGATTCAAGACCCTCCAACTTTTTGTTTCAAATAGCAAGAGGCTCGGGGGCTACACTCAGTGAGTGCATTTTTTCCTTCAAAAAGCGCACATCACCAAGACGACTACTTCAAGACAATAATTTTTCAAACGACATAAGATTCAAGACCCTCCAACTTTTTGTTCCAAATAGCAAGAGGCTCGGGGGCTACACTCAGTGAGTGCACTTTTTCCTTCAAAAAGCGCACATCACTCAGAAGACTTCTTCAAGACAGATGACTTCAAGACCACACGACAAAAAGAACCCGGACATAGCTATATTCGAGCTCTTTTCGACAAAGAACCCGGGTATATGCTCGGCAACCTTTCGACGAAGAATCGGGACGATTTCAAGAAAAGACCCTCAAGCTCCTTGTGCCAAACAGCAAGAGGCTCGGGGGCTACATCCAAATGGGAGTACTTTTTTCTTCAAAAAGGTACACACCACGCAAAGATCTCATGAAGCGCTACACGGTTTCGCTCAAGAAAGCACTCGGACGACGCTTGTTCCTGCTCGACGAGACTTGAAGGAACAAGACGAGGCTTCCAGAACTCAACCATGAAGTGCTCGGGGGCTTGTCGGTGCGAGACCCATAGGATACCCCACAAGGAAGGGAGAAGACCTAGTCTAATTAGGATTCTTCCCCTATAATCTTAGTAGCAGTATTACTCTGTAATTCTACTAGGAACTCTCATTATAAACCGACTAGGACTCTAGCCTCCTGACTATATAAAGGAGGGCAGGGCTCCTTGGATCGGAGAGTTCGGAGAACAATTGTACGACATAACACTTTACGATCAATCCAACGCAAAGGCTAACGCCGACTGGACATAGGGCTATTACTCGATCAAAGATCGAGGGTCCGAACCAGGATAAATCGACTGTCTCTTGCATTTACCGTCGCGTTCCGCATACGCTGAAGCCCAAATATACTGCCCCGAGGACCCCCATGGCAGGCTATCGGTGGTCAAACATCGACAGAAGCTCTTATAGCTGTTGTTTTTAAAACCAGTTATCTGGGCATTGCATCTAGCCCAAGTTGCATATACCCCAGGAACTCTGTCATGGTACACAACATACCAAGCCATTTGCCCCTTAAAAAACACATAAAAGCAAGTATAAGATGTTAATAAGATGAGAGGTAGTTCAATCGATTTGCCTCAGATTTAATTGCTTTTTCATTTGACCTTGAACTTAGAGCTTAAGAAACATAGACAACAACAAACATCAAACAGATAGTAGAAAACCAAGATCATGATAGGCATAAAACCATTGGGCTAAGGGGCTGCTTGGTTGCCATCATCAGCAGCAACTACCCCACCCTGTTCCACCACAATGTCCTCCCCGCCAATGTTAACAATCTGGTCAGGCATATTGTCCATTTCCTAACCACAACCACCATAACATTAAACAACCAGTACGTAAGGAAAACAAATTGCATGATATGAGCTACAAGTTCAACAGATCAAATAGACATAAAAGGAATATGTACTGCATCTTTGCAAAGTGCCATAGGTCTCAGTTAAAATACAAGTTTCTCCAATGCTACTAAACAGTACACACACCATGCCACTATACCCTAGAATTCTCCCTGTTTTGCCACATCTGTGCAAGCCCATGCCTCTCTCGGTTGTGCCCAGGTACCATTGTCAGGGACATAATCTGGTTGTGAGGCATTGTCATTGATGTTAGGAGTCCATGTGGATTCAGCAGGCACATGCTCGTCCTACCTATGCCTGAGGATCCAATTGTGAAAAATACAACAGGCAAGAACAAGCTTAACTTGGGTCTTGTATGGGTGGAAAGGTTTGTTGTCCAATATCTTGAATCTATTCTTTAGAGCCCAAAAGCCCTCTCAACTGTTTACTCTAAGAGATGAATGCCTTAGATTAAAAAACTCTCTTTGATTTTGAGGTCGGTTTGAACCAAACTCCCTCAAATGGTACCTTGTGGCATGAAATGGTGGTAAGAAACTAGGCCTCACTGCATAGCCAGCATCGACAAGATAGAATTTACCTAAAAATTAGCATATAGGAATATGTTTTAGTAGTTGCATTTAGGATTAAGCAAAGTGTCAAAGATTTTTTGCGGTTTGGATGATACCTGGTGGCACTCTAAGGCCATCAGCTCTTTCAAGAGCATCAGACAAGATAAGAGCATCATGTGCAGATCCCTCCCAACCAGCAAGCATATAGGTGAATCTGAGGTCAAAGTCCACGACTGCCAACACATTTTGTGTGATGGTGTGCTTCCTGCCCCTAAGGTAGCTTGCATCTTCACAGGCACTCTAGCTAATACATGAGTACCATCAATTGCTCCTATGCAGTCCTAATTCAACAAAACATAAGTGCAAGTGAACATTGACACTAAACTAATAATGCATGAGACCTATGTATGACAAGTTATGGATACCAGCCTTGAAATAGGGGTACTACCTTCCGCTCCCAAGGATCCTAGAATGGACATTAGTAGCAGGAGGGACAATCAATTCATTCCTCAGCTCTCCTACCGCATATAACACCTTCTAGAAGAACCTACTAATTGTCTCTGTGGACTTCCTGAAGGTGAGGTCAACCACCCTAAACCTCTCATTGTGACCAACAATATGCAAGAACATGGCTACTTGTTCTTCAACAGATGCATGTATGCTGTCAGTGACAAGCTCTCTACTATGGAAAAGGTCACAAAGTTGAAAAAAAGGGGCCCTCTTCATTCTAAGAAGGTTGACACAGTGCACATCATCAGATTCATAGATGTATCTAAGGTTGTTCATCCTCTGTTTGTCCCTCTTAGCTAAGGGACCATAGGTGACGGAGCACGAATCTTCAACTCTCCTCCTAATCCACATGAAAAATGAAGCAGCCACTGCAACAACCACAGCAGTGGTAGCCCTTCGCCTAGCTTCAAATGCCATGTCTACCAACAGGATGGAGGACAACATTAGAAAGGGAGCATGCAACATGGGTGTGTACTGCTTAGCAAGCAAAAAATCAGACAAAATGAACTATGAAAGACGCGGCTACCACACAAAAAGGGTGCTCCTCCAGCGTATACTGTTACACAATCAACATCACTAATCTCTAGGCACTTTGCTCAGTGTGTACAACAAAATAGGAATCAACATGTACAAGATCTACACAAAACATGAGGTATAAACCAAATACGAAGCATCATGTACAGATCTGAGCTAGGAATAGATAAATCAGGTATAGCATCGTACAGATCTGAGGATGTTGAAAGCTCTAGTTTGGTTTTGATAAATTGATGAAACCCTAAGTGCTAACCTAGTTTATCAAGCGAACATGAGATAGGTAGCACATTCCAAATGGTGAAGCAAATGAAGATCATAATATGATGATGGTGATGCCATGGTGATGATCAAGTGCTTGGACTTGGAAAGAAGAAAGAGAAAAACAAAAAGCTCAAGGCAAAGGTATAAATTGTAGGAGCTATTTTGTTTTGGTGATCAAGACACTTAGAGAGTGTGATCACATTTAGGTTTGATAGCCGTACTATTAAGAGGGGTGAAACTCGTATCAAAATGCGGTTATCAAAGTGCCACTAGATGATCTAATTCATTGCATATGCATTTAGGATCTAGTGGAATGCTAACACCCTTGAAAATGTTTTGAAAATATGCTAACACATGTGCACAAGGTGATACACTTGG
Source organism: Miscanthus floridulus (assembly GCF_019320115.1). Classification (NCBI taxonomy): domain Eukaryota; kingdom Viridiplantae; phylum Streptophyta; class Magnoliopsida; order Poales; family Poaceae; genus Miscanthus; species Miscanthus floridulus. Next base: position 136,402,340 of record NC_089581.1, on the reverse strand, counting down.
TGGTTGGCACATTTGAGCAAGGGTGAAGAAGTTAGAGGTAAAAAAGAGTTAGTCTTGTTGGTCACTGAGTGACCGGACGCTGGTCTCAGAGGGACCATTTCATAAGAGATCACCAACAAAAAGGGGACATTTGTATTGAGAGTGTTGGCACCGAAGATCAACTTACCGATATATTCACCAAGCCATTGGATGAGAAAAGGTTTTGCAAGCTAAGGAATGAGTTGAACATATTAAATTTCTCAAATATGTGTTGATGCACCCCCACTTATGTGACATGTCTCTCCTTTGAGCAATCCAAGGTAAAAGTTGATTGGCATGGCATACATCCTTGCTAAGGACATGATTAGTGCATCTAGTCATCTCTCAATTTAATTAGGCTCATTCATGAAAATCAAATGAATTTGATGTTTATATGGTCTCACTATTGCTTCTATGCTTGACTTGATCTAGTGGTAGCATATGACATGTTTATGGGCTTGTAAACCTAGTGTTTAATCTAGAAAATGAACTCTAAGTGTTTAACACAACATGTTACAAGATAAACCCTTATTTGGAGGTGTGAAGAAGCTTGTCCTTGGATCAAACCGAATTAAATATCTTTGGCAAATGATCTAGATTGGACCAAATTTGGAAAAATGATCCTCACTCCATTGATTGATATTGATAATCTCTACCTATCTATATTTTAAACCTTTGTGGTCATTGATGACAAAGGGGGAGAAATAGTGCACAAAGATAGTGAAAAGACAACACAAAGGGGAGAAAAATAAAGATACAAGTGATAGAGGGAGAACTTGACATAAAGGAAAAAATATAACAAAGGAAAGGGATCTATTCAAATTTTGAGCACACAAGTAGGGGGAGAAAGCTCATGAACTTGTATGGTGCATTTGAATGTGCATTACATATGTTTGCTTGCATGGCACAAGTTTTAAATTTAAAATATCCATGCTTGTGTGATGAATGCTAGTTGTAAGATTGAATGATGAAATGAAATCACTAGATAACTTTCATTTCTAAGTAAGTTTTTACAAGTAGTATCTTTTCAAAGTATGTTTCCTAGTGGTATAGAGCTAACCTTGGTGCTAAGGATGGTATAATGGTACACTCCGATTGGTATCACACTTCAAAGGTCCATCTTTTATACCTTAGCATCGTTTGGTAGACATTGTCTCCTATATTTCCTATCTAAGCATATGTGCAAGCTACAATCCAAACTCTTAGCACATATGTAGGGGGAGCAATTGCTACCATTTGGGGTTCATGAAACTTGTCCATATTCTTTTACACATGGTAAATATGCTTGGACAAGCAACATGGATTCAATTGAATTTCAATTCATATCTTTGTGAAAGGGTTGTCATCAATTACCAAAAAGGGGGAGATTGAAAGCTCTAGTTTGGTTTTGGTAAATTGATAAAACCCTAAGTGCTAACCTAGTTTATCAAGTGATCATGAGATAGGTAGCATATTCCAAGTGGTGAAGCAAATGAAGATCATAACATGATGATGGTGATGCCGTGGTGATGATCAAGTGCTTGGACTTGGAAAGAAGAAAAAGAAAAACAAAAAGCTCAAGGCAAAGGTATAAATTGTAGGAGCTATTTTATTTTGGTGATCAAGACACATAGAGAGTGTGATCACATTTAGGTTTGATAGCCGTACTATTAAGAGGGGTGAAACTCGTATCGAAATGCGGTTATCAAAGTGCCACTAGATGCTCTAACTCATTGCATATGCATTTAGGATCTAGTGGAATGCTAACACCCTTGAAAATGTTTGTGAAAATATGCTAACACATGTGCACAAGGTGATACACTTGGTGGTTGGCACATTTGAGCAAGGGTGAAGAAGTTAGAGGTGAAAAGAAGTTAGTCTTGCTGGTCACTGAGTGACCGGACGCTGGTCTCAGAGGGACTGGCGTGTCCGGTCAAGTGTGGCAGTGAAGATGCTGGCGTCGGTCAAACGACCGGATGCTGGGTCTTGGACTGATCGGACGCTGAGGTCCAGGGTCCGGTCCTATTGTCGGGCAGCGCAGAGAAAAGTCACCGAGTGACCGGACGCTTGCAGGGTCTGGTCAAGCATGACCGGACATGTCTGGTCAAAGAAAATCATTTTGGAACCTTAGTAGAAATGACCAGACACTGGAGGCTGAGCGTCCGGTCAGTTTGTGCGCTACGTCCGGTCAATAGATGATCGTTGAAATCTGACGAACAGTATTTGAAGCAGGAGACACGTGGCGTGTATCACGTGACCGGACGCCGAGGGCCAGCGTCTAGTCGATCGGACCAGAGCATCCGGTCACCCCGCGTTGTGCCCAGTGAAGGGGTACAATGACTCTTTTTCATGGGGGCTTCTATTTAAGCCCCATGGCCAGTTGAAGCTCACACCTTTGGCCATTTTCATTGACATAGCAACCTTGTGAGCTTAGCCAAAGCCCTCCCACTCATCTCCATCATTGATTCATCATCTTTGTGAGATTGGGAGAGAATTCAAGTGCATTGCTTGAGTGTTTGCATCTAGAGGCACTTGGTGTTCGTGTTTCGCTATGGGATTCGCTTGTTACTCTTGGTGGTTGCTGATGAGTACAGGCCCGATCTTCCGAGAGGTAGCCGATAAGTTCGATTTTGTGGAGATCTCGACGTTGGCGATCTGGCTTCAAATCAGACATGATTCGAACCCTGCAACCGTTACACCACTGCTCCGTTGGTTATCAACCAAGCATGACTTGATTGACCTCGCCAAGAAGGCTTTTCCTGCAAGCGAATCGAAGAGCACAAGCAAGAAGGTAAAACACGCAATCTGAAATTGCAAATATGAATGACGCGAATATCAATAGAGGATTCAAGAACTCGGTTCTAAAGGACTAATCGACACAGTGGAGGAGATCAAGAACGGGGGCCCTGGATCACTGTAAAAGGATTTGTCACCACAGTTACAATGAACGATTCAGTTTCTCGATGGAAAACTAAACTCTAAACAAAAACCCAATTGTGTAGCAGCGGCGGCGGCTGTGTTTATAGTCTAAGACTCGACCTAGGGTTGGGGACGACTAGGGGTTGGGCGCCCACAACTTGGGCTTAAGGCCCGACATGATACATGGCCAAGTTGGCCCAAATAGGTGACGCAACACCTTGCTGTGGTCACACAGAATGATCCACGGATCTTCTAGAGCTGGGACCAGATCCAAAACGACGGCGTCGTCGTCCCCTTTCCAACGCATCCAAGAACGGCCTGTTTCGATGTCGTATGAGAAAGTTATGACCGAAACAGTGACGACGTGTCTGCTGAATCCGAGGGCGACGTGACAGCTGAGTTGGGAACGAATTGCAACTTGGGGAAGACCATGGCGTCGGTGTGTCCAGCGTGGCGATGTCCTCATCAGTTGCCGCCACCTAGACGGCTTGGAGCAGCGAGGATCGTCGAGCGGAGGGTGGTGTTTGTCTCTGGCTCCGATCGTGGTGATTGTGAGGGGTTCTTGACCTTTTCCCGGCGGAGAGCCAAAAGGTACTCTAGTGGATTGCTCATGGCTTGTGTGATCCTCATCTTGTGTTGGTTGTGCGGCACCCTATTGAGGGTTTGGCGAGTGAAGCCAATTAGCGCGTGAACCTCCAAGTGAGTGAATCGCCACAACAAGGACTAGCTTGCCGGCAAGCAAGTGAACCTCGGTAAAAAATCATTGTGTTCATCATTAATTCCGAGGTGATTGGTCTTCATTGTTATTCATCCTTGTGATTGATTGGTTCCTTCATCTACATGGCGGTATAACCTTCTTGATCACTCTCTTTACATTACCGCAAACTAGTTGTCAAGCTCTTTAGTGTAGCTAGTTGTGAGAGCTTGCTTGCTTGGTTGGTGTGGCTCTTTAGTTAGCCTTTGAGAGCACACTAACATAGGGTAGTGTCATAGCTATTGTGTGAATAGATACTATCTAAACTAGAATTGTGGTAGGTGGCTTGCATTTTGAGTAGGCTAGCGCAACACTTGCTTCGCCTCATAATTGTCTAACCATTTTGTTAAGTGTTGTTGTAGAAATTTTTATTAGGCTATTCACCCCCTCTAGCCATTAGGACCTTTCAGATGTCAAACCAAGAACCCTGATTTCTTAGCATTTCAAGCAAAATCCACCAACAAATCAATAAAATCGACACTAAAGAAAGAGGAGGGGAAGAGCACAGGTGGCATATATACCGTCCAAGAGCCGGAGGACCGAGAGAAATCCGCCGGCGAGGGTCGCCTCGGTAGGGCTACCGAGGTCGAGGGGGAGCAAGACGGGAGTTTGCACCGGAGCTATGGTAGAAGGAGAGGCGAAGAGTGAGGGCGGTAACCCTAGCCGAGACCCCCACGTGCTCTTTTATGGCCCGGACAGCCTCATCTCCCGCGCTGGGCGCGAAGGTTCCTGCCAAGCACCGAGCGAGCCTGCACCGAGAGGAAAGTGGGGATCGAGAAGACGACGCTGTCTGGGATGGAGGAGCGAATCTGCACGTGAGGAAGTGGGAGAAAGATGCGAGTAGGGCAACCAAACACATGCGAATGCACCAAATGATGCGGGATGGGCCAAATGACGGTCTGGTTCGGGCAACCAATCACGCCCTATATGCTGTGTTGGAGTCCTAATACATTTTGTTTTGTTTTCTTTGTTGGTTTTTCATATCCGTTACAAACTCTGCTGCGCTGTTTCGGAATGTTACATAGATTAGTTAGAAAAGGCCAGACCAAACAAATGGTACCAAAAAAGAGGAGAAAATTTCGCCTCTTTATTATTAGGTATATATATAGAGGTATAGACCGGCAAGTAGCGAATTGATCATAGATCGGTTGGCTGGGTTCTTTACAGTGGAACCGACCCACCAGGGTTGAAATCCTCGACTTGGCACGTGTGCTCGCATTTTTCTGAATTTATTCTAGGCTTTAACGGCGCTATGCTTCCAGTGGTAGGAGACAATGAGACGCCTGTGGTGACTTCGTGAATATCGAAATTTGCTGACTTAGTCCTTTGGAGGTGCTTATAGGGGTATGGTTTTATGTATGTGTGTTCATATGAGTGTGTGTACATACGTATTGTGGGCGTCTACGTTATACTATGCAATTCTCAAAAATATTAGCAGGTAACGCCGTGCAAAAGGTAGGATTTCTTGGCATGCAAAATCAATTAAACACCGCCTTATAAATCCAAGTACCTGCAAAATCAATTAAACACTGCCTTATAAATCCAAGTACCGAATGCAAAAAAACTGATTTGTTACTTATCAGGTAATAACCAAGAGCGAAAAACAAAATGGAGAGGACTTATAAATCCATGTACCGAGTGCAAAAAAAACCGATTTGTTACTTATCAGGTAATAACCAAGAGCGAAAAACAAAATGGAGAGGAAACATGCATATGGATGAACAGTAACGAACACAGTGTTGTACAGTGTTCGCTACAGTTTAGCAAGAATTTATTTTTTTGTGCTTTGTCGAGTTTCTAAGGGTTAATATATCACGAGTTGGTACTTGTGATGCTGACAATTAGAAGATGTATATTTTGGGTTGAATTTGAGATATAGGACAAGTTCTTACGAAGAATTTTTAATTGGCTCCTATTCACTCCCTCCCCCTCTAGTCACCGTCTCGGTCCTTCAATTTCATTTAAGTAAGTTTTTAGGTCAATGAGCCAAAGTAATTAGAACTTGTGTCCCTAGCAGCTGTCAATAGTTGAACAATCCATGAACAAGTTAAAGGAAAAGTTGAGACCAGATAGTCACATGTATGGATAGGGAAATATCATGACTCAACAAAGGTGTAGTTGATAATTAATTTCGTATGGCAATATTTTGCATGTTCTTTTGATGAAATGCCTTGATTTTTGCTGGTCAACCATTATGCAGTCCATCATCATTACATCATTCACCCAAGGGTGTTTCTCGCTAGAATTGCTTTGGAGATCTTCCTTATAGTGCTTACAACTACACTGATGTTTATGCACATTTCGCCGATAGGCATGTTGATAATAAAATCAAACTCAGAAGAACCATTTTTTATGCTCATTGACATATATATATATATATATATATATATATGAAGCAAAAAATCAATAAATGTAAATAATTGAAAATGTAAAAAACGATGTGAACGCAGACCGTTCAAAACCACAGTTCTATAGAGTATAGACAAATGTGTGTGTAAAATTTTTTTTAGCTGTGACTTAGAATTTTTGAATCTAGACTAGACTAGAAAAATAGAAGCCCTGAAAACCAAATTCGTCTACTCTGTGTAAGCCACCTGGGCCTATTTCGTTGCGCATGTTACAATAAGGCTTCCGTCCTTAGCTCTGTACCAGCGGCCCGACCAGGTACCCCCGTCAGCCCGATTCACTTGAATGGCGGGCCACGCTCGCAGGCCTGTCGGCTCAAATCGACGGAAGGGAATAGGAATAGGCTCCGTGGCCCCTGCTGCTAGTGGGCTAGTGGCACCTGCGGCGTTCCCGCGCGTAGAATCTGTCGGCACTAGATCAAGCATGTTGATGGACGACAACCGATGATCCACAAGATTTGGCACGTGGAGATTACGCGTTGCGTCAAGCATATGCCCTACTTTCACAGTCGACTTTATGATCGGATATTAATTATATATATGCGACGGGCGATATCGATGGCGGACAAGGCAGCCAACAATCAGATAATCAAAACAAAACACGTTGCTGATGGCAACATCTATCTGTCTATCCATCTGCTAGGAGCATCGTCCATCTTAATCCACCACATTTGGCCTTTTCGTCCCCTTCATTCTTGCTCCCACTGATGATATACTAATAATAAAGATACAAGAAATAATCAACTTAGAAACTTCCCTGTTCGCTTGAATTTATTAGCCATGTTACATTGTTTTTCTCTCACGACAAATCAGCATCAGCCGGCTTATCAGCCGCAGAAACCATCAGCCGAACAGATCCAGCTAACCATTTCCTCTATTTCAAATTATAAGTCGCTTTGACTTTTTTTTAGATCCATTTTCTACGTATTTAGATATAATCACTACTAGAGAACAGACTTTAGAACGATGTCCCAATTTAGCATTAGCCTCGGTATTTTTTGTCCCCGGAACTAGAAGGCCTTTAGTCCCGGTTGGTGTCTCCAACCGAGACTAAAGGTCCCTGCCCAACAGCTAAACCGGGACTAAAAGTCCTCCAACCTTTAGTCCCGGTTGGTAATACCAACCTAGACTAAAGGTAGACCTTTTAGTCCCGGTTGGTACACCAACCGGGACTAAAGGTCCCCGGATGGGTTAGTTCAAAAGGAAAGCATCCCATTCATTGTAAGATGTGTTGTGTAGGTGGGGTGGTAAGCTATGCGCGAGGCAGTGCATGAGGTCTTGGGTTCGAATTTCACAGGGCGCAGCGGTGGGAGGTATTATTTTTTTTAAAGCTGGGAGGATCTTTAGTCCCGGTTGTGACAAACCGGGACTAAAGAACAACACCTTTAGCCTCGGATTGCCAGTCCCGGTTGAAAAACCGGGAGTAAAACTAGTTCTCAACCGGGACTAAAGTTTATTTCTGTAGTAGTGAATCTATGTCTAGATCCAGAGCAAATTCTATGTAACAAAAAAAAAAATCAAAACGACTTATAATTTAGAACGAAAAAGTAGTTAAGATATTCTCAATAAAATAATGGACGTATTACATCCTATGTATAGACTTTGTCATCAGGAGCATCACGTACGGGAACGGACAGAAAGGCATGCCGCATGCATGCGCTTCTGAGCTCCTCCCGTTCTCCGTGCCTTTTTTTTTTTTTGGAATATTGTGTTCTTGCCCTTACTTTGATGTCCAATTGTGATTTTACCCTCGTTTTTGTCGTCGTTGTGATTTTACCCCTGTTTTGTAACAACTAAGCCTCAGTTTACCCTTACTTTCAACTCTGTCAGTTATATCCCTTCACAGTAAGACCAAAGGACGACAATACCCTTATCCGCTCGTACCCTTCCAATCCCCCGTCCTCTACCATCCTCTCTCCCTCCGGTCTCCTCCCCTCCCCTCCCGGCGCCCGACACGCCCCCTCCCCTCCCCTCCCGACGCGCCCCTCCCCAACCCTCCCTCTCTCCTCCACTCTCCCCCATGACGGCTCCCGCGCGGTGGTGCGTGGTTGTCGCGAGCGCGGGCCCAGCTCCCGACGGTGGCTCCTCCCGGATCCAGCGTCGGGCAGGGCGCAGGGCGGCTCGGCCCCTCCCGGCGGCACGGAGCAGCAGCAGCAGCGGGTGGCATCACGGATCCGCCCTCCTCCCCTACCTCCATGGCTCCACCGGCGGGAAGGAGCACGGCTCTCCTCCATCAGTGTGCGGCGCAACCCCTCTCCCTCACCTCGGATCCGGCTGGATCCATGGCGGGCGTGCCACCCGGCGGCTGGATCCGATGGAGGACGGCCGGATCCATGGTGGGCGCGCCCCTGGCGACTGGATCCGGTGGAGGGCGGCCAGATCCATGGCGGCCGCGACCCCCGGCGGCTGGATCAGGTGGAGGGCGGCTAGATCCATGGCGGGTTCCCCCTCCCGTGGTGGATCCATGGCCAGCGCGCTTCCCGACAGCGGATCCAGGGAGGTCTCGTCCTTCGTCGAGACCAACGCGTCCGCGGCCATCCAATGTTGGGGCCCGCAGGGTAGCGTGGTGCAGGCGGGGCTCGCCAACGCGACCACCGCGACGTACCTCGCCGTGGGGGGCTTTCGAGCATGCACCGTCCTCGCCTCCGGCGCCGCGCTTTGCTCGGGCGCGAACAACGTCGGCGCGGCGGCGAACGCCTCTACCGCCGGCGCGCTGCCAAGGGACCTCTTCGTGTACGGCCTGGCCGTCAACGACTCCCACGCGTGCGCGCTCCAGCGGCCCAACCACACCGCGGTGTGCTGGAGCCTCAGGGGGCCCACCACCACCCTGTACGAGCCGGCGCTCGGGATCTCCTTCCAGTTCCTCGTCGCCGGCGGCAACTTCACGTGCGGCATCGCGTCCAGCTCCTGTGATTTGGTCCGTAGGAAAATTAGGATCAATATTTATGAAGAATGAGTTTTTGTCGGTCCATCGATTTAGCTAACTGTGTATTCGGTGATGTGATTTGTTTGCCAAACAGGGATAAAATCACAACGTATTCAGATAAGTAGGGGCAATTTCGCAGGGGTAAACTTGTCTTTACTGAGTCCATTTGACACCGTTACCTGCTGTTTACGGAATAAGGGTAAACTTAAGCTTCGTTTTCAAAAAATAGGGGTAAAATCACAACGATGACAAAAGCAGGGGTAAAATCACAACTGGACGTCCAAGTAGGGGCAAGAAAGCAATAGCCTCTTTTTTTTCTCTCTCTCTCTTTTGATTTTTGGTATATGCGGCCGACCTTGCACCCTGGCATTGACAACACATTTGGATAGCGACGTGCGGAAGCGTTCTGCCACGCACTTTTCTGTTAAATCCTGTCCGCAGACCTAGTATAGCATGTGCGCACCAGCGCACTTTTCTGTTAAATCCTGTCCTAACGACGTGCGGTTTATATAGAGCATTTGTTTGAAACAAAATAAATATATACCTATCGTACCAAAAATATCAATATTTTTTACGTGAACGTTCACGCCCATATATAGAGATATACACACGCGCGCACATTCACCACACATTCTACCTCTACTAGTATCTTAAAAAACTGAATCGACAGAGCTTGAGATAGGTATAGTCACCGCTAGAATCTTAACTTGTTCCTTCTATGAAAAGTATAAATCTTTATCACTATATTTTCTCACATGTTTATTTGAAGATATTGCCCTACTACACCAACGCGCAACGCCTATCCACTCTAGGCTACAACTACTGCCTTATCTATATGACTTATTTGAGATTAAACTTTACTCTTAGGTATCAAACAGGTGGACTAAAAATGAATTATTTATTTAGTTTTTAACCTAATTAGCTGTTAGTTCCTTAGCTAGCAAATGTGAACTAATATGGGATAAAAGATGCACATGAGTCTTTGTCTAGAAAAATCACTTGCTTTTTTTTTTATATCCAAACAACACTGAACTACTACTCCCTTCATTCTTTTTCATGTCATATTAGCTTTGTCCTAAATCAAGTATTTTTCATCTTTGATCATTAATTTTAGAAAATCATGTAGATTCATAACATGCAAACTATATATTATGAAAATATTTGTCATAGTGAATATAAAAGCATAAATCTTATGTTCTCAACATGTACATTTTTAAAAAAATTGATGGTCAAAGTTAGGAATGTTTGACTTACATAGCTAACACGACATGTAAAAAAGAATGGAGAAAGTTAAATTTCGCCGGCTAAACTTTGTTCTACCAAAGCTTTAGTTATAGGTATATAATTAAAACAGGCCCTTATCTACAGTCAGATTTCCATGTGACATTATCAATATATGTTTATTAGTGTTTGTTCCGTTTCCCAACCCGATGCATACTACTTAATGGACACCGGGTAACCAAAAGACCACGCATGGGAATCACATATAAGTTGTTTTGCAAATACTACGTACTAATCTGTTTGCAAATGCCTATAAAAGGGGCTAGTGAGGCCCAACCATTGCCAGACCTCGTAAGGCCATTCTTAGTAAAGAGTTTCATATAGCATCGTTTCAAAGAATATAAAATGAATGAAACAACCAGTTTCAATGCGTAGTTTCATTATTTTGTTTCATGCAAATTTGATTTCATGACTCATCAAGTTGGAAACCAGGACGAAACTCACATCTTCTCTCTCTTCTTAGGCCAATCTCGTTCGGTTGGTTTTCGTTCTCATTTAAAGCTATGAGGGCAGTCCAATGGGATAATAATGATAGTTTCTATCCCTATTAATTGCGCTGCCAGCTAAGTAGAATGTTGATGGTAGTCTAATTAATGAATAAAGAGAAGAAATTTTGATGAAACCTTTTCTTAGGAGAGAAACCATGTCTACGCTTGAAACGAGGCAGGAAGAAACCGTAACTTTGCCGTTGGGAGCAAACGAGTGGTTTCTATGCGGTTGAGGCCTGCGATGGGACTTCTCCCTGCCGCGCTCGTAGTTCGCCCATGGCAGCGCCGCCACATCCCGCAGGCCGCGACGCTGCACCGCGCCGGTCGCACTCGGCATCCATGCGTCGGCTGCACCGCACAGGTCATGCTCGCCGTCTGCGCCGCCGCATCGCGTAGACTACGCTCGGCCCCAATTTTTTTACAATTTGGCCCTTTTTTAAAGAAAATTTACGTTTGCCCCCCTGTGAGACTTAAACTCATCTTTGGACCCTAGGGGTCGGCGCCAGGACTCATGGCGCCGAGGTAACACGTCTCGGCGCCACTGATCTTGGCTCCGAGGCTCCTGGCTGTGCACAACAGGGCATCCTAGGTGGCATTCACGTGACCAGTACCTTGGCGCCAGAATACATGGCGCCGAGCTCGGTCCCACAGATCTTGGCGCCGAGCTCGGCGCCATGTATTCTAGCGCCGAGCATGGATTCAAAACCCGCGGCCGCTGCTCTCTCTCTCTCTCTCTCTTTGGCTCTGCCTCTCACCGTCGTCGTCGTCGTCGTGTTAGCGCCGCCGTCGCCCGCGCCTCTTGCGCCGGCAGCAGGCCACCCCTCGCCATCCGGGCCCTGCGCCCCCTGCCCCTCTGGGGCCCTACGCCCCCGTGCAACCACCCACCGTCCGCCCCCTCCACCGTAGTAGGCCACCGCCGTGCCCCCATCGCCGTGCAAATCCCGGCCACCCTCGTCGCCCTTTCCCTCCTCCTCCTCGCTGTCCGGCGGTGAGGGCGGCCCACCACCGCTCGTCGAAGCTCCCGCCGACCGGCTGGCCTCCGGGCCCTGCGCCCCCTGCCCCTCCGGGCCCCTACGCCCCCTGCCCATCCGAGGTAATTTTTTAGTTAACTTAAATTAGTTAATCTACTTTAGGTAATTTAGTTAGTAATTTTTTAGAATATTTAGCAAATTTAGTTAGCAAATTTAATTACATAGGTAGAAAGTTAGATGCTTATTTATTTAGTTATATTATATACTTAGGAATATATGTATGTAGCTTATTTAGTTAGATTAGATTGTTTGATACATAATTAGGGAGTTAGTTACTTATTAATTTAGTTAGCTAGTTAGTAAGTGTAGTTACCAAATCTCTTATATTGTTAGAGAGATAGTTAGGCAATTAGATACTTATTTGTTTAGGTAGATAGTTAGGTAATTTAGTTAGCAAATGTAGTTAGATATTATGGTTAGTTATCTTATAATAATATACCCGTAATAACTTGGTTGATGTGCATACCAACTAGATGGACAATGTAGTCACCTTGTATCAAGGAGGAAGTGTGGAGGAAGATGAGTTTGGTAATGTCAGTTTTGTTGGAATGCAAAGGGTGCCAGTGATATTCGATGATCGGCCATTGTTTTGTGAGTTGTTTGGTAGGGCTCGTGATGTACTTAAATGCAATTCAAATGAAGATGCTATCTTAGTTGAGGGGGTACTTCACCATGGCAGGTCAGGGACAATTTTGAGGCGGTTGGTCCCAATTGCATCAGAGGCTCAATGTGATAAATATGTCAAAACTGTCATGAAGAATGAGTTTCAATGTTTGGATTTAGTTGTGCGGAAGTTGTCCAATGATCCCATCCCTCATGGGTATTCACCCCCTAATGTTCATTCACCCCCTCATGGGTTGTCGCCATCACCAGAGAATCCAGCATCCTCTGAGCCTCTATTACCCAACCGTGAGGTGGATGTGGAAGATGCGGTTGTGGTGCCCGATGCTCAATCCGCCCCTAATGAGGTTGGTGTATGTCCTAGTATCCGTGCAGAATGTGGGACTGATGATGTTGTAGGTGCCCCTCAGAAGATCCCTTTTACCCAAAATCATCCTAGTAAGTGATTTAGTAACACTTTGGCTTTCCTTATTCTTTGTTTATTCCATTCCTTTGTCTTAGTGCTATCCATATTTGTGCTTTAAATGCAGGAGACAATCCTGATAATAATGGTTGTGCTCCTGTTCCTCCATCAACCAATGTGGACCTAGGGTTTATGGCCTCTAACAGTGTAGATGTTGATATTGCGGATGATGAGGAGCCTTATGGCACAGGAAGGGTCGTTGATTCTGATGATGACCACCCAGTTGCAGCTTTGAGCGAACAAGAAATGGAGCTCATCAGACGCTTATGTCCTGATCATGATCCACTGGTTCATGAATTCAGCGACCTTAGTCATTCTCAACATGCTTATAGAGAAGGACGAGCTGCTAGAGGCTCCTGAGGCCGATGACAGCGTGGAAATTCAGAAGGGCATGGTTTTCAAGGACTTGCCCACCTTAAGAAGGTGGCTATAGGAATATTCTGTGAGGCGTAAGAGACCATTCAAGGTGAGGCACTCCTATGTGGAGCGCTGTTATATGGTGGTGCACGAGATGGCAGATTGCAATTGGAGGGTCTGTACTCGCAAATAGAAGGCCACAGGGAAATTCAAGATCATTAAAATTGTGGGTCCACACACTTGTGCCCAGATAGATCTAAAACAGAAGCATAGACTGTTGACCTCTACCCTCATTGCCAGAAAGTTATAGACAACTTTGAAGGGTCATCCCAACTTGAAGGTCATGACAATTATGGAGATGACTAAGGAGATATTTAAGTATGATATAAAGTATGGAAAAGCATGGAGGGCAAAGCAACGAGTCTAGAATATGATATATGGGGACTGGGAGGAGGGGTACGAGCAATTGCCTGCAATGTTCAATGCAATGAAAGCAGCAAATCTAGGCATGCATTACGTGTATATCCCAAAGCCGAATGAATGGAAGGACAGGAGGCAGATATTCTTTCATGCATTCTGGTGCTTTCTCTAGTGCGTTGAGGCCTTCAGGCACCGTCGTCTAGTGTTATCCATTGATGGCACTTTTTTGCTTGGCAAGTACATGGGCACACTTTTGGTAGCCATTTTGTGTGACGTAGACAACACATTGGTTCCTTTGGCTTTCGCTTTGGTGGAGAGGGAGAACAAAGATAGCTGGGGATGGTTGTCGCGGCTTGTTAGGATCCATGTCGCTCTCATAGGGAGGCAGGTGTCATATCTGATAGACACCAGGGCATACTCAGTGCCGTACAGGAGCAGATTCCGGGGTATGCACCTTTGCACCACCGTTGGTGCACTCGCACCTTGTCGAGAATTTACTTTAGAAGGATGGTACGAATGACAACTTTCCTCTATTTGAGGAGGTTGCTCGCATGCTTGAGGTGCTGTTCTTCGAGGAGAAGTTGGAGCAGCTAAAAATGACAATCAACACAGAAGGTAGGCAATGGCCGAGAGGATTGATGAGAGAACCTGAGAAATGGACAAGAGCCTACAACTGGGTTCAGCATCATGTGCAAGATGGACGAAGACCTATACCTGATGCGGTGCTCGTTGATCTGTTTCTATGCGGTTGAGTTCCACCTGCCGAACCGGGTTGCACGCCAGTTTGGGTTGAGGCAGGAGTGGCCTGTGGAGCCATTCTCGACGTCAATATATAGACTTGCACAAGTAAGCGTCTTTGAACTGTTGTATACTTTATTGAATATGATGACGTCAATAGACAGAATAAATAAATTTACCACTTTTATAATGTTAGTCGTAAATATTAGTAAACATGCTCATTCATAATGTTAGCCGTAAATGTACATGGGACACACGCACGACAATGGGACACACCTGTAGGCCTCGGTACTTCTTCTCACTGAAGTACTAGCACTGCGACAGTGGACACTTTCCAAGGCCACGGAGACGAGGACGATGAGGAAGACGAGGAGGAGGCCAAGGAGCGTGGTTATGATGAGCTTACCAAGTCTCAGCTCCATGACGCTCCTTTGACTTAGCCTACGTAGGGTGCAGGAACGAGACGACGCCGTCCGCCTTGCATGTACACTCTAGGCACCGACGCTCTTAGCCACAAGGGTAAGGGTAAGACTATGAGGCAGTGACGATGACTTGTAGGTTAAGACTATGCTACCAACTTAGATTCGATGCCACAAACTATTTGGGCTGCATGGACTTTGCTTATTTTGCATGTGTGGAGATTTGGAACGTACGTAGTTACTTTCCTATAACTATTTAGGACTGTATGGACATTGTTGACTATTTGGACTATGCAGGATATGTTATGTTGATTGTGATGTTCGATGTGGTTATATTGTGCTCTTTGTATGATTAAATGTTTGGATTATATAATGATGTCTCTGTTTGTAACCGTGGATGCTCCTAAAACAAGGGACACTTTTGTGTTTTTTTTCCGTGAATCATTAATTATACTACACTGCTAAAAAGACACAAATGTAGTACACATATTAAATTTAAATTCATTAGAACATGTATAGTCCAATCATATCGTATAGACGCTTTGCAGATGAATCTAGGATTTTCAGTAACAGTGAACGAATCTAGGCTTTTCAATAATAGTGAACAAATCTAGGCTTTTCAGTATCAGTGAACAGATCTAGGCTTTTTAGCAACACTGAATGAATCTAGGCTTTTCAGTAACAGTGAACAAACCTAGCCTTTTCAGTAACACTAAATGAATCTAGACTTCTCAATAACAGTGAACGAATCTAGGCTTTTCAGACAATGAAAATAGACTTTTTAGTTACAAGGACGAGGAGTATGATGACAGCAGCAATTTATCACTTCCCGTACATAGTACTGGCATGCAAGGAAGCACAACTCCACTCCATCTCCACCATCCATCTTATGACTGTTTGATCCAAGGGCTGAGGTGAAGAGGCACATGGATCGCTGACATGGCATATTGAGAGACCTCCATTCCTCCTCTCAACCTATAAATAACCCCTCACTTCCTCTCATTCACACACACAATAAGGAAGAAGAGCACTCCTCAGTATTTTCTTTCGTTGCAGTACTAATGTCTGGAGTGTCGTCCAGAGGAAGAGGAAAGGGGAAGGGAACTACCATTATGTGGGAGGGTTCTCTTAGTCCCGATTTCTTTGACAAAGTTCTTTATGAGAGGTTCCTAGTTGAGAGAAAAAGTGATTTCACCAAAGAGGCACCACTGAGAGGATACGATGAACGGAAAGAAGACTGGCCAAAATGCATGCATGATGAGGACTGCCTAGTGCAGATGTTCACCGAGGGAATTGATGGAGGTCATCATTTCTTCAAATGCCCGCGAGCATGGGTAATTGCTATTACTATTTATTTCTTCAATATGTTCCTCTTCTATACAACTTACATGACATACTTATTGCAGTCTTCCTTGGCCAAAGAAAACTGTGGGTTCACTAGGTGGGTCGATCCTCGACCTATTTATCCGCAAGCGGAGTACATCTACTACCTGCAGGACCGTATCTTCGATCTAGAAATGGAAGTTAGCAGTGGTTACAAGGACAATGAATAGGACGACAACAACAATGGTGCTAGTTCATAGGAGGCACTCTATAATAATCCATATTGCACCTGCCCTAATCACACAAACAAGGGTCCTCCGCCGCCACCCCTGCCGCCACCACCACCAACAATGGGAGGATACTGTGGAGAAGGTGCAACACAATTTGCTATGTGGCCACACTACTAGGACAAACCAATCTTTTTAACGGGTCATATCCATGTGTTTGTTATTTGGTTTAATCACCTAAGGCATGTTAGGGTTAGTCGAAGGAAATATGTACCCTTGTTTGGCACATGTTCTCACATGCCATTTCATGTGCTTGTTGTTTGCTTCAATTACCTAAGGTATGTTAGGTTTACTCCAGGACCTCTGTACCCTAATTTGGTATATGTTATCACATGCCATTTCATGTGTTGTGTGTGTTGAATTAGGTAATCCACTACTTCGTTACGTTTTATTTGCACTACGTGAGCTCGTCTCACTACCTATGCAATATTAAACTCAATATTATGACAATAAATAATGAAACCAACAACACTATGAAAGGTCCAATAATAGAGCACATTAATCAACATAACAACATTTGAAGTACATGACGATAAACTAAAAGTGCATTACATGACAACACAATGCAAAGTCCAAGATTAGACAACATTGTTCATGAATAAACCATAGAAGTAGCAAGTCATGAAGACTACTGAGTGCAACTGGGTGCAACGAGACTACTGTGTGCTATCAAGCTGCTCCATACTATTCGGATCAGGGTGCTGATCTTGGGCAGCATGTCTGGGGTCTTGATACGTGCATGTCAGATGACGTCGGCAAGCTTTCAGACTTCTTTTCTTTGACCCTGATACAAGATTCATTCTTCATCTTCCAGCAGGCTCGGGGACTAAGTGGCTAAACTTCACCTGCGTTGAATGTAGTGCTTATTTCTTGATTTACCCTCCTTATTGACGGAGTCTAAGTGGCTACACTTCTCCTGAGTGGAAGAATTTTTAAATTTTATCTTGAGCCCCTTACATCCTTCCAGCAAGCCTTACTTGGCTAAGTCCGAGATTGATTAACCTGTTACACTGGTCGGCTATGACTTTCACTGCTCAGGTCACCGGTTTAACTGGTCGGCTTTGACTTTTACCGCTCAAGTCATCGGTTACACTGGTCGGCTACTGCTTTCACCGCTTAGGTCACCGGATTAACTGGTCAGCTTCGACTTTCACCGCCCAGGTCACCAGTTTAACTAGTCGGCTTCGACTTTCACCGCCCAGGTCACCAGTTTAACAGGTTGGCTTCGACTTTCACCGCCTAGGTCACCAGTTAAACTGGTCGGCTTCGACTTCCACATGTCGGATCACCAGTTAACTGATCGGCTTCGCGTTAAAGTGCTCGGACTTGTTCAAGACAATGTTGCTCAAATGATACAAGGCGCTCAGGGACTAGCTGTGGGGGATATACCCCCGGTATCCATAAGACAAGACATGG
Organism: Miscanthus floridulus; assembly: GCF_019320115.1. Classification (NCBI taxonomy): domain Eukaryota; kingdom Viridiplantae; phylum Streptophyta; class Magnoliopsida; order Poales; family Poaceae; genus Miscanthus; species Miscanthus floridulus. Next base: position 136,384,495 of record NC_089581.1, on the reverse strand, counting down.
GCGGCACCATTAGAGGTGGCCTAGCCTACAAGATCAAGACGTGCGGCGCACGGTATTGGTTGGCGTGCACCGCAAGGCTACAAGAAGGTGTGATTTATTAGATATTGTATAATACCAAATAGGGTATTTTTCTTATAACCCTACCCCTCTAGGGCATATAAGGAGGGGTAGGGGTCCCCTAGTCGGCATGTCCCATCCCATACGGATCCTAGGTTTAGCCTAAGGCATCTCAAAACACACGCAACATCATATGATAGCCAATAGAAACCAACAGACCACATGAGTAGGGTATTATGTCGTGCTGACGGCCTGAACCTGTCTAACTCTTGTGTCTTTGTTGCCTTTTTATTCTTGATTATGCGCACCACTACCGATCGATCTACCTTCGTGGGATACCCCTCGGTGGACTGGCGACGATATTCTGTCGACACTCCTACATACATACATATGTTTAGTTTAGTTTCTCTGATAGAATTCTTGGCAACAAAATAGGGATAATTGGTCGTTTTATGTATCTGGTTTGCTCGTTCTATAGTTGCATGTTATGTCTTCGTTCTGAGTTGGCTGCTGAACTTTTAGTGTAGTTTATTCGTTTGGGTTGTGTGTTTTGGGTTTGGGGTGTTTTCATGTTTCTAGCACTTAGTCGTGCATGCTAGCCGAGCTTATTCTGAATGGAAAGAAGTATTCGGTTTCATCCCTATCCAAGAGGAATCGGATCAACTTATAGGCCCCGTTAGGTTTCATCCCTATCTAAGTTAATGATCCAGAAATAACATTTTAAGAGTAGAGGGACCTAGATGAAACCTCTTGTCAATTTGAAGGACCGCGCGCATGCATTTAAATTTCCTCACTTAAGGATAACTGAATTACTATAATACAAGCTATTGTATGCCTTGGATGTTGATGTGACACTACATGCGACCATCTTGAAGGCAACACTAATATACTAGCCCTTATCATGCTCATGCTGTTACACAACTGCCAAAGGGAACCAAAAACTGGATCACCACGTTGCCACACATCTATCTTGCTCTGATGCTAGAAACAAGTCTAGAGACTAATTAACCTCGGAATAGGGCTGCCAATTAGGCTTGCGCATTGGTATTCCAACTGTACACTGTCCTGCAGGAGTATGCATCATGTTCAGTTCTCTCAAACAAAATTTAAATGCGGCATGCATTAGAATTCTTCTGACCAAAGCGCTTCTTCTAGTAGAAAAGGTATTTGTCCATTGAACAGCACCATTATTGATTGCTATTGCAGTGGATGCTCGTTGCAGGGACGAGACAAAAGACAAAGGTGGCAGTTTGCCACACGGCGCCTGCAGCCTTGTTGTGGTCCCGGCTGGCGGCTGCCTCACAACGCCCAAAATTTGTGCTTCCTCCATAAAAATATATAACTATATATATGGTATCTGTGTTACAGATCAAGTTTAGAGTAAATACTATTCACATTTATGTCTCTAAATCAATTTATTACAAATATATATTCCATAATTAATCTAGCCATACTTATTTTGTATCATAAATGTTAATATTTTTTGTAAAACTTTGGTGAAAACTTGAAAGCATTTGATTCCTTAAAAAGTGAGAATTACATTTTTTTGTGGACGGAGGGAGTATCATTGCAAGTCGATTTCAATGTCATGAGCTTTGCATTCGAAGCGATATTGTATCTGGTTGATATGTGCCTATAGGTAGAGCATGTTTGGTTGAGCTAGGGCTAATTATTGTTAGCTGAGGTTTAAAATTAGTTAGCTAAAAATTAGACATATAGAATTGGTTGAGGGGTGTTTGGATTCCTAGTTAAAATTAGCTAGCTAGATAGATGTGTAGGTGAACAAAGATAAAAGTGGCCCTCCTTCTCCCCTCATCCACCCTCACCGGCTTGTCCTCTCCATCTTTCTCCTCTCGCACCTTCTATCCATCTCCATCTATCTCTCACATCTTCTCGATCTATGGCCCTGTTTGGTTACCCCTCCTAAAAGCTTTAGGAGCTAAAATCTGGATAGAATCTGTCTAAAGAACCAAACACCCCCTTCTAAAACCTCCTAAAAGTTTTAGGAGGCTGGTTTTTCTTTAGGAGCTTCACCCCCTCCTAAAACCTCCTAAAGTTCTTCCTGGACCCCCACTACCCCTCATTTATTGCCCCCTCCCCCTCCCCCTCTCTCTCTCCTAAAGAAGGGTAAAATTGTCTTTGTTCAACAACATTTATTGCTTTTAGTCAGTTTTAGGAGGTGCAACCAAACACTCTTTTAGAAGGTTTTAGAAGGCTGCCTAAAACTTTTACGAACTAAAGTTTTAGGAGCTCGGAACCAAATAAGGCCTCCGCATCTTCCCTTTGAGGCTGAGGGGACCGTGACTGGGGTGGAGGTGGCCTATGGTAGAGGCGACACCGAGGTGGGCCATGTACGTGGCAAATGAGAGGTGAGGTGGGTCACGGTGGGGACAAAGGGTGACCATGAGCTAAGGTTGCGGTTGATTGGCTCGCTCCTTGTTGAGCAGGTACCCATTGCTTGCCTCCATGCCAGGTACGACCATTCGTACTATCTCCAGGCGGGCCAATGAGAGAGAGAGAGAGAGAGTGGGAGAGGAGAGATAAATGGAGGACACAATTGGTGGGGAGGGCAAAGGATACCTTTTGCTAATTTTTAGCACTTTTAGCCCAAATTAGAAGGGTTTGAAGAGCTGATGAACTAATAGCTTGTTGGGGGTAAGGGCTAAAAATTAACCCACCTTTTAGCCTATCCGTCTGCATCCTCAAGGGCTAAAATTTAGCTACTAACTATTAGCCCATAGGATCCAAATAGGACCTTTGTTAGGCTAGTCTTAATGAGAGTTTGATTCTCATTAAATGAGCTACCGCATAAGCAAATTCGATGACATGGCACTAAAGTTATGAATAGAGTGAGTGAGAGAGAGAGAGAAATAAAAATGAGTTTCATCTAGGTGAAAACTACGTGTACACTATTTTCAAAACTTGGAAACTTTTCCATACTAGCATTGAGGGAGAAAGTTTCATTTATCCAATAACTGCCCAATCACATATCATCACTAAATGATATGACGAACCTATGAAACAACAAAACTGAAACTATCCATTGAGAGAGATTGTTTCATTTATCACCACAAATGACTTTAGATGCCGTGGCACTCTTAGAAACATCAAAATAAAATCCCCAATTGAGCTTGGCCTTAGTACTCTTTTTATAAGACATATCAACATTTTCTATTTATGTTTTAACGTAGGACGCTGCATTAGTAGGAAGACAGGCCATCAAGAACCGTACTACTCATGCATGGTTGTGAGGTTTTTTGGTATTTATTTAGGCTTTTACGTTCCTTTCGACTGTTCAAAAACAATTGAGCGCAATATTAAGACATCAGCTAAACTATTCCTTAATTAAACAACCAAACTTGATGAAAGCGGTCCATCATCCCCGGCCCAACGGTCCCGAGGAATCAACTTTATCTGGCAGACGAGGGCCAGCCGTACGTAATAATGACGACACATGAGCGCGAGGGCAGGGCTTGGTCACCAGCCGGACAGCTCGTCGACGATGACGATCGACTGTGCTTCATGACACCCGAGTACCCGACGCTGCCCCTGCTGCCCTGCAGGTCAAAATTGTCAGTGTCCGCGATCTATCTTGTAATAAACGTTAAAAAAAAGAATAGTAGTAGTGTGTCTTCTTTGTAACGTATCCAGAAGACAGCCGGAGGATGGGTGCACTATGATGAAGAAGGCTCAGGAATTTAAGAAAATTAAGAATCTGGAGATAGGTACTAAACACAAATCTTCTTTTGCTTTAGAAAGCAATACAAGTTTACTTGAAAAAGCTAATATTGCTAATATATCTTTGGGTACTAATACCTGTAATCAATTAGAAAAGATAGAGTTATTGAAGCAGAACGAATTATCTAATAGAAAGGGAGTTTGAGGAAAGTAATCCTGAGACTACTTTACCTGCAAACCTAGATAGCGTTTTAAGTTGTGAGGATTTTCCTTCACTGATTTCTGATACTGACCCTCCTTTAAAGGATCAGTTGGATTTGAGGGAATAGTCTTGGGTGCAAGTAACTTCTAAAAGCTGCGATAAGAGTCCATTTAGGTTGAGCAATGATAGGAGCTCTATGGAATATTAGAGGCCTTAATAAAGAAGGCCGGTTGCAATGTATCACAGACTTTGTTAAAGAAAATCATTTAGATTTTGTTGGCTTTCAAGAAACAAAAAAAAAGAGAGTTTTCAAGATTCTTTCCTAAAATATGTTCAAAAAGACTTTAACTGGCAATACCTCCCTGCGGATGGTACGGCTGGTGGTATTCGTGTCGGTTTTAGTGAGAGAAAGTTTGAGGTCTTGGCCTGGAAGATAGGAGTGTACATGTAGCTGCAATAATTAGAAACTGTCACGACAATTTTGTGTGGAGGCTGATTACGGTCTATGGTTCACCTTACAATGAAGGAAAACAAGAGTTCATTAATGAACTTGAAAATTTACTTGATAATTGGGATGGCCCTACTGTGATAGGTGGAGATTTTAATTTAGTCTGTAATGTTAAGGATAAAAGTAATGGAGTCATTAACCACAAATGGGAAGATTTGTTCATGGACTAGGTTAACAAGTTTGGTTTGATTGAATTAAAACCTTCATCTAGAGCGTTTATCTGGACAAATAATCAAGAGCAGCCTATTTTGGCGGCTATTGACAAAATTTTTTGCACAACCAATTTCGAACATAAGTTCCCTTTGGCCTTTGTGTCTACTAGCTCTAGAGCAAGCAATGATCATGTTCCTCTTCTCCTTAATTTTGGCTTGGAGGAGAGAAGGAAACCTAGTATTTTTAGATTTGAGAAGTGGTGGTTACAACAGCCTAATTTTAAGGAGCTTATTGCCAAATTATGGAACACTTCTTGTGCCTTCACGGACCCTTTAGACATTTGGCAGTTTTAAATTAGATTGGTTAGGAAGAAGGTTAAGGGGTGGGCCTTATATATTAATGCCCAAGTTAGAAAATAAAACTTAGAACTCCTTAAGGAGTATGATCTGCTAGACTTGAAATATGAGAACTTTGTTATTACTAAGATGGAAAGACAAAGGATGAAGGAGATTGTTAAAGACCTAGAATCTATTTGGAAGTTAGAGGAGATTAAAGCTAGACAGAGATCTAGGGATAGATATGTTAAAGAGGGTGATAGAAACACAACATATTTTCAAGCTGTGGTAAATCAAAGAAATAGGAAAAAACGTATTTCTGGGTTAGAAGGCCATGATGGTTGGATAGATGATAACAAAGGCATGCTTGAGCATGCTGTTGACTTTTACAGAAAACTGTTTGGTAAAAAAGAAAATAGTGGTGTTAAGTTAGGACAAGATTTTTGGGAAGTGGATGAAAAAGTGACTGCCTTAGAAAATGAGCTGTTAGAGGCACCTTTTACTGAAAATGAAGTTAGAGAGGCTGTCTTTAGCTCTTATGCTGAAGGAGCCCTAGGCCCTGATGGTTTCTCTTTTCTTTTTTATCAAGTCTTTTGGGATCTGATCAAGGTGGATCTTATGAATCTAATAGGAGTGTTTGAACAAGGGGATCTAAATCTGGACAGGTTGAATTACGCCATGATAACATTGATCCCTAAAGAACCTGAGGCTAAGGTGCTGAAGAAATTCAGGCCGATTAGCCTAATAAACTATAGTTTCAAAATTTTCTCCAAATTGTTGAATAATAGAATGGTGAGAGTAGCTGATAGGCTAGTGGCATCAAACCAAACGACCTTCATTAAAGGCAGGTTTATTCTGGAGAGTGTTTTGGCTGCCCATAAAATTATTCATGAGGTCTATAAACAAAAATAGGAAGGCGTGGTGTTGAAACTAGATTATGAAAAGGCATATGATAGGGTCAGCTGGTCTTTCCTTGAGGAGATGCTTGAGACTAGGGGTTTTGGTGGAAGATGGAGAGGTTGGCTTCAACATATTGTTAGAGGAGGTTCTATGTGTATTCGTATCAATGATGAAAATAATATCTTTTTTAAACCTGGGAAGGGTCTGAGGCAGGGAGACCCTTTATCCCCTCTGTTGTTCAATTTAGTAGCTGACGTTTTTTCTAGAATGCTTATGAAAGCAGCTAGGCATGGCCTTATCACTGGGTTATTACCACAAGTGTTAGAGGGTGGTATCATCAGCTTGCAATATGCTGATGATACACTGCTTTTCTTAGAAAATAATCTGGAAAAAGCTTGCAATTTGAAATGGCTTCTAGTTTGCTTTGAGCAAACATCAGGCATGAAAATTAATTATGATAAGAGTGATTTGTTGACGGTGGGTTTAGAAGAAGATCAAGCTAATGAATTTGCTAGACTTTTCTGTTGCAAAAAAGATGAATTTCCTATTAAGTACCTGGGGTTCCCCTTCATTATAATAAGCTGACAAGGAATGACCTGGAACCTGTGGTGGACAAAATTATCAAAAGGATAGCAGGTTTGAGGGGTAGGCTTCTGTCTTATGCTGGGAGGCTTGTTTTACTAAAAGCTTGTCTAGCTAGTATTCCAACTTATTTGTTGTCCATTATAAAATTCCCTAAGTGGGCTATCAAAACAATAAACTCTCAAATGGGGCATTTCCTGTGGAACAACACTGAAGACAGACATAAATATCACTTAGCTAACTGGCAGTTAGTAGCTCAAAAGAAGGAAGAAGGAGGACTAGGTATCCCGGATTTGAGAAGCCTAAACTTAGCTTTGTTAGCTTCTTGGATCTTTAGATACCATCTGTATAAGAATGCTATTTGGGTTAAACTTATAGACTTTAAGTATAATACCAATGATCCTAACATCTTTTGCTTCCTAGATCTAGGATCTTCCCCTTTTTGGAAAGGGGTCCTCTGGGCAGCTCAAGCTGCCCATATGGGCGTCAAATGGGTAGTAGGGAATGGGAAGAAGGTAAGGTTTTGGGAAGACCAATGGGTAGGAAATACAAGTTTGGCCATTATGTTCTGGCCATTGTATGTCATTAATGAACAACATGGTAAGGCTATAAGCCAGGTCTAGGATGGGCATGAGCTTATGCTCACTTTTAGAAGAAATGTATCTGAGGCTCTTATGAGCATGTGGTGGGAGCTCTGTGGTGTAATAGAGGGAACCATCCTCAACGATGATGAGGATCAGATATTGTGGAGCTATACCTCTCATGGCACATATGCAGTCCAATCTCTTTATGCTAGGACTAATTGTAGAGGTGTGTTTCCGGTTTATACTCATGCCATATGGAAGCTTGTGATTCCACCTAGAGTACAGTTCTTTCTGTGGTTGCTCTCTCATAACAGAACTCTTACGAGAGACAATTTACAAAAAGAAGGGATGTTTCGGATCCCACTTGCCTTTTTTGCAGTGAACATGAATCCATTCTGCATTTATTTTTTGAATGCTGTGTAGCTGTGAATGTTTGGAAGTTGGTTGCTGAGGTGATATGTGTGAATATTGGCTCTGACTATGAGTCTGTAGCTAAGTTGTGGGTTGCGAATAAGAAACATGTGGTTACTAATGTGATTTCGTCTGTTGTTTTGTGGTCCTTATGGAAGTTAAGAAATGAAATTTGCTTTCAGAGGGGGTTTGGCTAGGTACAAGGATGGTGCTGATCAGGATTACAAAGATGCTAAGAGGCTGGCTTTCAATGTTCAAGCAGGAGGTTGGAGTGTTGTTGGAGAGCAGAATCGTCAGGATGGAAGAATTGTCAAGGCGCCCGGCATGGATCGAGTGGAAGGAGGAGATGGCAACGGTACATCATCATAATTGGTTCCATCGGAGTCTCAGTCTTCAACAAATGCCAGGAGTGATTAGCTTTTGCTGGGTTTCTATAATAAGCAGATGGACTATACTGTGTGCTTCAGTGTGTTGCGCTTATGCGTCTAAACTTTATATGAACTTGAACTGTAATTTGCTTTTTGAAATATAAAAGCAGGGGAGACCTTTTGTCAAAAAAAAAAAAAAAAACAAAACAAAAAAAATACTGGATTTACTCGTCTAATTATATGGCGAAATTTTGAATCACTCTAGTTTCTTTCATATTTCATGTATTTTTTTCCAATCCTTTTCTTCGGACCAGCACTACTCTAATCATTTTACTAAATAAATTAATCAAAGTCGGTATACTGCCGTCACAACATTTTTCACATATCTCGGCCCCAAACGGCCAAACACTTTTGCCTAATCCCTGTTATGCAGTGTTACATTAAGGGTCCGTTCGGTTAGGCTCAATTCTGGCAGCTTGGCTGTATAAAATACAGTAGGGGTTCCTGGCCGGATCAGTTCCAGGACTCCATTCCGTGTAAACCGAACGTGGCCTAAGTCATCTGCTAATTGTTGGGGCTTCTTGCTCCTCCTGATTCCTAAAGAAAAAAGTCCTCTGCAAATGATCTGCACAATATATGGATTTCGTAGCAAATTAAAGCTTGGACGGTCGTCTTTCACAAAGACGCATCAGTGCACTAGCTCGCCCCCTTATAATGGAGAGGCTGGAGCTGGACCTTGAGCTCAGCCTCCTCCATCCCGGCGCCTTGTCCGCGCCAGAGGAACCAGCTAGCTTCTTCGTCTGACTGCACGTACTGCGATCGCAAGTTCTACTTCTACACCTCGCAGACGCTCTCGGTGGCCAACTGGCCGGTCACCAGAACGCGCATAAGTACACGAGCGCACCCTGGCCAAGCGTCGTCGGGAGATCGCCGCTTCCAATTCCAAGCGCTTGCATGGGCGGCCTGTGGCGTCGAATGCCCTTTGTCGACTCCGTTTGCAGCTCCAGGAGCTACTGGAGCAGTCCAAGTTCGAGTTCGAGGACGGACGTGCAGAGAGCTGTAGATCTCGAAGAGTTTGATTTCTAAAATTTAAAATTTGAATTTTTTTAAACGACTTCGGATAGAGAAACGCACAAAACAAAAGTTGTATATCTTGAAAAGTTATGCAACTTTATAATTGACAACTTTTTCATTTCAAATCATTTACAACTTCAAAATGCTGATTGAAATTAAATTTTAAAATTGTTGAAGAACTTTGATTTCTCTTTTTAATCTCTGGCTAAAACTTGTAACTAGTCTTTCTCCCTCATACTAACTTCAAATTTGATGATTTTTTCCTAAAAATTTCTAAAATCATACTCTATCAATTTATTGTTTTGTTATAGCTATTATTTTATCCATCTTTTCACATGATTGTGTTTTATATATTTGAATTTTGAATTTCAAAAAATAGCAACTTCAAACGTCATTTTGGAACAATAAATGATTTCAACTGAAAAAATCATGAACATAGAAGTTGTAGAACTTATCAAGATCTATAACTTTTATTTTAGTCATTTCTTGATCCGATAAAGTGGTAGTAACATTGTTCAGAAATGTTACATATCCCTCTTAAAGTTTAAAACTTTAAGAGGGATATGTAACATTTCTGAACAATGTTACTACCACTATATTGGATGAGTAAAATGACCAAAATAGAAGTTGTAGATCTCAGAAAGTTATGAAACTTTGTAGTTGACAACTTTTTGATTCGAAATCATCTTGTCAAGTAAAACTACATTTGAATTTCTAAAATTTAAAATTCAAATTTTATAAATGATCTCGGATGGAGAAACTACCAAAATAAAAGTTGTAGATCCAAAAAAGTTATGAAACATTATAGTTGACAACTTTTTGATTTGAAATCATCTTGTCAAGAAAAACTATGTTTGAATTTCCAAAAATTTGAAATTAGAATTTTTCAAACAACCTCGGATGGACAAATAACAAAAACAAAAGTTGTAGATCTTGAAAAGTTATGAAACTTTGTAGTTGACAACTTTTTCATTTGAAATCATCTTGTCATGGAAAACTACGTTTGAATTTCTCAAACTTAAAATTCAAATTTTATAAATGACCTCGAATGGAGAAACTACCAAAATGAAACTTGTAGATCTCGAAAAGTTATAAAACTTTGTAGTTGATAACTTTTTCATTTGAATTTATTTAGGGTCCCTCATTTCAAAATCAGATGAACATAAAATGGCTAGGACGAAAATCTCATTTGGACACAAACAACTTGCAGGTGGAGTGATTAGGGGCCGAAGACGTGAAGCAGGAGGTCAGGGGTTTGAGCACCGGTGGGTGCAAAACGCATGATTTTCGCGTGAAAAATCGCGTGACTTGTGACTTGTGACCTTGTAGCTACCCGATGGGCCCTCTCCCAGTATTAAAATTTTCCCTCTTTTTTCAGTGCATTTTTTGGCTTTCCACATCACTGCCGGTTTCACATCAGTGTCAGTTTATAAGAACCGGTAGTTATGTCAACCCCTATCACTGCCGGTATGCCACTGCCGGTTTAAAATCCTGCAGTGAAAAGGGGTTTTGAACCGACAGTGATATCAAGATCTGGGGTAGTGCATTAGTTGTAGCAGGACGGCCCGACTACTTTTTGGTAAAATTTAAATTGGACCGAGACTTTTCTGATCTTGTGTTCTTGGACCATGACTTTTCTAGCTAGTTCCTTTCTAAATAAAACTTTTCTAGCTAGTGATCTTAGCCAAGTTTCCACTACCACCAAAATTTATAGAGGCGTCCTTTTTCAACAAAGGCAACTCAATCCAAAACCGCCTCTAAAAATGGTTGCCGAAACCAGACGTCTTTATAAATGTAATTGTAGGGACGACTGTTATTGTTAACTGGCTTTACAAATGCCCCTATATTGAAAGGTGATTCTAGATCTAGCCGTCTCTATAAATGGATCTGTAGGATAGAGGCAACTGCAATTAGAGCCGTCTCTAAAAATAGGTATAACACAGTAAAATTCACAACTTTTTCAAGAAGCCGGATGAAGATAAACTTTATATCAAAGTTTTATATCTGGAAGAGATCTATAGCTTTATAGTTGACAACTTTTTTTATTTGGAATATTTTGGATTCAACAAATTCTGTTTGAAGTTCTCATATTTTGAAATTCAATTTTTTTAGATCTTCCAAAAGATCTTGAACCGAGAAACAACCAAACCAAAGTTACAGATCTTGAAAAGATATAAACATTGTAGTTGAGAAATTTCTGATTTGAAATAGTCGCTGGTCTTAAAATTTAGTTTGAAGTTCTCAGATATTGAAATTCAAAATTTTCAAATGATCTCAAATGAAGAAACAACAAAAACCGAAGTTGTAGATCTTCAAGAGGTATACAACTATGTAGTTTACAATTTTTTTCATTCAAAATCATTTATCCGAAGAACATTATGTTTGAGTTTTGTGCATTTCAAATTCAAAATTTTTTAATGACCTCAGATGGATGAACGATCAAAATCGAAGTTGTAGTACTCAATGGTATCTACAACTTTGCAGTTGAAAACTTTTTCATTTGAATTAGTTTAGGATCCCAAATACTTATTTTAAAATTAGGTAAAGTGAATACGAGGGTAATGAATATGCTCTATAAACACATGTGACTTTGGGGTGGAGTAGTTAGAGGAGTTACACACGAGGCCACATTTATGATTTCTGAAAAATGATTTATAGAGATAGCTTGTTTTCTGGCCACCCCTAAAAAACCTTCATGTAGTAGTGTTTGTATCGTTTACCAACACGATCAAAACTTCCATTGTGGTCATTAACAGATAAATGCAGCTTAAACCTGAACGCTTCATGTGTTTAATGCCATATAACTATCCACCAGTAAAGTAGAGTCGTACCAAACGAGATCAGCATAATATTACTCCTTGTAATGCCATATAACAACTGCCCAAACTCATGTACTCTTCTATATGATGGTTTCAATTTTCAGTAGGTTGTGCCACCGTCAGTCGTCACCTTTTGCCAGTGGAAGGGTAAAGAATTTTCTCTAGTATATTGTCAGCCTGTTCGCTGGTTGGTTTCTAGGCTGATAAGTACGGCTGGTGCTGGTTTGTTGTGAGAGGAAAACACTGTTGGCTGGCTGATAAGTCATGGCTGAAATCAACAAGCGAACAGGCTGTGTAACTAAACTAATTTAGGTATTTAACCATGCATATTCATTGTGCGGTTTTGGTGATCATCATGACAACCCAATCACTAGGGCTAAGATGTGTGTAGATACACTACGGGACTCAGTGAATTTGCCGAGTGCCAGGGGCACTCGGCAAAGCCCAATTTGCACTCGGCAAAGGCTTTGCCGAGTGTTGCACTCGGCAAAGAGCACTCGGCAAAAAAACAGTCGGCAAAGACGTCTTTGCCGAGTGTCTTTTATCGGGCACTCGGCAAAGCCTTTGCCGAGTGCCGACACTCGGCAAAGTTGGAACCGAAAAAAAACCCGAAAAAAATGGAAATTTTTACCCAAAAAAAATGGAAATTTTTTTTTAATTGGTGGAGGCCCCCACCGGTCAGCGCCCATCCATGTCCGGCTTTTTTCGCGTAAATTTCACGGCTACGCGGCCGACGGGATTCGAACCCAAGACCTCTCGCTGCGCACAAACCTCCTCTACCACTACACCACACTGTCACTTGTGTCTAGAATCCGTTTTAGTTCCCAATATATTATACTAAACCGAGTGTGAATTGCTTATTTGAGGCCGTAAATGAATTCAAATCAAAAAGTGGTCAACTACAAAGTTTCATAAATTTTTGAGATCTACAATTTTCATTTAGTAAGTTTTTCCATCCGAGGTCGTTTGAAAAATTTGAATTTTAAATTTGAGAGATTCAAACGTAGTTTTGCATGATAAGATGATTTCAAATCAAAAAGTTGTCAACTACATAGTTTCATAACTTTTGGAGATCTACAATTTTCATTTAGGAAGTTTTTTCATCCGAGGTCGTTTGAAAAATTCAAATTTTCAAATTTTCAAATTCAAACGTCATTTTTGCATGAAAAATGATTTCAAATCAAAATGTTGCCAACTACAAAATTTCATAACTTCTCAAGATCTACAAAGTTTATTTTGGTCATTTGTTCATCCGACATAGTGGTAGTAACATTGTTCACAAATCATATATATCTCTCTTCTATTTTTATGAAATTAATATGAGAGATGTATATTTTATGAACAACGTTATTGTCGCTCTGTCAAATAAAGAAATGACCAAAATAAACTTTATAGATCTTGAGAAGTTATACAACTTTGTAGTTGAAAAGTTTTTCATTTGAATTCATTTAGGGCCTCAAAAATTGATTCGAAAAACTGATTTGCCGAGGGCCAAAAAAATACACACGGCAAAATACCTCTTTGCCGAGTGCCAAAACATAGGCACTCGGCAAAATACGGCTTTGCCGAGTGCTAAAAAAAAAACACTCGGCAAACTGAGAGTAAATTGCTTGTTTGAGGCCCTAAATGAATTCAAATCAAAAAGTGGTCAACTACAAAGTTTCATAACTTTTTGAGATCTACAATTTTCATTTAGTAAGTTTTTCCATCCGAGGTCGTTTGAAAAATTTGAATTTTAAATTTGAGAGATTCAAACATAGTTTTGCATGATAAGATGATTTCAAATCAAAAAGTTGTCAACTACATAGTTTCATAACTTTTGGAGATCTACAATTTTCATTTAGGAAGTTTTTTCATCCGAGGTCGTTTGAAAAATTCAAATTTTAAAATTTTCAAATTCAAACGTCGTTTTTGCATGACAAGATGATTTCAAATCAAAATGTTGCCAACTACAAAATTTCATAACTTATCAAGATCTACAAAGTTTATTTTGGTCATTTGTTCATCCGACATAGTGGTAGTAACATTGTTCACAAATCTTATATATGTATCTTCTACTTTCATGAAACTAATATGAGAGATATGAGAGATGTAGATTTTATGAACAACGTTATTGTCGCTTTGTCAAATGAAGAAATGACCAAAATAAACTTTGTAGATCTTGAGAAGTTATACAACTTTGTAGTTGAAAAGTTTTTCATTTGAATTCATTTAGGGCCTCAAAAATTGCTTCGAAAAAATGATTTGCCGAGGGCAAAAAAAAATGCACACGGCAAAAAGCTTCTTTGCCGAGTGCCAAAACAAAGGCACTCGGCAAAATACATCTTTGCCGAGTGTCAGAAAAAAACACTCGGCAAAGACGTATTTTGCCGTGTGTTTTTGTTTGCCGAGTGTATTTTATTTGGCACTCGGCAAACACGGTCTTTGCCGAGTGCCCGATAAAATACACTCGGCAAAGCCTCGGCACTCGGCAAATCGCCGGTTTCCGGTAGTGATATGTGTCAGACATGTTTATTTAGGTCATAGGAATGCAAGGTTCAGTTTGTTCAATATCTGACCACAGACGGATTCAAAACACATGCCGGATCATACACTAGATCAGTTGATAAGGTCGCAGATCATTCGGTGATGATTAGTAAGCTTGGGCAAAGAAGATGAGTCCGCTAGATGATGTATAGCTCATTTCCTTGCTCCCGCCTAGTGCAGGCGACTCTTCTCTTTCGGTGGCTCTCTCTCATCCTTTTGGCGATCATCGATCGGCCTCCTGTGCTTGGTCGGTAGTCGTCGATACCAATAATGCGATCGATCAGCGTCTAATAGGAACACCAAATCCATTCGCGCATGTACTTGTACTGAAGGCTGCAACGATCGCCGGTTGGTCGGCACGCTTGCCAATGAAGAAGTACATGCATCACGCGTGCAGCTACCCTGCTGATCTCGTGGCTCCCCATGATGAGCCCGCAGCGTCATCTGCCCGCCAGCAGCTTGCCGCATGCATGGCCACCGCAGAAAATGCAGGCATGCATGCATGCACGTCCTGGTGGTTCCTTTCTCTGCACGAATCCATGCATCGTCAACGAATGAGAGCTGTGATCAGCTGTCAAACGACTGTCTGCCAGCCAACCTGCATACGCGCCGCAGCATATAAAACTGGACGACGATATCGCGTGACAGGAACCGTGCGACGGGTCACGTGGTTGGGAAAACGCGCGACCCCGCGTCACCGCGGCGGCGCGGTGGGTCGCACTAGAGCTCCATGGCCGGCCGCCCACCATCCCGCCGTGGCGTGGAGGGTCGTGCCGGTGCTCCATGGCGGTGGGCACGGCCGCGGAGCTCCGGCGAGACCATACAACGCCCACGGCGACCACTTTTTTCCTCTCCCCCCCTCCCCCGACACTGTCCGGCCCACTACGTCCTATAGTATTTGTAGGTGCGGCTCTAGAGGCTTTGTATGAGTGATTTGTCCAGCCGCCTCTACAAATCATGTATTTGTAGGGGCGGTTTTCAAATCGTCTCTACAAATCGATTTGTAGAGGCGGCCGACAAAGGGCAAAAAATAACAAAAATTTTTTAATTCGAGGAGGTCCCCACCGACAGCCACACACACCCACTCTATGGTTGCAGCATTTTTTCATGATTTCGGCCGGGATTCGAACCCTCAACGTCTCGCTCACGCGCAAACTCCTCTACCACTGCACCTCACAGTCACTTGTGTCTACAATCCATTTTGGTTCCCCACATATTATACAAAACTGAGTATAAATTGATTATTTGAGGCCCTAAACTAATTCACATGAAAAAGTTGTCAACTACAAAGTTTTATAACTTTTAGAGGTCTACAACTTTTATTTTGGTAGTTTCTCCATCCGATGTCACTTATAAAATTTGAATTTCAAATTTGAGAAATTCGAACGTAGTTTTCCATGACAAGATGATTTCAAATGAGAAAGTTATCAACTACAAAGTTTCATAACTTTTCAAGATTTACAACCTTCATTTTTACTGTTTGTCCATCCGAGGTCGTTTAAAAAATTAAAATTTCAAATTTTTAGAAATTCAAGCGTAGTTTTCCTTGACAAGATGATTTCAAATCAAAAAATTGTCAACTACAAAGTTTCATAACTTTTCGAGATCTACAACTTTCATTTTCGTTGTTTCTCCATCCGAGGTCGTTTACAAAATTTGAATTTTAGTGTTTAATTTTTAATACTCGGTGTCTATTTGTAGGGGCCGTTCAATATTGAGCCGTCCGCGGCTGGATGTAAAGTCATCCCTACAAATCAGGCCATTTGTAGGAGCGGCTGATAACACCGGCTGTCTCTACAAATCTATTTGTAAGGACGGCTCATTTAGCAACCATTTGTAGGGGCGGCTTGCCCCTATAAAGAAAGGGAGGCGTTGCCACAAATTGTTTTTGTAGTAGTGCCGCCTCCTCTGCTGCACTACCCGACGGCATCATCGTTGCCTCCGGCTCGCCGCTCTCTATCTCATCCCCACCGTCGAACCTCCCCCGACCTTATTTCTAAGCCCACCAAAGATGGAGCCCCTCAAACCCGGAACCCTAACGCCGGTGAGCTCGTCTTCGGTGACGGTGGTGGCGCTCATGGGCTACGGGGCGTGTTGGACGAGCTCGTCTTCAGCAATGGCGCTAACACTCATGGGTTGTGGGGCACGTATAAAACATGGGCCATGGGGACACGTGCTCTGCGCTCCGCGCGACTCGTCGCTTGATAGGTTTTGCGATAAAATAGAGAGTGGATTTTTCACAAGCCTGTGTAGCCAAATGGCCCATCTGGGCCGTTAATTCGCAAACGCGCGTGCGGGGAGGGGGGATGCCGACGGTGTGGTGGGCCGCCACCGTGGCCGACACGCTGCCGTCGGGGACCGGGTAGTGAGGCTACCGCCTCGCGCGCTGGAGATCCACTGCTGCACACGCTCAAGCTCTGCTGCCACGCGCTGGGGGCCGCCGCCGCATGCATGCAGCCGTCGGGGGCTGGGCTGGGGTTGGTTTGAGGGGGTGGTGCTGAGGTGAGCGGCGGCGACGGCCAAAGCTGGAGGTGGCAGGGTGCCGGGCTATGCCGGTCGGGATTGCAGGTCAGGGTGGGAGCGGGCGCCGACTGGAGATGCATGAGATGGGGTGGGGACAGTGTCGGCTGGAGCTGCAGGTGGGGGCGATGACTGTGGATTTTTATTGGCAGAGTAGAAAGGGAAAAGATGCATCAAGAATGGCTCAGATTGCCCCTGTGGCCACTGCGGCATCTTGTGGGCATGCCTTTTCCTATAAAACTACCCCTTCGTTAAAAAATATAATTTTCTGGCATATTCTCAAAGTCAAACTATAAGTTCTACAAAGTTTATAATAACATAATATCTTTATAATTAAGCTTCTTTATATATATACTAGGTATAATTATTTTGTATTAAAAAACTGATACTATTTTTTATAATTTTGATCAAACTTTAACTAGGTACAGAGTGTTGCTTGGATTTTGGATGTCAAATCACTAATTAAAACTGCTAAAGAAGATGATTTGAACTTTTAGCTCCATATTATGGAGTATATATATATACACACACACATATATGCATTTATACCCTTATTTTGTATCAAAATTGTGATATTGCCCCTGTTTTTTAACTTTGTGAATTTGCCCTTGCGTTTTCAAAGCGAAGCACCACTTTGCCCCTATTCCGTCATCCTCACCGAACGGTGTTAACTTTTATACAAATGACAACTATGCCCATGTGATTTTGCCCCTAGTTTTTATGGTTATTTGTGATTTTACCCCTGATTTGGAATAAGACATTTATATTGTTTTTAACAAAAAATGGTTATATTTTACCAAATATATTTGGCACAATTTGCAATGATTTCAAATTAATTCATCCTCAAATAAAATGAACCATGCGGTCTACATCAGGAGTCAATTGGGGTGTGGATGCTTCTAACAAATTGAACGATAATGTAGTGATTGCTACTGAAATCCACATTTCCACACAGCCAGCAGGCAACAGACATCGTCACATTCATCAAACTAATCTTTACATAAATTATCTACTACCAGTAGCCAGTAGCTAGTATTCATACGAATACGAATGGGTCAGCCTAAACTACAGAGGTCACCCCTCCGACTGCAGCTCCAGCAGGAAGCTACGCCTGGCCCAGAGCCCCCCCTCCGTCACCGGCAGCTCCAGCCAGGAACCGGTGCCTGCCCTGCTATGGTGGCTCCACAAGGCTGCTGCTCCTGTCCCACCGTCGCTCCTCCAGCGGGCACCAGGCAAGGGCGGCGCGGCAGGCGCAGGCGAGTGAGCTGGTGTGCCGTCGGCCGAGGCCGCCCCACCTCCATCGCGCAAGGCGGAGTGCGAGCAGGCCAGACCAGCGCTGGGCGAGGCCACCCTACGTCCTCTGCATGAGGGGCAGCACAACAACCGGTCTCCGGCACCGGCAGAAGAGGCCGCCCTGCGTCCTCTACGCGATGGGGTGCACAGTCACCCGCCTCCGCCCCGCACGTCCGTCGCCGCCTACGCTGCCGCCGCCGGACCCCACCTGGTCAGATGGGGGGAGAGGCTGATAAGGGGCAGTTTGGTCTTTTCCTTTTGTGTTTACAGATTTTGTATTTTTAAACCATTTATTCTATCCTTATCTAACGGACATCCAAAGCAGGGGCAAACGGAGGATTCATTTCAAAATAACGAGGGCAAAATCACAAAGTTTGAAAAACAAGGATAAAATCTCAGTTGGACTGCTGGAGAAGGGCAAGAACACAATTTTCCAATATGTGTGTGTGTGTGTGTGTGTGAATGATGTCAACCAAATTCATCATCGCCCCTAGTTCATTTGGACCAGGGGGAATGGGGGATGCACATGGTTGTATGGGTATCGAAACCAAAACCTTTTTAAGGAGTGATGGCATTGTTGGGTGGTTGTGTTAGCACTGAAACTCGACGCTACACGGGCATGCTTTGTGCAACTCGTAATGGCACTCCTTGCAGCACCTCTATGAAAACCTACTTAGCTATATTTTAACCTGGCTTAGAGACCGATCCTATCAACTATCCCAACACCACTCGTGCGCGGTGTGCAACCCTCCCCCTAGTCACCAACGTGTCGTGATCTAGAGGTTGTACCGGGTCAATTTATGGGGCGACACATGGGCGCATGGCCCCGCCAATTAGCCAGCCAGAGAAAGCACACACGTGGGAGAGAGAAAGGAATGCTCAATCTACTCCCATTTTTTTTACCATTGCGTCTTCTCTAGAACCACTTGTGAAAATTGTTTTCACTATAGGTTTGGAACAAGAATCAACAAATGAAAATGATTTTCACCAACAGGGATATACTAATTACCAATGGTTCTAATAAAACCGGCAGTTAAAATGTGATTGACAAAAATGCCCCTGCCTTCATTATATAGTTTGGGTGGCAGGATTACAAGTTGGTTTTCCTTTCATACTAGGATTGGTTTCCTAGTTTTGGTATGATTAGAATACAATAGATCAAGACAGGTGTATGTCTTTGACGTGTTGAGCATGTCAGTTAAGATACCCCATGTAGATTCAGACTCCAAGTTCCAGCCTACCCTATCTTTAGAGGGGCAAATATGTCTTCTATGATGATACCGGAGGGTCAATATCATCGACGGGTCTCTTAGAATTTTAACCTAGGCTCTATATGAATTCTACTTAAAAAACATAGATTAGTCTAGCATAATGTGCACCTTAGGTTTTTCTAGTATGCTCCACATACCTAACCCACAAAGATTTTCAACCTATACCGAATCCTAACAACTACCCTATTTTAATCCAGAAAAGGTAAACACCACAAAAATCAAGCACAATGCAGAAGCTTAAATACCACATAAGTAAAGAACAAGTCGAGTGACAAAAGTCTTAGAGACGAGATGTGCCCCATGGTATCAACTGCCCAAACACAACACCTAGTCCATGTTAGGGATTGACTAATGTATGCTTGAAAGGTCCTTGATTGGTTTTGGTAATTGAGTGACAAACCTAGGTGGACTAATTGTGTTTATGTGAGATACACAGGTGATTAATCCACATGTACATGTGTGTGAGCAAGTGTGAAGGGCAAGTTGAGTGAGGACTTGGCGCCGATGGACCGAAGCAACGGTGAAGAGCAAGTGAAGTCAAGATCGAGAACCAATATGGTCACGTGATGATATGAAGTGGATCATATCATTGTTGATCGTGTTAGTGCATGTGTTGCATCGATATTGGAGGAGATGGAATGGAATGCACAAGGCAAAGGTATAACCTAGGGCATTTCATTTCACCAGTCATAGGTGTGTAGAGAAGTTTATGACCGGGTTTAGGATAGATGGCCATACTATCAAGAGGGGCATACTTGTTTGCATATCGGTCATCTAGTGCCACTTGAGCGATCTAACTTTGCAAACATGCTAGGATCGAGTGGCGTGGTAAATTGAGTGATTAACTCCTTGGAAAATGTTTGTGAAAAGCTAACACATGTGCACAAGGTGTTGTACACTTGGTGGTGTTGGCACATTTGTAAAGGAGAAGAAGTTGGTGAAGAAAAGGAGTTGAAAGCGCTGGTCATGGGGTGACCGGACACGTCCGGTATCTGACTCAGGTGGCAGTATTCCTAACATGATTGGATGCGTCCGATATCGATACTAGACGCGTTCGGTATTCTAGCAAGGCGCAGGGAGTGTAACTGGTTGACTAGACTCGGTGAAGAATAGTGACCAAACTCTGGCTGAACACTGTTCAAAGTTCGGTCCTGCTGATGTGGTGGCGCACGAAAATTGGTCTAGAGAGCACCGGACACAGGGGCGCGTCCGGTCGTAGTTGAGCAGCTCTGGGAACTCTCTAGACTCGACCAGATGCTGCCCCTCCTACGTTCGATCACTTCGCTACAGTGCGTCCAATGCATCGCATCAGAGCATGTCAGAGAGGGCCGTTGGGTGGCAACGGTTTCTTCATTTCAATGGGACACGTGGTGGTCAAGCAGTGACCTGACGCAGTGACCGAACGCGTCCAATTGTCACACCGGACGCATTCGGTGCACACGACCTGCGTGTCCGGTCGTCCCAAAATCTACCCAGTGAAGGGGTAATGGCTATTTTAGCCTGTGGGGCTATAAATAGAAGTGTTGGTCGATCTTTGGCCGACAGTGGTGGAGAGCTGAGCATGCTAGAGCCTTGGTGGCTCATGTGGTAGTGCTTCGGAGCCCTCTAACTCACTTGAGCTTGATAGTGTTCATCCGATCGAGTGAGTGAGCAATTCTAGTGCGATTGCATTGTGAGGTTGCATCAAGGGGCACTAGGTGGTCATCTTGCAAGCCAGTGGTGCTTGTTACTCTTAGAGGTTGTCACCTCCTAGATGGCTTGGTGGTATTCTCCATCGAAGCCCGCAAGAATCTTGTGTGGTGCTCCGGAGAAGAGCTTTGTGAGGGGCATTGTGCTCGCCCTACGGGAGCCACAAAGAGCAACTCAAGTAGAGCGAGACGCGAAGGGTGACAAGTGGTCTGGACGGGTCAAGTGCTAGAGCTTGTGGTAAGCACTCTATGTGGGAGAGTGTGACTTGCGGGTCACCACTAGCAAGAGGACCGGCAGCAACCTTGGAGCTTGTCTCAACGGGGACATAGCGTGTTGGCAAGCACATGAACCTCGGGAGAAAAATCAATGTGTCAACATTGTTCTTCCCGTTGGTTTGTAATCCCCTTACACAAGCTTGTAATTACTTTCATATACATTGTGCTTGTGTAGTTGCTCTTGTAATTAGTTAGCTTGTGTAGCTCACTAGTTACCTTCTTGCTTGTGTAGCATAGAAGCAGCTCCCTTGCGTGGCTAATTTGGTTTGTGTAACCTTGTTAGTCACATTGCTTAGTTTATGTAGCTAAGTATTTGCACTCTCTAATTTAGCATTGGTTGCCTTGTTATTGAGCATTGCTAGTGAGCTTAAGAGCTTTGTGCTTTTGCTTACTAGAATTGTGTAGGAGCTCCCCGGTGTGCAAAATACTAGTGGCATAGGTTTGTGTGACCTTGCTCCTAGAATTGGATAGGTGAGCTCTAGCTAGCCCGATACCTTTGTTGCCTAATTAGGATCTTTATAAGATGCTTGTGAACTTCGATAGAGGGGTGTAGTCTTGACTAGACCGATTGTTTAAATTCTACATTTGTTTCGATTAGCCAGCACGATTAAATTTAGAAAGTACTATTCACCCCCCTCTAGTCCACCATCTCAACCTTTCAATTGGTATCGGAGCTAGGTCTCTCATTTGTGGTCTTCACCGGCCCAAGAGGATGGCGTCTAGTGGGCTAGATGTTTGTGAGACTCATTTTTTATGGCACAAACTTTGCACTTTGGAAAAATCACATGCTTGATCATTTTCGTGCAAAGGGACCTAAGTTTTGGTGGATTGTCACTAGTGGTCTCACCCATGTCTTGGACCATAGAAATCTCACCAAAGCTCAAAGAGTTCTCTATGAACTTGATGCACATGCTTGTTGTTATCTAATGGATGCTTTGAGCTTTGATTTAATGAAAAGGATAAACTATGTGGGAACCACTCATGAGATATGGGAATCAATCAAACACACCTTCAGTGATTCCTCCATGTGGGATGATGGCAAATTCAAGAAGGAGGATGATCACAAGGTGGAGGCACATGAGCGTGTTGAGCATGACCACAATTTGGTGATTGTGGAAGATTGCTCCACCTCATGGTCAAGTGATAATGATGATGATGCTACCACAAAATCACTTGACAAGATTGATGGTGATGCCTCAAGTGATGTACATGATGATCCTACCCCATGCACACTTGATGGTGATGATGGTTCATGCTTGGGCCATGATTGCGATGCTACTAGAAGCCCATCCACTACACCACATTGTTTCATGTCACAAGGTGACACCAAGGTATCAAATGCTAATGTGGTTGATTATGTTGATTCATATGATGAGCTTGTTAGTAGACTTGCTAGCATAACCATGTCTTTAGAAAATAAGAAAGCTAAAACATTAAAATTGGAAAATAAAAACTCATTTCTAAAGAACTCATATGAAGAACATAAGAAATTACTTGATGGTCTTAAATATTCATATGGTGAGCTAAAATTGACTCATGAGACAATACTTGCATCTCATGAAGAATTATTTGAACAACATGCTTCTCTCATTAAAGTGTTTTCAAAGAAACTTAAAAATAATGAGAGCTCATCACATGAGTCAAGTGATCAATTGCAACATGTGACTAACTCTTGTGATGTAGGGAAAAAGCATGTATCCACATCTTGTGATGATTTATTAAAAATGCCATGCTCTTCACATATAGATGCTTGTTCTACTTCTATGTCTTGTGAGACTAACCTTTTGAAGGAGAACAATGAGCTCAATGAACAAGTGAAGAATTAGAGCAATAAGTTAGAGAGGTGCTACAACACCAAAGTCACCTTTGAGCATATGATGAAGAATCAAAGAAGCTATGGTGACAAGAGTGGCGTTGGCTTCAAAAAGAGCAAGGGTAAGAACATGAAGATGCAAGAAGAAAAGATATCTCATTTCATGTGCTACCGGTGCCATGATATGGGACATCTTGCCAAGTATTTCCCAACCAAGAAGCCTCAAGTTGAGCCAAAAGCAAAACCCCAAGTTCAAGTCAAGATCAACCATCAAAATGGTGATTTGGGGATGAAGAATAAGAAGACAAGAAGAGGTGGTAAAGCAAGAGCAAGGCATCCAACTCCGAATCAAGATGCTAAGATAATGAGCAAGACACAAGATGAGAAGAAAGTCTATGCTCACATCAAGTGCTTCAAGTGTGGAAATACAAGACACTTTGCCTCGAGGTGTCATACCAAGGTTGAGAAGAAGGTTCAAGCAACTCATTAGAGGCAAGGCAATGAGAAGCACCACATGAGCAAGGAAGATGAGGCTCAATCAAAAAGAAAGTGATACTCATGTCGAGAAAGGGGACACATGACACATTCATGTCCCCTAGGTAACACTCCTAAGCCTATTTCAATTGATGATGATTCTATGCTTAGAAAGGATGGTAATGGTACCTCTATGGTTGCTATTGCAAAATATCCTGCTACTCATACTAAGGCTTTGCCTAAGTATGTTGCTCCTAACTTGAGAGGACCCAAACTAGTTTGGGTACCATCAAAAAGTGGATGATTGATTGTAGGTATAATTGGCATTGGAGGCTTGATTCAATGGGTTTCTCTTTGTTCATCATGTGTTGAATCAAGTTATGAAGCCTAGTGCACATCCAAACCCAATGCCATGATAACTGAGTGAAGACCAAATGTGCTACATCATACAAGTGCTATAATTCAAGTTGTTGGTGATTCATTGGATATATTTGATGGCTTGCAATATTTGAATTGAAGCTTGCTAGTTGGATGATCATGAGATAACCAAGATATGTCTCTTGTTGATCATTTTATTTGGGTGCATATGAGTTGATTGAATTGGATAAATATGCAATGTTGCTTGCTATGAGATGTTTGAATGGATAAATAGCTTAGTAATCAAGTTTGGATTGATTTATGTTGGATAAGTTCATAAGATAATATTTAGTAAGTGGATTGAATGGATATATGTCTTGTGTAAGTATTCAAATAAGTTAGTTTCAAGTTTGATTCACATTTGATGAAGTATAGCTCAATAGTTGAAATATGTCCTATATTGCAAAATCTGAGCCAGCTGTGATCTTAGCCATGTTTGAAGTGATCAAAACTTGTTGGATTGACATAAAAACTGGTGTATATTCTCTAGACTTATGGTATAAGATGCTGTACAAATTTCATAAGAATTGGATAAGAAATGCTTTGGTTTTGGAGTAGATCTTGTTAGCTATAGTGCAGCAGTTTTCAGTATGTAGCAATAGTGGAAGAATTGAAATATAGTATCAATCTAGAAGTCAAATGAATCTCAAATTTTTACATATGATAGATAACTTAGTGAAACACATCTTCACCAAATTTCGTGGTATTTGGATCTGTACATTGGGAGATATGTATTTTTCTTTGAAGGGTACAAAATCTGCCAGAAAAGTGACAATTATTGGATTTATTTGGAGTCACTTTGATAGAAAGGTTCTCAAGTTGAAAATATGTTTATAAGTGTTTGAGGTACCTAAAATTGGTTCTGAGATGATCGAGAAGTATTACAAGCTATGAGTACAAGGCCATTTAATTGTGGAGTGTACTTTACACACATTTGGTACTCAAATTGGAAGATCAAGATCAAACTCAAGATGAAGATGAAGTTTAAGTTCTAGTGACTATTGGAAATCATTTGGTAGAAAGAAAATAACTTAAACAAGTAGAAAGAAAAGGACTTAAACAAGTAGAAAGAAAAGGACTTAAATAAGGGATCAAGGTTACTCATCAAGTTAAGTTCATCACTTGGATTAATCAATCAAGTCATTTCAAGTGAGTATCAAGGATGGTGTTTGGAGAGAGGTCACTTCTCCCTAGTGTAGGGGCTTGCCACCTATGTGTAGGTAAACCAAGTGTGGTGCTTGGAAGGCTAACATGGAAGTGATGATCCGAGGTACATTTGAGATGCTTAGTTGAAGCAATCAAAAGGGTTGATCAAGAAAAACAAGCAACACCCAAAAGAGAGCTAGTCATGACAATTCAAGTGGTATTCCAAATAGTTCTCTCATGCAAGCATTGATCAAAAGATGAAGCAAGCTAACCACAACAAGATAGTGCACTTGATCATTAGTGGTTCTCATTTCATATGGGTGAAGAATGGACTCTATCTATGATGATTGGTCTTCACCAAGCTATTAATTGGACTTCACATTGCTATTGGAGTAATGAATTGGAATCTATGTGACTATCCTCTACTCCAACATAACAAAGGTATCATTGTAATGTGCATGATCATTTTATCCCTTACTAGTATGCGATTAGTGCATATAGTACATGCTTCATAGGATCACGCATGACAAATGAAATGTTTAAATTCATAGCCTACCACTATTGCTTGAATGATTAGTTGATCTAGTGGTTAGTATATGAATTTATTCATGAGCTAGTGAACCCAAGTACTTGATTTAATTTGGATTGCCAACAAGTGACAAGTACAGCCTCGATAAGATAACCTCCAATTGAGTGTGAAGAAGCTTAGAGAGGGTTCAAACCGGACTTGGAAGCTTAGGCAAATCAATTTAGTTTAAGTCAACCATAGAAGCTCATGATAGTGATAAGAGTACAAGCACAAGACAACAATGCAAATGGATATCTGGTTTGTTTGTTTCAAGTAGAATCTAGACTCAAGTATTTTATCAAGAATTCACAAGTGATGTCTAGATCAACTCACAAGTAATATCATATAAGTGGTACTCATGAAGATAGCAAATGTTCAAGAAATGGTTTTTATTGATAAATCCAACAAGTGGTTCCATACTAGAAAATTCTTTCAAAGTGGTATCATCTCTACACATGATATCAACCATATAAGAAGGTGGTTCCACAAGTGACCCTCAACTTTAAGTGATCATCAAATAAAGAATGCATCCCTCACCTATAAGAGCTCAAGTTTATCAAATGGATGACCTATGCTATGACATACGGGGAGGTGTCCCACAAATTGGTATCAAGGTCGAAGATCCTATGTGTGGTATCTCAAGGGCTACAAGTGGTGTCATTCCAACATTCAAGTGATGTCCATAAAAAATGCAAGATTTAAGCCTCAACCATCTACCCCAAATGCAAACCTTTGCATCAATGAGAAGCACACCTTTTATGGAAATTGATGACAAAGGGGAGAGATTGTACAAAGATATGAAAGCTTTGGGAGAGATTGAGACAAAGAAGTAGATGTTGGACATGGACATAAACAAAGAGGGGGAGCAACATTGAAGGATGTGAAAGGATCAAAATTCTTGGACAAGAGAAGCACACAAGTAGGGGGAGCAAGCTCATGAACATTGATTGGTTGCATTTGATATGTGCATAGTCATGTGCTTGCTTGCATTGCATAATTTTTTTAAATTTGATATGCATGCTTGTGTGGTGTATGCTAGTTGTAGAACTTGAATGATGATTTGATAACTACCATGCATAGGATGGTAGATAGACTTGTATTTTTACACATGGTACTAGAACCTTGCTTATAATGTTGATCTCATGGGGTTTCTAGTATTTTTGTTGTCTAGCTACTCATGGTGCTAAGGATGGTGTTAAAGTACAACTCCGATTGGTATCACACTTTAAAGGTTTATTCTATACACCTTAGCATCATTTGGTAGTAATTACTTTCCCACAATTTCAATCTATGCATATGTGTGAGCTTCAAACCAAACACTCTAGCACATATGTAGAGGGAGCTAATACTACTATTTTAGGTTTGTGGTACTTGTCCAAAATCATTTACACATGGTAAAATTGCTTGGGCAAGCAACATGAATCCAAAAGAGCTTAATTTCAATATCTTTGTAGAGTCATCATCAATTACAAAAAGGGGGAGATTGAAAGGTCCTTGATTGGTTTTGGTAATTGAGTGACAACCCTAGGTGGACTAATTGTGTTTATGTGAGATATACATGTGATTAGTCCACAGGTACATGTATGTGAGCACCATATGCCATGGAAGTAGAAATGGCTCGGAGATGTTATAAAGCTCACACATATGATGATGAAGGAGCTCATTGCACATGAGACATGACATTGAGTCATGTGATCAAGGTGGAGAAGATCAAGACATGAGTTGACTTGATGGACCGGTTGCAAGTGTGAAGGGCAAGTTGAGTGATGACTTGGCATCGATGGACCGAAGCAACGGTGAAGAGCAAGTGAAGTCAAGATCGATGAACCAATATGGTCACGTGATGATATAAAGTGGATCATATCATTGCTGATCATGTTAGTGCATGTGTTGCATCAACATTGGAGGAGATGGAATGGAATGCACAAGGCAAAGGTATAACCTAGGGCATTTCATTTCATCGGTCATAGGTGTGTAGAGAAGTTTATAACTGGGTTTAGGATAGATGGCCGTACTATCAAGAGGGGCAAACTTGTTTGCATATCGGTCATCTAGTGCCACTTGAGCGATCTAACTTTGCAAACATGCTAGGATCGAGTGGCATGGTAAATTGAGTGATTAACTCCTTGGAAAATGTTTGTGAAAAGCTAACACATGTGCACAAGGTGTTGTACACTTGGTGGTGTTGGCACATTTGCAAAGGAGAAGAAATTGGTGAAGGAGTTGAAAGCGCTGGTCATGGGGTGACCGGACGCGTCCGGTATCTGACTCAGACGGTAGTATTCCCGACATGACTGGACGCGTCCGATATTGATACCACACACGTCTAGTATTCTGGCAAGGCGCGGGGAGTGTAACTGGTTGACTAGACTCGGTGAAGAATAGTGACCGGACTCTGGCTGAACACTATTTAGAGTCCTGTCCTACTGACGTGGTGGCGTGCGAAAATTGGTCCAGAGAGGACCAAGTGCAGGGGCGCGTCTGGTCGGCCATACCGGACGCATCCGGTCGTAGTTGAGCAGTTCTAGGAGCTCTCTGGACTCGACCAGACGTTGCCCCTCCTGCATTCGATCACATCACTGCAGTGCGTCCGATGCATCGCGTCAGAGCATGTCAGAGAGGGCCATTGGGAGGCAATGGTTACTTCATTTGAATGGGACACATGGCGGTCAAGCAGTGACCAGACGCAATGACCGGACGCGTCTGGTCGTCACACCGAAAGCGTCCGGTGCACACGACCTGCGCGTCCGATCATCCCAAAATTTGCCCAGTGAAGGGGTGATGACTATTTTAGCTTGTGGGACTATAAATAGAAGTGTTTGTCGGCCTTTGGCCGATAGTGGTGGAGAGCTGAGCACGCTAGAGCCTTGGTGGCTTATGTGGTAGTGCTTCGGAGCCCTCTAACTCACTTGAGCTTGATAGTGTTCATCCGATCGAGTGAGTGATGACTTGGCGCCAATGGACCAAAGCAACGGTGAAGAGCAAGTGAAGTCAAGATCGATGAACCAATATGGTCATGTGATGATATGAAGTGGATTATATCATTGTTGTTCATGTTAGTGCATGTGTTGCATCGACATTGGAGGAGATGGAATGGAATGCACAAGGCAAAGGTATAACCTAGGGCATTTCATTTCACCGGTCATAGGTGTGTAGAGAAGTTTATGACCAGGTTTAGGATAGATGGCCATACTATCAAGAGGGGCATACTTGTTTGCATATCGGTCATCTAGTGCCACTTGAGCGATCTAACTTTGCAAACGTGCTAGGATTGAGTGGCATGGTAAATTGAGTGATTAACTCCTTGGAAAATGTTTGTGAAAAGTTAACACACGTGCACAAGGTGTTGTACACTTGGTGGTGTTGGCACATTTGCAAAGGAGAAGAAGTTGGTGAAAAAAAGGAGTTGAAAGCGCTGGTCACGGGGTGATCGGACGCCTCCGACATGAGGACTAGACGCGTCCGATATCTGACTCAGGCGACAGTATTCCTGACGTGATCGGATGCGTCCGATATCGATACCAGACACGTCCGGTATTCTGGCAAGGCATGGGGAGTGTAACTGGTTGACCGGACTTGGTGAAGAATAGTGACCGGACTCTAGCTGAATACTGTTTAGAGTCTAGTCCTACTGACGTGGTGGCGTGCGAAAATTGGTCTAGAGAGCACCGAACGCAGGGGCACGTCCGGTCGTAGTTGGGCGACTCTAGGAGTTCTCTGGACTCGACCGGACGCTGCCCCTCCTGTGTTCGATCACTTCGCTGTAGTGCGTCTGATGCGTCGCATCAGAGCATGTCAGAGAGGGCCATTGGGCAGCAACGATTTCTTTATTTGAATGGGACACGTGGCGGTCAAGCAGTGACCGGAAGCAGCGACCGGACGCGTTCGGTCGTCACACTGGACGCATCCGGTGCACACGACCTGCGCGTCCGGTCGTCCCAAAATCTGCACAGTGAAGGGGTAACGGCTATTTTAGCCTGTGGGGCTATAGATAGAAGTGTTGGGTGGCCTTTGGCCGACAGTGGTGGAGAGCTGAGCACGCTAGAGCCATGGTGGCTTATGTGGTAGTGCTTCGGAGCATTCTAACTCACTTGAGCTTGATAGTGTTCATCCGATCGAGTGAGTGAGCAATTCTAGTGCGATTGCATCGTGAGGTTGCATCGAGTGGCACTAGGTGGTAGTCTTGCAAGCCAGTGGTGCTTGTTACTCTTGGAGGATGCCACCTCCTAGATGGCTTGGTGGTGGTCTCTGTCTAAGCCCACAAGAAGCTTGTGCAGTGCTCCGGAGAAGAACTTTGTGAGGGGCATTATGCTCACCCCGCCGGAGCCGTGAAGAGCAACTCTAGTAGAGCGAGACGCGAAGGGCAACAAGTGGTCTGTCCAGGTCAAGTGCTAGAGCTTGTGGTAAGCACTCTACGTGGGAGAGTGTGACTTGTGGGTCACCACTAGCAAGAGGACCGACAGCAACCTTGGAGCTTGTCTCAACGGAGACGTAGTGTGTTGGCAAGCGCATGAACCTCGGTAGAAAAATCACCGTGTCAACATTGTTTTTCCCATTGGTTTGCAATCCCCTTACACAAGCTTGTAATTACTTTCATATACATTGTGCTTGTGTAGTTGCTCTTGTAATTACTTTGCTTGTGTAGCTCACTAGTTACCTTCTTGCTTGTGTAGCATAGAAGTAGCTCCCTTGCGTACATTGCTTAGTTTGTGTATCTAAGTATTTACGCTCTCTAATTTGGCATTAGTTGCCTTGTTATTGAGCATTGCTAGTGAGCTTAGGAGCTTTGTGCTTTTGCTTACTGGAATTGTGTAGGAGCTCCCCGGTGTGCAAAATACTAGTGGCATAGGTTTGTGTGATCTTGCTCCTAGAATTGGATAGGTGAGCTCTAGCTAGCCCAGCACCTTTGTTGCCTAATTAGGATCTTTATAAGGTGCTTGTGAACTTCGATAGAGGGGTGTGGATGGAGTGATCATAGTCTTGCAATAGCTTCATCATTATTCAACTCATGTAGCTACCACAAATGACATGTAGAATTTGGCACCTCTCATGTTCTTGCAAGATGTTCCCTGCCATTAGTGATCAGGGAACAAGGTTGTGGCATATATGCAATCTTAGTGATCAGGGAATAGGGTTGTGGCATGTACGTTGCAATTTTCTTTGCATCATTTCATTTCTCTAGATTCCATATATAAACATACAAAATTTTGCACTAAGCAAATCTAAGCATCCAAACATACCTACCATACTACAGGTAGCTAACTTTGACTAAATGCATGTTCTCAAAATAAATAAAAAAATAGAAAGAGAAATGAGACAAAGAAAAATAAAAAAGGTATCATGATGAAGGTGGTTTGGCTTTTGGAAGCCTAGCCATAGCCATGTGCAGCCAGAAAGGAAAATGTAGAAGGAAATAACCACATGCAGCTCAAAAGCCCAATCGCTGCTGGGAGACCTGTTAGCAAAGCACAACATATCATTTTAAGTTGGAACCTTTGAGTCCTATAAGGTCTGAAACCTAAGAGGGAGAGTGGGTGGATAGGGTCTTGTTACTATTTTTATCACCAACAATGATTATGTGTCTTTGGTGCAAGTGGCAGATCTAGGTGATAGCACAGGGGCACAAAGTTCATATATACCATTGTGTAGGACATAACCCAGTACGCCACTAGTTTGTGGTTGTATTGCTTCACTACTCAAAAATCTTCATGACCACCGAGTTGGGAGGCCCCATCATCGCCATTTTCACCCTCAGTTGAGCTTCAATAAAATGTTAGAATCACAAATAGCTCAGTTGACGGCCGCTGTCCCATCCATCAAGCAAGGTAAGATCCCTGGGAAACCTAAGGATCTAGTTGAAACTGTTAAGCTAGTTACAACGAGGTTTGGTAAGCCTTCGCCTCTGCTCTGATCAAATTGGGGCTATCTTCTTGATTCACCATTCATCACCAAGAAGGAAGACCCAGGCCACCCGACGATCGAGTGCTTAGTTGGACCACAAACATTTTATAACGCCTTCAGTGACCTTGGATCAGGTGTCAACATCATGTCCAAGGTAACTTATGATAATTTGCTAGGGGACCTTTGTTCCCTACATTTGTTTGTGTGCAGATGGCGGATCAATCAATCTGGTTCCCCGAGGGACTAGCAAGGGATACCTTGGTGAAAATCCAAGACAACTACGTACCCATTGACTTCAACATCCTGGACATGGGAGCTGATGAGGAAGTACCCCTCATCCTTGGAAGGTCGTTCCTCCACACTACAAATGCATTATCTACATGGGATCAGGCCAAATCCACTTCCAATTCTCGGGCTGGAAGGTAAAATGTGCTTTTAATGGTTATGAAGCTAATAAACAAGTTAAAGTAATCCAACCTAAGAGATGACCTCACTCATCACACTGGAGGAATGAACCCCCGGCGGCAAAGATCTGCTTCCAAATTAAAGATAAAAAGGAGAGGTTTTCTTTTATTTCTTGCAAATTGCAATCTCCTAACATGTCACAGGTACAACCTCCAACCAAACAAAACCAAAGGTAAGAAGAAGAACATAGCACAAGAGGCAAGGAAAATCAAGACTGCGCCATCAACACAAGAATCTGCAAAGGTAAAACAAGTACAATTGGTATGGCACAAGAAGGAAGGGCAACAAGCTCAGTCCTTCTCTCTCCAGGACTGGGCCATGCTCTTAAAAAGAACTGAACGCAAGGAGAAGTCCCGTTAAAAGGACTTAAAACACCGAACCATCGTCGGAAGGTAAAATCGGTAGTTATTCATATTTACTTTTTTCAGTTGCATGGTTTTTTCAGCTTTAGCATGTTTACTCTTTTGCATTGCATAAAAAACTTTTCTACATATAAAAATAAAAATTGTAAAATTTTCATAAACAAAATAAGTCAAAAACTAGCTTGCATTATATAGGTAGTATTTGAATAAATAAAACTAGAAGTACTTAGTGTTAAAATACAAATAATAAAAGCAACAAAATAAAATTAGTATGTATGTTAGCTTCTTTAAATAATTACTCATAAATAAAAATAGGTTATGCTAGTTTTCCTTTTATCAAAAGAAATTATCTCCCATGAAAGGAGCTTAATCCTTCTCTTCACATTTTATTTTAATGGACATGATGAATAGTTGCTCTGTTGTAATTCCTTTCAAGTACCTAGTTTTTAGTTTCAAATTTTACCGAGTTTTGGCTAAATTTGATTTGATATAAGGATTTACTCTGAACGTGAAACTCGTGGGTAGCATATGCTTAATCTAAGTCTAGGTAGTTGACGGATGTGATAGAAGATGGTCTGAGCTCCTATTTTTCTTGTTCCATATGAAACTAAAGTTCTAGAATTTCACTTCTAAAAAAATGATGATGAGTTCCAGTATGACAAGCTTAAATTCCTACCACAGCCATATATGTTGTTTATGCTATGAAAACATTCCACATATATGCTGCTTGTTTTTGCATTGAATTTTGTTCAGCCTTTTGACCCTTATGAGAAATTTATCATGCTTTTAAAATTAAGATCATGTACACACCACCCAAATATGCACTGCTCCTACACTGGGAGTAGGCGCAAAAAATATGCTTTCCATTTAGATCCACCCAAAAATATTCTACTCCTACACTAAGAATGAACAAAAATATGTTTGTTAGGTTCCATCAAAATAAATGCTCCCATTTCTTGCTGATATCTCTCTCAAAATTTTGTTGCACAAAGAGACATGGGGTTATTAGAAAAAGAAGAAGAAAAAGAAAGAAAAGAAAAAATGAAAAGAAAAAGAAAGATGAGTTCCACCTGCAAAAATAAACCGACAATTTCTCCTGCATTTATTCTTAAAATCAATCACCAACATAGGTTTAGAGGTTTAAAACTAATGAATTCCACAAGTCTTGGTGAATATTTGTATGCAGGCTAATTTATCAAAAAACACCAAGTGGGCCATACTACGTCAGCAAATCAAGATCATCTGGAACGAAACTTACTCCACTGGCCTCAAATGCACCATCCATGACTTACCGCCAAAGACCGACGGCAGAGGAGGCCAGAGGGGGTCGGCCGACCCTCCCTCCCCTTAGGTCGGCCGACCCCTAGAGTCCACCGTCCAGTTTCTTGTCAGACGTGGATCTTCCACCGACCTTGTGGATCAGTGTCCATCCCCTTCGAAGTCAGTTTATAACGGAGGAACGAAATAGAGCCATGCCATAGATTCATGGACCCACGGGGTGCCGGGTGCCCCCCTATAAAAGGACCCTAGACCCCCTCTAGAAGGGTATCCCAATTCATTCCATTGAGGATCCATTCAGAGAAGAGAAGAGCTCCCAGATATCTAAATAATTATTATAGCTTATCCAAGTTAGATCACGTAGAGTCAGGCTTCTGCTCGAATTCTAGATCTAGTCACCAGAGGCTTGCTTTAGCCCTTTTATTCATCACATTCGTCTTATTAATGACTTTGATCTTCATTTATATTATGTTCTTAGTTTCCTTTGATTATATGCTTAGTATAGTCGAAGTTATCATTATATCTATGCATAGGATCACTGAGCACTCGACCTAGTGTTCGAACAGGTTGAGTAGCCGGACTTTGTGTAAGCGTGGTGCTTATACATTGTTTTGTCTGTGGATGCATCCTGCATTCCGGGAAGTGTGGTAGATTGCGTGGGTGACAGCCTCGTTGATTCTCTGTAGTCCATGCACCCCTGTCTGTAGGCCTAGTAGGACCCTTGTCACGACAGAGGAAGTTATATTTAGCTATGCTCCTCCTTAGAGATGTTCCTTATGCATAAGTATAAAGTTAATCTTTTTGCTATTGCTAAGTATATAAACATCATGTTATGCTTTGACTTGTAACTAGAATGACTTAGGAATTTATCTCTATTGTATCTTACTCAGACTAGCTATTGCTATCTTTTGGAGTCTCTCTGAATGTTATGCTTATCATATACATATATCATTTGATTTACCTCTGTTTAGAGTAAGTGTTTAGTTACTTGATCCATTATAAAATCTCCTTATTGTCACCATTCCTCCCTATAGTAAAATATAAATAACGATACCTGAAATACTTCCGGTGAAATGCTACAATGGTATTATGTGCGCTTGCAGAATGCTTATTTTCTTATTTGCAACATGCCGTTGTGGAGCCACCTAGCCCTGGCAGCCTGCGCTGAGATCTAGAGGCCGCATCGTGGTGCTCATATGGGCCGCCAACCCTGGCAGCCCACACCAGACCACCGCCGTGCAGAGATACAAAGGCCACGTCGAGGCGCCGCCTGTTCCTGGCCACTCGTGTTGTGCTAACTAGAAATTTATTTTGCTGTTTGTTTTGGCTTCTATCTGTCAGCATAATCTACTACTATCACTAGAATTCGAAACAAATTTTTATGTGTGCGATTTACTGATTTATACAGCTTCTTCTTTTTTCATTACCAACTGAAGCCTCAGTTGCATCAGGTTGATCCTCTTTTTACCCCAACAAATAAAGATCATCTAAAGGTAGTCAAAGGCGGGATTCCCAGTTGCAGATGCGATCCATATGCATATTTGTTCCTGCAGAGTCAAATAGGGGGATCTATCTCATTTGTTAAAATATACATGAGATTTTATTTATATTTAATAACTATTATCAATTAATATTTACTACGTGAAACACATCGGTGAATAAAAAAGCTCGTCAGCAATCGCAATCTTTTCTTATATCTACGAGTCTAGTTGACATTTATATATATACACGTTAACTTTAAAACATAAGCTGCAAGATCAAGTAAATTCAATTCAGATTTCAGGTTGAATTAAAATTGGGAATATTAATAAATTATGTGATTAGATTGAGATTCAGGGTTGAAGTCACATTAATATAATGATAGGTTGTGGAGTCAAGTTTTTAAGTAACTTGGATTCGCGCGCAAGCAGTGTATGTAGATACAAATATAGAGAGAGTATTGAGCAAAAAAAAAAAAAAATGGGACTGTATTGATCCTTTGTCCATCTCCATTCTTTTCATAACTGTAGACTATGTGGTTAATTCAGCCAAAAATATAGCAGATTGAGAAACTAGCTGATGAAAACCCACACATATTCATTAATTAATCTTCGTCTGGGACTCATACTCCAAGAGCTGAAGATTAGGCTTCAATTGTTTTTGAAGAATCAGATTTTTTTTTCAACGAAAGAAAGTGATTCGTTTTCCTTTGAAACACAGGCCGGGCTTCCCGGTGCTTGTTTGCAGATGTTCCATGCCACCCAATTTCAAATAAAGTTTTATCAACTATACAAATATCTCTCTGATAGCTCTAGTTAGTTTATTAATATGCATGATCCAGGACGGTAGGAACCAAAACCATATGTACATTTGATCACTAGTAGGTAGTACAAAAAAATACATAGGACTGTAGGACAGTTCTGAAACTTTTGGCTAGTATATGGCACTGTACCATAAATGACTCGATTGGTTATAAGCTAGTAAAAATGTTTTGTCAGTCAGTATTTTGAGAGCACTGTATGTGGTAGAGGCTGTGTGGGCCTGTGGACTGCAAAATGGATGGAGCCTGCCCTATATCTCAAAGGGAAAAATGCCTAAAACTATATGTTGTATACATTTAAATACTCATGCGAATATATATACATTTGATCCTCTAGCAACGCAAACATCAACAAGTACCCACTAAACGTGCCACTTAGGAAGAAGAAGAAGAAAGAAAGTTGCCCTAGCTAGAAGTCAATATGGACAGCAAAATCGGAATATATAATTGCTCTCTTTGAGCAATGCAAAATGTAAAACAATTTCGAAACAGATTAATTTCACGGTATATAACTAATATCATATTGCAGACAAGTTAGTCTAAGATATCTCAAACACTTAATAACTGTCTGGCTTTCCATTTTATTAGTTAATTAATGTGACCTGTTCTAAAAAAATTTCAGCACTCTATCAGGCTGACCACAGCTGTTTCAGAACCTGGCCTGCCACACATGAAGAAGGCTATAGTACTTTTCCATCAATTGACTTCGAAAGTTCAAATTCAAAACTTAGGTTTAACCCAGAGAAAGTTGAGCATACGTACCACTCCTCCAGTACAGTAGCATACACCTTCTTAAATTCCCTGTCTTTTTTAACCCAGAGACAGGGATCGGATCGGAGAGTACAAATGGAATAACTAACAGCCTGTTCGTTTCGGCTGGATTGACTTATAAGCCATAGCTGAAAGTACTGCTGGCTGGTTTGGTGTGAGAGAAAAATACTGTTCGTTGGCTGATAATCTAAGGCTTATAAACCGAATACAGACTGCCGAACAGGCTGTAAAGCATCATATGTATGACTTTTCATCAACTAGCTAGGCTGCAACTGTATCATGGTACAACAAGATAAAGAGAAAGTAACTGATCAATGATAATTGTGTCTAACTTAATTGGATAAGCAAAATAAACTTGCTTTGCAATGAGTAGGGTGGTTTTCGGACATATAGATATACTTGCTTATCATTTAGCAAATCAACCATAGTGCGGAAGCATGTCTAATCTAGCGACCACATCATCAACCTAGTATCAAGCAAGTCCGGTATATAGATCTAGTTAGAAATTTGTAGTACTTGTTCATCAAGCGAGCAAGTCTCACATGGAATATGCACAATCTTGAATTGCTTAAATTAAAGAATCCCCGCCCCCAATACCAAAAAAAAAAGAAGAGGATTCCAAACAGTATCTTCTGAAAAAGAAAAGGTGCTAAATAAATTGACAACAAATCGATCAACAGAAAACAACTGAAGCCCTGTGGGATAGGAGCCTGGGTACGTAAATCGACAAATACTTTTCTTGCCAAGCTAGGCATTATTCCATCAGAAAAACTGAACCATATGCAACGAATAAAGGCAGGCGCAGCAGGATAAACATAAACTAATCATTTAGGAACAGACAAACAAAGCCAGGCAGAACGAAGAGGTCGCCTAGCCTGCTCAGGACAAATGGCGGCTAATCATAGCCTGAGTGACAAGTCCAGGTCGTCGGCGCGCTCGACGTCGCCCCGCTGCCAAGGCGCCGGCGGATCAGCATGCCTCGCGTTCTTAGCCGCCTCAGGCTCTGCTCCAGCAACGCCCCTGGCAACTCCGGCGGCGCTTCCAGCTCCAGGCACGCTGTCGCCGTGGACCTGGCCGCGGCCGGCGCCCCTCACTGACGACGCTGCTTGGTGCGCGTGCATGGCAGCTTCAGCCATCTCGCGGTGGCGCTTTGCCAGGGTGCGCTCATACTTGTGCGCGTTCTGGTGGCCGCCGAGCGCCTGCGAGGTGTAGAACTTGCGGGCGCAGTACGTGCAGAGGAAGAAGCCCGGCGGCTCCTCCGGTGCAGAGCGGTGAAGGAGGCTGAGGCCGAGGTCCAGCTCTTGCTCCGGCCTCTCCATTATAACTATAGCTATAGCTAGCTTAACCTGCAACAGAATAATTGTGCTAACCGAGGATTAAATATACAGTACAAGCTCCGGTGGATGACAGAGCCAGTAGAGTCTGTGGACAGTGTGTTGCGCACGTTTTCGTAACTGTGGCAAGTGGCAACCGATAGTAACTTCTGTGTCAGGCTAATTTTCACGACCAGTGCTTTTGCCTATTCACATATATATCTGAGTCTCCTTAAATATTCTGGGAGAAAAGAAGGGTTCTGATGGTAACTCCTCGGTAAGACTTTTTGACTTTTCAACTTTTCAAGACATACATTGTTTTTATTAGATATATAGTGTATATCTAAGTGCATAGCAAATGCTATGGCCCTGTTCATTTGTCTTATGAGCCGTACTATTTCAGCGAACGAACAATGTTTCTCTCTCACAACAAATCAGCGAACAGTATTTTCAGCCATGTCTTTTCAGCAAAGCGAACAAGATATGTATATAAAAAAGCTAAAATATCTTATAATTTAGAATTAAGGGAGTAATTAATAAGTTTGGAAAGCCTATGAGAAAATCTCATAAAATATGAAACGAAACAAAAGAATGATCTGAAAACACCATCTAGAAAATATATAGTGCATATGCAAGTTGTTGATATATAGAAATAATAATTAAGTTACTTTCATTGTGACGCAATGTAGCTAAATTTTTCATCATTTTTAGTCAAGTCGTATAAAACCAATGTAGGGGCTGGATGTGTTTCTGTTTAACATCGTTATTAAGTCATTTACTATGTGAATAAACTTGTTCATCCATTAATCCATGGCAACCCACTCCTCTCTTGCGTTGCCGTCAGATTCTTGTAGAAACATTTCAAATCTAGATTTACCCTTACAAACGTTGAATCATTTCATGGAACTGTTTGGCTAGCTCGCTGGATTCTTAAAATTAGAACAGAACCATGTTTTGGGTATTTCTCTAGACTAATACAAAAACGAGAATCAGTTCCAAGTGATTCTCTTTGAAATGTTTCTCTTTGTGGTGTTTGGCAGCGATTTTAGTGATTCTACTCAGAATCTGAAATGTTTCTGGCTGCCAAATGAGAACCTTAATACTGGCGGTTTACGTTAGATAACCGCAGGTAGAAATCATTTTAAGAGGCAGTTGGCTAAAACAATCGCCTTTGAAAATCATTTAGAAAGTTATCTTTTTAAATAGATTTGGAACGTTATAACGAATAGTTGGACCCCTAAATTATCTCATGAAAAGTTTGTCAACTACAAAATTGTAAATCTCATTTAGCACTACAATTTTGATAGACAGATTGCCTTTGTTTCACTTCATATGAAAAAATTATCATTTTATATATGTGTCCTTGAGAATCCATTTCTAGGGTGGTCCTCTTAAGACAATCTCATGTAGAAATTAGTCCATTTCTAGTGTCTCCTTAAGTAGTAGAAATTCCCATTTCTATTGGCAGACGATGTTTAAGAAAACCGCCACCAGAAATAACCCTATTTATAGAGGCGGTTGGTTTTGAGGTGATCACCACTAGAAATCGAATTCTAGTGATGGTAGTTGTCCATGGGCCCACCTGCCTTACAACAACATAGGCGGAACCAATTACCAACCACTAGGAAAATACTACGAGTGTAGTAAAAATGAATTTTGTATTAGTGATAAATTATTAGAAATTTATGTATAAATATGACCCTACACAGCTAGTAGAAAATTGCTTACCTTTGTCCTCCCTTATTGGTTCATATTCTAACATAATACTCACAGATACGTTCTACCTTTATCAGGTTGTGAAACACAATAGTTATGAAATACTATATATATTGGCATGTCCATCTCCTTCATAGTTTTTCTCATTTGCATCACTCCTCCATATATGGTTTGACATGTGTTTAGTTGGAACCTGTTGATGCAAAAGTGGATCTGCAAACACAAAGGGCTAATACCCGAATCGATATCCAAGGCGTGCCAGTCGATTTGACCTGTTAATCGACAAGGATGAAGATACGAGCACTTTGGTCCTGACAACAGCGATACGCCCGGAAGTCACGGCCAAGAGGTACTCACGCGGAACTCGAGGATCGCCGAAGGTCGCACTGAAGCGATGCAGCTCGCCGAATCAATGAGAACTCGTAAAAAGGAAAAATAATGCAAATTGACGAAGTCGCCGAAAAGTAAGTAGATGCAAATAGGAGTAAAAATTGGTTTTTGATATTGATTTATCTATATTACATTGCCCCTCACTCCATATTTATACCCTGATCTAAAGAGACACAACCAAACACAACTAGGACACCAAACCCATATCTAAGGAAACACGTGACTCTTACATGAATCATACTCTAACAAATATAGAAAAGGAAATCAACTCCTATCTATTTCCCTGTCCGCCTCAATTACGATGGAAATCTCACCGTCCTCCTTCCCATCGGCATACTCCCTGTTTCATCGGCAGTAGTCTTTAAGTCTTCCTTCATCGGCATACTCCCTGTTTCATCGGCAGTAGTCTTCAAGTCTTCCTTCATCGGCATACTCCCTGTTTCATCGGCAGTAACACCTCCAACCTCATCGGCAACGCCCGAGTCTAAATCAACCTTTCCATCGACCACCACCAGCTATCGGCAACCATCTTTACAAGCTGGCTTTCATCGGCTATCAGAATATACAGTAACTTTCCCCTTGCCGATTAGTCCACTCCGATCATTTTGACACGTGCAAAAAAAACGGTGTCAACACATGCCCCCCAATTTCGGAGTATAAAACCATTAATGCTCCGAAATTTACTCCAGATAACGTTTGCCTTCGCCCGATTACCGTAACTCATTCTCCAAGCCAAAACTTGATCTGTTATCAAATCCAATCAAATCTAATCCTGATTCATGCACTTCAGTAAATATCGCACAATCGCCAACCACTCTTGCCTTGATTATGGTTAAGATACCGAAACAATAACCCATCGGCAAGATCTTAACATGATAATGCTGTCATTTTCAGAATTAAAATATCCTGTACCGATATCTCTTCCAAGTCATGATTACTTGCCATCAACTTATCTGTACAATCCCCTGATTATCGTGCGAACAGTTACCATATCCATCTGAACCACCTCGACCTACATGCGCGCGGTATAGAGATAAGTCCAAAATACCCCTACTCCAAGCGGCTTATAAATAGATTCCTCCGGAACACTCGCCCTCTACCCTCAGACTCCAATCTTTGACATTTTCTCTTTCCGGCGGCGACTCCGACGAACAACTGCGCGACCTCAACCAACAAGAACTCTTCTCCAGCGTTAACCTCAAGTCTCCGGCTCGTGCCCCCATCCTCCTCAAGATAATGGCAATCAACTTCGACGTCCCTGCGGTTCGCTCCACTTCCATTACCTTTTACTTTGATTCCCCTAGTTTTTGCAAATCCATACAGTTGGTGATTTTTCCTTTCTTTTGTTCTCCGGATTCTTTAAACTTAGGAACTGCGCAACAAATTAGTTATTCCAACCGATCAGCCGCATGTCCAATGCCTAGGACCAATGGGCAACCCAGATCCAACTGATCTGATTAATGTAGAGGTTAACAGAATCCCCTTTAGAGCCCAAAATTTCTCTCTGAATTTATAGAAAGACACATTCCGATCTTGGCCCAAAACCACCAAAGGGTGGAAAGATTGGTACTTGAGGGTTAATAGATCGATGCAAGTATACTGGGCAGAACGGAAGTTAGACCAATGCATTAGGCTATCTATTGCCGATATGCAGAAGAATGAATCAATGATGATTGCAGCTGCTTACTTCTGGTCAGACACAACAAACACTTTTATGTTTGGACATGGCCCAGCTACTCCCACACTTGCCGATGTCCACATGCTCACTGGCTTGGATATTTCAACTGCCGATGAAGGCTCCATTTATGGTAGAAAATCTGAATATAGGGTGAATACCCGCAACATCGGCGGTTGGACGGGATACATTCAAGAATACCAGAAGACTGGGACACTTAACCAGAGGGAACATGCCACATTCTTGAATATGTGGTTAGAAAAATTTATCTTCTATGGTCGATCAGTAGGACCAACCAACGCCTTCCTCCCTGTAGCTGAACTTTTGGCTAATGGTGTAAGGTTTCCTCTTGGCCGATACCTTCTGAGCTCCACTTATCATCTTCTTCATCAAGTGTCTCAGAAACTTTTGCTTGGCGAACCCATTGGCAACCTAGGAGGCCCGTGGTGGTTTATCAACATGTGGCTGAATGCCCATATGCACAAATTGCTGAAGACCATGTGCTCGGGGACGATGAATCAGCAACACGCTCACCCCTCAATTTTGGTGAAGCCATAATTGTCCTTCCTGGAACAGAGGCCAATGAAGACCAGATCGACAGATTCTTCCAAAGCTTCTACAATGGTCTTTCTCGTGATCATAGGGCCTGGGTACCTTATATTGACGAGGAAAACAGATTCCCCCTTCTTTTCAACTTTGCCGATGACACCCTGAATCAGGATAAGGAACTCATGATGGCCATCATTACTCCCAGGGCAATTCCAGTAAATACATTTGGTAGCGGGAAAAACACCAACATTTCGTATGAATTTTACAACCCATCGGCAGTATCCCGTCAATTGGCTTTTGGGCAACTGCCAATCAAACTTTGCTTTGCCGATGTGATCAAACCCAGGGAAACAATCACCTGTGGAACAGATTGGAACAAGGTAGTACAACTCTCCCCCAATGCCGATACCACAGATGTTGATATATCCACCTAGACGCCAGTATCCTTCATCACCGAGTCATACAAACAATGGTGGCGAGAGTGGAAGGAACAACTGTTTACAACTTCTGCTCACACATATCGGCACATGATCGACCCTGAATACGCCATCCCTGACGA
Organism: Miscanthus floridulus; assembly: GCF_019320115.1. Classification (NCBI taxonomy): domain Eukaryota; kingdom Viridiplantae; phylum Streptophyta; class Magnoliopsida; order Poales; family Poaceae; genus Miscanthus; species Miscanthus floridulus. Next base: position 136,341,554 of record NC_089581.1, on the reverse strand, counting down.
CTGCGGTAAGTTTCCTTTAACTCCCTTCTGCTTTTCCCTTCATATATCAGTAACCGATTCTCTTGTACAGGTTAACAACCCAGCACCATCGGTGAGCAAAAGTGGGAAACCCTTCAATCTCCGGCCTGTTTCCCCAACATCGCTGATCGGCTACAACGCTCCCACCTTAGCCGCTTTGACCCACCAGAAGATTCGTACCAAGACCATCACTTCCAAGTCCAAATTGGCTACATCCAGGGCTACTCCATCGGCTGCCGCTACAACCTTGGTCAAAGCATTTAAGGTAACAACCTCGTTTATTTTTACTTATGCCGATCACAAACTGTATTAACCTTAATCATCAGGGGGTAAGGGCTGCTACTGGATCGTCATCGGCAATTCCGCCGATATCAAGCACCACTTCCTTCGATGAACCTTCAGAGGTATCCTCTTGACTTCTCATTTTATCTGTTAAATATCATACCTTACACTTGTTTTGCAGCAACAATTGGGTACATCGGCAAGCGTACCAGATATCCAAGCTTCACAACCAACAAGTGCCGATGCCCCCCAGCCAATCGTTGCCGATGCCCAAGCAAAGCGCAAAGCTTTAACAGATGCTAAGGCATAGCCAAAACGACAAAGGTCCATGCCGATCCCTACATTTGCCCCAATGTCATCGGGCATCATACCTCAAGAGCCAACCACCGATGAAGTCACAGAGGATATCCCATCGGCAATCTCAGCCGATCCCCCACACGGCATACTCCAGGTTGCTTCCTCCAGTCAAGCACAGGAAATTGCCTTGAAACAGGTAAACCGATTAACCTAGCTGATTTACAATACTCATACTTATCCTTAATTGACCTCCTTTTCTTTTCCTCAGGAATAAGACTCCCCAAACAGTCTATTCTCCTTTGCTATTGACGTCTCTGACGATGATGGAGAGAAAACAAGTTCTTCCCTTGCACTGGGAACAATATCGGCAGAAACTAAGTCCAAGTTGGAAGCTCTCCTGAACTTGCTACAGCAGGATACCGCCCAACTAGTAGATGACTCGGACCCTGCAAAGGCAATTTTCAAAACAATCCGTGGCTAGGTCCCCGCCGATGTTGAAGAAGTACTCTTCCCAGCAGCCCATTTAGAAAGCCGCCAACTACAATATCAACGGGCTGCTCAACGTATTGCCGATAGAGCAGCTCAGGCTCAACTCAAAGAAGAGATGCTACAACTGAAACAAATTGCCGATGAGAAGCACAAGGGCATCGGCAACTTGCAGACTTCGGGTGCTGAACTTAAGCAAAAAATCTTGGATTTATCAACAAGGAAGATGGCTCTATTGGCTGAATTGAAAGAAATCGATGCAGCCTTAACTCATGCTCAACAAGAAGAAAGCCAGCTACCCAATGCCATCAAAGCCCTTCAGCAAGAAAGAGATATCCAGGCTCGCAAAGCTTTGGCCATGAAGAAAAAACTCAAGCCTGTGGAGGGTGCTGCCGATGACGATATCAAAGAAATGGAGGAAGCCGACCAGATTCGTCTGCGTGCGATATTAGCTATCCAATCCTTGTTGAACTTGTAATCTTGTTTATTGTATCGGCACTTTATGAGACATTGACATCCTTGCATAATTCTAGCCGATAGGACTGTTATCGGCACTTATACTTTTATGCATCCATCCAGATACTAGGGTAATATTTCTTTAAATATTTTCCATTTAATGCTCTGGGAAACACAACCCCTTCGAGGGTTTCTAGAATATATGTGTTACCAGGAACAGACTGATTTATCCGATATGGTCCTTCCCAATTAGGAGACCACTTTCCAAACTTTGAACTTTTAGTCCCAATCGGTAAAATCAATTTCCAGACCAGATCTCCATCGGCAAACTCCTTTACCTTCACCTTCTTGTCATACCATCTGGCTACTCTTTTCTTATTTTCTTCGATGCTAACTAAAGCCCTTAACCGATGACCCGCCACATCTTCCAACTCATCCTTCATAAGAGTATTATAATCATCGGCTGTCAGCTGATTTTGAGAACGTATTCGCCTAGAGCCAACTTTAATTTCCCAAGGCAATACTGCATCGTGTCCATATACTAACTGATAAGGCGTTACTTTGGTTGCACCATGACATGACATCCGATATGACCACAAGGCTTCATTTAATACTGTATGCCACTTCCTAGGATTTTCTTCAATTTTGCGCTTAATGAGTTTGATGATCCCTTTGTTAGAAGCTTCAGCTTGACCATTAGCTTGAGCATAATATGGAGAAGAATTTAAAACTTTAATTCCCATACCTACAGCAAACTCATTAAATTCTCCTAATGTAAACATAGTGCCCTGATCGGTAGTGATAGTCTGAGGAATACCGAATCGGTAAACAATATGCTCTTTCACAAAATCAATCATATTAACCGATGTCACCTTTTTTAAAGGAATTGCCTCAACCCATTTTGTGAAATAATCGGTAGCAACCAGAATAAATTTATGTCCTTTACTCGATGGCGGATAAATCTGACCAATGAGATCAATAGCCCATCCCCGAAACGGCCAAGGTTTGATTATAGGGTTCATAGCCGATGCAGGCGCTCTTTGAATATTACCAAACTTTTGACACCCCTGACATCCTTTAAAATATTTAAAACAATCTTCAAGAATAGTCGGCCAATAGTATCCATTCCTTCTGATCATCCACTTCATCTTGAAAGCCGATTGATGCGCCCCACACACTCCTTCATGAATTTCACCCGTCAAGCTTTTCGATTCATCACTGCTAACACATCTAAGTAAAACTCCATCTATAGTCCGATAATATAATTCATCATCGAGGAGCACATACTTGGTAGCTTGGAACCTTATACGTCTCTCAACCTTTCTATATGGATCCTTTAAATAATCGACAATCTCCTTCCTCCAGTCATCGGTATCAACTGCCGATGTTAGCACTTCCTGAATAGGCTGATACCCTGAAGCATGCTGAGCTAGTCGATTAGCTTCCTCATTATGCAATCGAGAGATATGTTCAAGACGAAAATCTCTAAATCCTTTCAACAATTGCAAACATCTTTCATAATACGAAATCAAAGCTTCACTTCGGCATTCATAAATTCCAGCCAATTGATTTATAACTAGCATAGAATCACCAAAGATTTCAACAGCATCAGCACGTATCTCCTTTAGTAATTCTAACCCTTTTATCAAGGCTTGGTATTCAGCCTAATTGTTTGTCGATGTAGCAACAATCGGCAATGAAAACTCATACTTCCTTCCTTGAGGTGAAATCAACACAATGCCGATACCTGCTCCTTCACCACATGTGGACCCATCGAAGAAAAGTGTCCAGGGAGCAACCTCTAGAGAGTCCACTGTATTACAATGCTGAGTGACAAAATCAGTCATCACTTGCCCTTTAACTACCTTAGTTGATTCGTAACGTAGTTCAAATTCTGCTAATGCTAAAATCCACTTGCCGATTCTACCACTTAATATCGGCATCGACAGCATATACTTGACCACATCGTCTTTGCATATGACCGTACATTCGGCAGATAACAAATAATGCCTTAATTTGACACAAGAAAAGTATAAACACAGACATAATTTTTCGATGGCCGAATACCTCGTCTCAGCATCCACTAATCTTCTGCTCAAATAATAAATAACACGTTCTTTCCCTTCAAATTCTTGAATAAGAGCTGAACCGATAACTGTATCATCAGTTGACAAATATAACCTGAAAGGCTTCCCATGTTGAGGTGGAACTAGCACTGGAGGATTTGTTAAATATTTCTTAATTTCATCGAGGGCTAACTGCTGCTCAGCTCCCCATACAAATTCCTGATCGGTTTTCAATTTAAGTAGTGGACTGAAAGCCTTGATCTTACCCGACAGATTAGATATGAATCTTCTAATGAAATTAATCTTACCGATCAAAGATTGCAATTCAGTCTTATTGACAGGAGCAACCACCTTGTTAATTGCATCAATAGACTTCCTACTGATTTCGATGCCCAGATGATGCACCATAAAACCCAAGAATTGTCCTGCCGATACACCAAATGCACATTTATTAGGATTCATCTTCAATCCATGCTTCCTTGTGCACTCCAGTATCTTTCGTAGATCGGCTAGATGTTTTATGATATCTCCAGACTTAATCACCACATCATCAATGTAGATCTCCACTAATGTGCCGATGTATTCATGAAAAATAAAGTTCATGGCTCTTTGATAAGTAGCACCGGTATTTTTCAAGCCAAACGTCATGACTATCCACTCAAACAACCCTACATGACCTGGACATCTGAAAGCAGTCTTGGGAATATCTTCTTCAGCCATGAATATTTGATTGTAACCTGCATTACCATCCATGAAGCTGATAATTTGATGTCCGGCTGCGGCATCAATCAACAAATCAGCAATCGGCATTGGATAGCTATCCATCGGTGTGGCTTTGTTGAGATTCCTGAAATCAATACAAACACGAAGTTTTCCATTCTTCTTATAAACAGGAACCACATTAGAGATCCACTCTGCATATCGACACTGCCGAATAAACTTTGCCTCAATTAATTTAGTTATTTCGGCCTTAATGTCAGGAAGTATATTAGGGTTGTATCGGCGCGCTGGCTGCTGATGTGGCCGAAATCCAAATTTGATAGGTAACCGATGTTCAACTACCGATTGGTCTAATCCAGGCATCTCAGTATAATCCCAAGCAAAACAATCTTTATACTCTTTTAACACATCAATTATTTGCTGCTTACACTTGGAATCTAACTTAGCACTAATAAAAGTAGGTCTTGGCCTATCGCCATCACCGATATCTACTTCTACTAAATCATCTGCCGATGTGAACCCTTGACCTAATTTTCCATCATCGGCAAACCTATCCATTAAAACTCTTCTTCAGAACCGACTGCTTGGATCGGTGGAATTTCATAATCAGCAACTCTAAGGAACTCTTTTTCCCAAGCTTCTCCTGATATGCATTTAGTTCGCTCATAAGTATCTGATTCTGCCGATGCGATGATATAAGAAGAATCACCAGGGACAACCTCAATCTTATCCCCAATCCACTGTACGAGGCATTGATGCATTGTAGAAGGAACACAACAATTAGCATGAATCCAATCCCTCCCTAGAAGCAGATTATATGCACCCTTGCCGTTAATAACAAAGAACGTCGTCGGCAAGGTTTTGCTGCCGATGGTCAATTCAACGCATACTGCCCCTTTAGCCGGTGACACATTGCCTTCAAAATCTTTCAGCATCATATCGGTTTTGGTTAAGTCTTGATCTCCCTTACCAAGTTTCCGATACATCACATAAGGCATAATATTAATCGCAGCCCCTCCATCAATAAGTACCTTAGACACAGGCTACCCATCAACTCTGCCCTTCACAAACAAAGCCTTAAGATGCTGTCTCTCGTCATCGGTAGGTTTCTCAAAAATAGCCATCATTGGATCTAGTGTCAACTGAGCTACTTGATCAGAGAGAACAACTTCTTCCTCATTATCAGATAGTGCCAAAAACTCCATCGGTAACATGAATACCATATTAACATCTGCCAATGGACCCTTATTTTTGTGTTTTACCTGCCACTGCTGATGACTGGACCTCTCATTGGAGGAATTTTCCTCTTGGTATAAATCCTCCTGACGCTCACGTTGCATCCTCCTTCTCTGTGTCTTTATTAGACCCTCCGGGCACCATCGAGGAAACTTGGTTTTCCAAACCGGCTGATAACAGGTCCTAGTCGATTCTACACGGCGTATATTAGGGTCCCTGTAGAATATTTCCTCATCGGGAACTCTTGCATTTGCCATTTCCTCAAGCTCCTCTTGATTCCTTGGAAAATATCCAGCGTGTTTACCAAGCCTTTCATGTACACTAAGTCTGCCCCCAGCCGATCATGCACTGATGCTCTGCCTCTGATCGGCTCATTGATAAATAAACCCTGATTGCCAGGTTGAAACCTCCTTTCTGACCGATTGACCCCATAATAACCATTGCACTCAGGGCAATTTTCAACAGTTGGCAATTTAATACCTTCTTCCTAGCAATGGATAAAAAACGGGCACCTCCAATGATCTTTATGCCGATGCCATTCTTCCTGACGTTTTTCTTCTTGCTGTTGTCGATATCGATCATTACGCTGACGCCAACCCTCCTGCTGCCTTCGATGAGTAATCACAATGCCAGGTCGAGGAGGGTTTTTGGAACTACTGCTTTCTCCCAGCAAACCCTTACTTTTTGCATCATCGGTAGTTATCCGATGTTGGGGATCCACTGATGCGTTTTTCTCAGCAGCTTCTGACGTCAATACTTTGGTCTTCCCTTTGGCCTCCAACGTATTTGCTGGAAAAGGGTGTTGATCAATTTTCATCGGCCTCTGGGCATTAGAAGTACCAAACTTAATTCTCCCAGATTCAATAGCCGATTGTAACTGTTGCCTGAACACCTTGCACTCATTTGTACTGTGTGAAGTTGCATTGTGCCATTTGCAGTACAAGATCTTCTTCAACTCTTCTGCCGATGGGATCACATGATTAGGTGACAGCTTAATTTGGCCCTCTTGAAGCAGAAGATCAAATATCTTGTCGGCCTTGGTGATATCAAAGGTAAACTTTTCTGGCTCTTTTTGACCAAAGAGACAAGATATCGGCTTTTTATTCTTAACCCATTCAGCTAAGCCGATAACTGGTTCTTCATCAGAATCAGAATCTCCTACTTCTTCAACAAATGATACCTTTTTACTCCAATTCTTTTTAGGTTCAAAAACCCTAGTATCTTGATCAGAGATCCTTTGCACAAGATGACTGAGACTTTCAAACTCCTGAGAAGCATATCTGTCTTTAAGATGTGGTAATAACCCTTGGAAAGCTAGATCAGCAAGCTGCCGATCATCCAGCACCAGACTGTAGCACTTATTTTTTACATCTCGTAGCCTTTGCACAAAGCTCTCTACCGATTCATCATTGCGCTGTCTCAATTTTACTAAATCGGTAAGCTTCTTTTCATGGATTCCAGCAAAGAAATACTTATGAAATTGTTTTTCTAGATCTGCCCAGGTAATAATAGAATTTGGTGGTAATGAAATGAACCACGTAAATGCCGATCCAGACAAAGATGATGAAAATAATCGAACTCTTAATTCATCTCTGCTAGCTGCCTCTCCACATTGAATAATGAAGCGATTGACGTGTTCCATTGTTGATGTGTCATCTTGCCCGGAGAATTTAGTGAAATCTGGTACCTTATACCGATTTGGGAGAGGAATTAAATCATATGCAGGAGGATATAGAGTCCGATAAGAATAAGTATTGACCTTGGGCTTTATCCCAAACTGATCCTTCATAATTTCTGCTATCCTATCGGCCCAAAAAGCATCAGCCTCCTGATGACGAACTAGCTGAATTTCTACAGGAAGTGCCTGCTGATATCCCTCCACATATCTTTGTGGCCCACGATCTCTAGCAATCGGCATATTCGCCGTTACTTGTGGTCCATTAACCTGTTGGAAAGGATTCATCGGCTGTGCTGCCGATGCTTGATTCTGGACACCAGCTTGCATATAACCTTGTTGAATCCCTGCAACATGCTGATTTTGCTGAACTGTATGCTGAACAGGTAACTGTCCTGACCAACCATTATTAGAACTCACCGGTACAAAACTTACCGATGGCTGGTAATTTGCTGACATTGTTGGATAATTATAACCAGCTTGAGGCATAAACTGAACCCCAGTTTGACTCATAACAGGGGCTTTCTGCTGCATTGGCAGTAAGCTTGCCGATGGATTTGAACTGGGCGTTTGAACCAAAGGCATCTGGAAACCCCCTGGAGTTGGTTGCACAGTAGTTGCTGTGGCATATTGAGGCACTTGGGCCATCGGCGAAACAGCCGATGGTATAGGAGCTTTTCCTACTGCGTCAAACACTTGAGGTAATCCAGGATTGAAAGCAGATGACTCCGGAGGCATACCATATCCCCACCAATTAGTAGGAATCTGGCTATTCTGAGACACAGGGCCTGACATAGCTGATGCCGATAGATCTGTACTAAGCTGAATTCGTCCTCCTGATCGTATCGGTGTAGATTGAATATTAGGTAAACCTGCCGATACTGGAGAAGAAGTAACTTCTGTACCCACAACGGCCGAGGGAGCCAATGGAGTATTGACAGATGCCGGCTCTGGTTGGTGATAGGCAGGCCCAACGTAATGCGGTGACACTTGTCCTTCTTTGAGAGTTCGAACCACAGCATTATGAACAGTATTGGACAGTACATTGGAATGATTAATCAAAGCATGATTTACTGCATAATTAACCATCTCTTGAAGTTTACCAGGATTGGAGTCAAAGGTAACCTGCCGAGGCAACGGCAAATCTTGCTTCTGGACGACTTGTCCACTCTTGTTCAGGCTAAACGATTTCAGACAAAGCTGCATGTATTCTTCTACAGCCTTTTTCATAGCCTGCCTCTGCTCTTCCTTAAGATCTTCTTCTGATACCGCGATAATGTTCCCCGCATCGATCTCGGAATTGAACATACTGATCGGATTGATTGGTCCCACTGGGCGTGCCAAAAGATGTGTTGATGCAAAAGTGGATCTGCAAACACAAAGGGCTAATACCCGAATCGATATCCAAGGCGTGCCAGTCGATTTGACCTCTTAATCGACAAGGATGAAGATACGAGCACTTTGGTCCTGACAACAGCGATACGCCCGGAAGTCACGGCCAAGAGGTACTCACGCGGAACTCGAGGATCGCCGAAGGTCGCACTGAAGCGATGCAGCTCGCCGAATCAATGAGAACTCGTAAAAAGGAAAAATAATGCAAATTGACGAAGTCGCCGAAAAGTAAGTAGATGCAAATAGGAGTAAAAATTGGTTTTTGATATTGATTGATCTATATTACATTGCCCCTCACTCCATATTTATACCCTGATCTAAAGAGACACAACCAAACACAACTAGGACACCAAGCCCATATCTAAGAAAACACGTGACTCTTACATGAATCATACTCTAACAAATATAGAAAAGGAAATCAACTCTTATCTATTTCCCTGTCCGCCTCAATTACGATGGAAATCTCACCGTCCTCCTTCCCATCGGCATACTCCCTGTTTCATCGGCAGTAGTCTTCAAGTCTTCCTTCATCGGCATACTCCCTGTTTCATCGGCAGTAGTCTTCAAGTCTTCCTTCATCGGCATACTCCCTGTTTCATCGGCAGTAACACCTCCAACCTCATCGGCAACGCCCGAGTCTAAATCAACCTTTCCATCGACCACCACCAGCTATCGGCAACCATCTTTACAAGCTGGCTTTCATCGGCTATCAGAATATACAGTAACTTTCCCCTTGCCGATTAGTCCACTCCGATCATTTTGACACGTGCAAAAAAAAACGGTGTCAACAGAACCTTAGCTTTTTAGCTATGTGTTTTACATGGAAATCAATATGCTCACTGCTTCATGCATACATGATACATGTACACGTATGCGTGGTATATATGCACTATGATATACATCATGCATATATACATTGAGATTGTTTTTCTATAGCAATAATTGTAGAAGTGTGTAATTTAGAAGATATTATAAGATTAGTTTTTTTTATAATCATAGAGTAATTTCAATTGTGATGTTGAGGTTGCGAGAGCAGGGTTATGTATGAACACGATTGCCCACTAAATGTTAGAGCCTATCAAATTGATGGTTGGTCTTTTTGGATTTTTATAAAAAACTGCAGGATTTACTTCTTTCCTAGGACGTCATATCTATGATTATTGGAGTAGAGGATACAGAGTCTTTATTTATCTAGTATAATAGCTTTGAGTGCTTGCCCATCTTCAATAATAACCTTTTTTACTATTTTGTGAACAATATATACACTCTTGGTGCCATCTTCAGTGACCTTTTTTCACTTCCGTTGTTCGTTTCACTCCAACCTCTTGTGAGTTCTCGTCGAAATCGAGTGCAGCTTAACTACATAGTGGTCTAGTGGACAAGAGATGGGAACAAACTATGAAAGCGTCGTCCAAGCAGAGGTGCCTCGCCGCTTGCTAGTACGCTTTGGCCACGACGTTGCAACAATGACGAAAGATATTGTGTCATTTGTCCGTTCAGCCATTGGCTGCTTATGGTGATTATATTGCCATCTCCTGGACCCGTCGCCATTATCACTTTGTCCTTGCTTGCATGCTCCGAGTGGTTATTAGGGTATGCATTCTTTATAATTTGTTCGCTAAAATTGTGGTAGAGACACATGTACTTAGACCACTCCCATGCACGCACGTAGCACGTACGTCCGCCTTGCACTGCAATAATAATAATATACATCCACCCATGAAAATGCGGGTGAAATCTTTTGATGACTGGACTGTCATACCCAATTTTAAGGATAAAATGGGGTGCAAATCCTTATATGCGCCCAGAGATCAGTCACACACATAAGCCGATAAATTATGAGTAGTATCATCACCAATGTTTATTACATCACGAATAAAACAGAGTTATTACATAAGTATAGCGGAAACAATAAAAAGATCTCTCGCGAAAGCTCCAATTCACAGGGACGCCGACTGGTTGACCACAAGTCTAGTAGTCCTCAGGAAAATCGTCATACCCAAAGTCATCTATTACCCATCCAGGATTTTTATCCATATAACGAAAATGAACAAGTGTAAGTACATGTCGTACTCAACGAGTGTAACACGGGGTTCATGAGGCTCAAAAGGCTAGACACAGGCTTAACAGCGGTCAGCTTTTAGTTGTCACAATTTTAGCTTATGAGTAGCATCAAAGTGTTTCAGTCCCCAAAGTAGAACACATGATCAAATGTAAACATGAGTAATGAATAGCATAAACAGATGTTACTTAGTGAGCATCTATTCCATAAATGTTCCAAGGCCGCTCGTGACCGTGAGCACGGCTGATATACCAGTTTTACACTCTGCAGAGGTTGTACACTTTCACTGTGAGTCGTGATTCCCATATGCCCGGGTTTATAACTCCCAAAACACTTCCAAGGTGAGCAGGCAGGGGTCACTATGAAGCCTTTCAAAGGTTCGTCTAACAAGTTAGGGCCGCTAGGTTTCTGTGGCCTATGAATGTAGAGCTCCTCTTCTGACAGGCACAATGACGCGCAACCTATACACTGACGGACAGAGGCCACACTATATCCAACCCGGAACACACCCCTCTTGCGCCATAAAGGTAACCACTAACAAGCTAGAAAAGGTCCTCATACTGAGCCAAAGCCAGAGCCATGTAGCTCTCACAGCTGTACTGTAAGTCCCGGATGATCACTTACAGATAAGTCCTTAGGGAGAGGAATCTGAAGCATTTAGAAAGTAGCTAAACACTCCAGCCCCCTGTTTCCATGTTGCTACAAAGTCATATTTTATGTTTATTGCATATACCATTAGTCAAGTTACAAGATCATGGTTTAACTGAGCTCTAGCAAAGCTACCCATATGCATAACCCATAGGTGACAAGGCAATAGTCCAATTCTAGGAAATTCCTATTAAGACGACACATGCAACATGATTTTAATGATTTAAAGTGAATAGGAAACAAGGATGATCCCATGCTATACTTGCCTTGAGCAACGTACTCCTGCTGGTCCTGCTCGTCAAAGTCGTACCCTTGATCTTCCGAGAACTGCTCACCGTCTATACTCGATAACCACAGCAACATACAAGCATCCAGGAGCAATCATGCAAAGCAACCAAGGCTATAGATTAGAACAATACACCAACAGCAAAGAATCAAGATGAAAAGTTTGGAAAACGAATCTACGTCTCGCTATGAACACACAGACGCGAAGATCACAAAAATCGGATCTAAAACGGAAAAGTTATGATTTATACAAGATTTCCTATAGACAAATAATAGATTAGATCTAAGCTCGACTTATAAAAGTTGGAAACCTACTTTACAGTAGCATAAGCCTGTAGATTACTTAATTATGAACCTATCGCAACTTGAACAGATCAAATCGGAGTTAAAACGAAGAAATTATGGCTGAAACAAGTTGAATGGCAAAACTGTAAATAATTTGAAAACGTATTTCAGCCCATCCGAAAGAAAATACGCTTTCGAAAGAAAGAAACGTAAACTGTGAAACGCGCAAAGGACCGCGGGTTGAATCTGGAATATTTATAAGGGCATATTTGTAAGATAGGCAGCGAAGGGGTATCTTCATTTATGAGCCGTCGGATTAGAAACCGACGGATGAGAATCGATCTGGTGAAAATAAAAAGAAAGAGAGCACCGGAACAGTGCTCCGGCGGCTTGAGCTACGGCGGCTCCATGGCCGGCGTGCTGGAGCTCTCCAACCTCGACCTCCAGTGCACCATTCGACGAAACAAAAATACAGGGGAAGAGAGGAAGGAACGGCGAACTCACCAGACCCGAGCACCGAGGACGAGAGGCACTAGAGGCGACCCGGCGCGAGCTGGCAGCGGAGATCGGCGGCGGCGCTCGAGCGAGAAGCGGCTATGGCTGCTTGGCGAAGAAAAACAAACGCTAGATGAGATAGGGGAGAGAGGAGGGGTGCGGCCGCTATTTAAGGGGCACGGGATGACTTGAGAAGCACGGCACCGAGGCGTGGCAGGGACGGACACGACGGCGTCGACGGAGATGGTGTCCGAGCCGGTCACGAGCGAGAGGAAGAAGAGCCTGACCGGCGGGCCCGGCTGGTTAGCGGCGGGGAACGACGCCTGCGCGAGTGCGGCTTGCGGCTGGGCGCATGACTGGGCCGGGGTTGCTGGGCTTCGGCTGCGGCGCGGGGGCCTTCAGCTTGGCTGGGCCAAGCTAGGGGAAAACAGCCCGAAGTGGCGCCCTGGCCCAAGCGGTGAAGAGCGCGACCGACGCGGGAAAGAGATGGGCCATGGCCGAAACAGGCCTTCGGGCCGAAAACAAGGAGGAGAAGAAAGTCATTTCCTTTTTTTTCGAATTTTTCTTCAAAGCAAGTTCAAAATGCAATTTCAACTCAATTCGAAATCCGACTTCAAACCAAGCAATTCAAAATAGTATGCAGTGGCATGTATGCACATTCATGGTTGTCGACCTATATTTGATTTTATTCTTAATAAAATTATTATTTCCTAAATTCAAATACCCACAAAATGCTTAACAAATCAATTTTCCCTATTTAGAAATGTTGTAAGATTTAGGGTGTTACAATTCTACCCCCCTTAAAATGAATCTCGTCCTCGAGATTCGGGCGATGCTTACTCAAATAACTGTGGGTATGTTTTCCTCAGATCATCTTCTCTTTCCCAAGTAGCCTCATCTACTGTATACCGATTCCACTGAACCTTGCACATCTTTATGACTCGGCTCCTTGTAACTCTTTCTGCTGTCTCTAAAATCTTTACTGGAAACTCCTCATAAGTGAGATCTTCCTTAACTGTAAGCTCTTCTAATGGCATCTGTTCCTCAGGTACATGCAAACACTTCTTTAGTTGAGATACATGGAACACATCGTGTACACCTGACAAACTCTCAGGCAATTCCAACTGATAGGCTACCTCTCCACGTCTCTCTAAAACCTTGAAAGGTCCAATATACCTTGGCGCTAACTTCCCTTTCATGTTAAACCTCCTCACACTTCTCATAGGGGACACCTTCAAGTACACATAATCACCTACTTCAAAAACCAATTCTCTTCTTCTAGTGTCGGCATAGCTCTTTTGTCGAGACTGAGCCACTCTCAAGTTATCCCTGATCATCCTGACTTGTTCCTCTGCATCTCTTAGAACATCTAGTCCGAACACTTGAGTTTCCCCCGTTTGATTCCAAAACAACGGAGTTCTACACTTTCGTCCATACAAAGCTTCGAAAGGTGCCATATTCAGACTTTTCTTATAACTGTTGTTGTACGAGAACTCTGCATAAGGCAAACTCTTGTCCCAACTTGTTCCATACTGTAACGCACAAGCTCTCAACATATCCTCCAATATCTGATTAACTCTCTCAGTTTGCCCATCTGTCTAAGGATGATATGCTGTACTAAAATTCAACTTGGTTCCCAACGAACTATGTACTTGCTACAAAAAATGAGATGTAAATTGAGTACCTCGATCAGACACAATTTTCTTGGGAACCCCATGTAGACAAACTATTCTCTCCATATATAGCATAGCCAATTGGGGTCCAGTATAGGTAGTCTTAACCGGTAAGAAGTGGGCAACCTTAGTTAGCCGATCTACTATTACCCAGATTGAATCATATCCTTTCTGAGTACTTGGTAACCCAACTATAAAATCCATACCAACTTCTTCCCACTTCCACTCAGGTATCTGCATTGGTTGTAACAATCCTGCAGGCCTTTGATGTTCTGCTTTGACTCTCTGACATGTATCACACAAAGCAACATATTCAGCAACATCTCTTTTGAGTCCGTACCACCAATACTTCTCTTTTAAATCCAAATACATCTTGGTACTTCCAGGATGAATAGAATAAGCAGACTCATAGGCCTCATGAAGAATTGCCTCTCTTATCGCCTTATCCTTAGGCACACACAGTCTTTTCCCAAACCATAGAGTTCCATTATCATCCATACTAAAACCTGGTGCCTTACCAATCACTATGTTTTCTGCTATCTCCTTCAACTTCGCCTCCTATAACTATCCCTTACGTATTTCTTGCTCCAATTTAGACTCCAACACCAACTCCACTGCATTGATAACAAAGCCTAAATTCAGTCGCTCAAATTCAGCACACAACTCACTTGACATCGATGTCACTTACACCTCATTGGCATAACTCTTCCTACTAAGAGCATCGGCAACAACGTTCGCCTTCCCAGGATGATAGTGTACCTCCAAATCATAATCTTTGATCAACTCTAACCATCGACGCTGTCTCATATTCAGATCTGTCTGAGTGAAAATGTACTTCAGACTCTTGTGATCAGTATAGATGTCGCTCTTATGTCCAATAAGATAGTGCCTCCATATCTTCAAAGCATGAACCACTGCTGCTAACTCCAAGTCATGAGTAGGATAATTTAACTCATGCTTTCTCAACTGCCGAGATGCATAAGCCACTACTCTACCTTCTTGCATAAGAACACATCCAAGTCCCTGACGAGATGCATCACAATAGATCAAAAAGCTTTTATTCAGGTCTAGCAAAGTCAACACTAGGGCTGTAGTCAACCTCTTCTTCAACTCTTCGAAGTTAGCCTGGCACTTCTCGGACCACACAAACTTAGCATTTTTCTCCAATAAGGCTGTCATTGGCTTAGCAAGCTTAGAGAAACCTTCAATGAACCTTCTGTAGTATCCGGCTAATCCCAAGAAACTATGTATCTGTCCCACATCTGTTGGTGGCTTCCAATTAAGCACATCTTTCACCTTACCGGGATCTACTGCAACTCCACCGTTGGAGACAACATGTCCCAGAAAAGAAACTTCCTTCAACCAGAATTCACACTTGCTTCGCTTGGCATACAACTTGTGTTCTCTGAGCTTCTGCAGCACCAACCTCAGATGTTCAGCGTGCTCTTCTTCTGTTTTGGAGAATATCAATATATCATCGATGAACACCACCACGAACTTATCCAAAAACTCCATGAACACCTTGTTCATCATGTACATAAAGTAGGCAGGTGCATTGGTCAAACCAAATGACATAACAGTGTACTCATATAAACCATACCTCGTAGTAAAAGCTGTCTTGGGTATATCTGTTGCACGAATCCTCAATTGATGGTAGCCAGAACAAAGATCAATCTTAGAGAAAACATGGGCACCTCTCAACTGATCAAACAAATCATCAATTCTAGGCAACGGATACTTGTTCTTGATAGTAACCTCATTGAGTGACCGATAATCAACACACATCCTCTGAGTACCATCCTTCTTGTCAACAAATATAACTGGTGCTCCCCAAGGTGACGAACTAGGACGAATAAAACCTTTCTCCTGTAACTCCGTAATTTGCTTCTTAAGTTCTTCTAATTCTTTAACCCCCATTCTATATGGACGCTTAGCTATAGGTGCAGTTCCAGGTAATAATTCAATAATAAACTCAATATCACGGTCAGGCGGCATACCTGGCAAATCATCGAGGAACACATCTGGAAATTCATCCACCACAGGGTCCTCCTTGTTGCCGCTATCATCAAGCTGGTTCACTGTGGCGGTCGGCTGTGCTTGTATGACAACATCCACACTGATTCTTTCTCCACTGGGTGCGGTCACAACAACTACCTTTTCCTTACACTGAATCACTGCTTGTTGTTTCATCAACCAATCCATACCTAGAATCACATCTATACCGGATGCTCTCAACACAATGGGGCTCACTTTAAACTCTACCCCCCTTAAGGATAGACTAGTCAGAAGACAACGATATGCAGCTTGCATACTTCCACCCGGTGAGTTTACTAACATGGGATTTTGCATGGCACATAATGGTATGCTGTGGTTTCTAACGAATGCTTGTGATATGAATGAATGCGAAGCTCCAGAATAAAAAAGAACAGTGGCAGGGGTTGAGTTGATATTAAACGTACCGAGCATGACTTCTGGTTCCGCAAGCGCCGTCTCTGTAGACACATGATTCACCTTCCCATAATGTGTTGGCTTCTGGTTGCTGTTCTATTTCTGGGGGGTTTGCTGATTAGGCTTCTCAGGGCAATTATAAGAGAGGTGATCTTCTTTGCCACAACAGAACACTTGCTGGGGGTGCTAGGAGCACTAGTCTTCACAGGAGTGTTGTTGGACGCTCCTTGTCGTGGTGTTTGCTGACCACTCTGCTGTTGGGGACGTTGATTGGCATTCTGCTGTTGGTTCGGGTTGCGTTGCGGATACTGACCACGATTCCATTGACTGGGTGGTCCCTGAAACCTCTGCTGGAAGTCTTGTTGAGAGTTGGCACGTGGACGAGTATTGCTCCTAGAGGCTTGTCCCTGAAGCCTCCTCTTCTTGGCCTCCATCTCCTTACGCTTGTTGTCAATAACAATAGCGTGATTCACCAGCGTCTGAAAGTTGGGGTAGGTGTTTGACATAAGCTGGAGCTGCAGACCATCATACAGTCCTTTGAGAAAGCGGCGTTGCTTATCAGCATCATCAGCCACTTCATTCGGAGCATAACGTGACAACTGTGCAAATTTGTCACGGTACTCAGCAATAGACATGGATCCCTGCTTCAAAGCTCGGAATTCCTCTTGCTTGAGCTCTATTAGTCCCTCTGGTATGTGATAAGATCTAAAATTCTCCTTAAACTCCTGCCAGGTGACAAGAGGAGCGTTGGCAGGACGGCCATACTCAAATGACTCCCACCAGTCCTGAGCTTCTCCCTGAAGTTGTCCTGAAGCGTACAACACCTTCTGCTGATTATCACATTGAGCTATGTTGAGCTGCCTCTCTATTGGTCGAAGCCAATCATCTGCTTCCAGTGGATCAGTGGCACGAGAGAACACCGGGGGACGGCCCTTCAAGAATTCACCGCGCTTATCACGTAGTGCTCCACCACCCTGTTGGTTCTGCTGATTCTGCACCAACGTTTGCATGAGCTACGTCTGTATTGCCAAGAGTTGTTCAATAGTCGGTGGTGGTGGTGGTGGATGTGGGGGAACACCTCCACGACCTCGGCCTCTTCCTCTTCCTGACATCTGTTATCAAACATTCAAAATTCAGAAATCTCCAAGTTAGAATACGTTCTGAAACTTTCTGGACGAGTCTCAACAACAGCAACTCTGTAAAACAGTCATATCTCGAGTTCTAAAAATCCGAATAGAGTGTACTTTATATGGTTGGAAAGCTTACGAAATTTTCTACAACTTTTATTCAGACTACTTTCCCAGATTCTGTCGTTAGATTACTCAAAAACAGGATACAACCGAAACTGTTCCCAGATTCCAGACTGTGCAGTAACTTCAACTTGAAACAGAGATATCTCACGAACCAGATCAGATATGGGGGTGATTCCAGAGGCATTGGAAAGATAATTAAGTCTAGTTATTCCCATAACAATTTCATAATTTTTGGTCGTGTATATTTTATTCGGCATTAAGATAAAGGCAGACTGCTCCGAAAAACAGATTATGAGAGAACATGATATAACAAACCCAACTATTTATTTATTGACCCAAACTTTAATATTCTTAAATATGAAACTTGCGGACATGCCCACAAAGTTTCAGCACACATTACAAAGATCCAACTCATGCATAAACATAAGAACAAATCAACTAAACACACAATGTTCACACCGCACTAAAAACTCGACCCAACTCGACTCACTCGTTCCACTATCGTGCTATTACATAAAGAGGGACTCCAACATCTAGGTGCGATACTTATGAGGAAGCTCATCATACATCTTTGGCAAGTTGAGGCACACCCTTTGTTCGTCTATCACCTGTCGGTGCCTCTTGATAGTTTCCTGCTGTGCCTTCAATTGATTCTCCAATCGGCGAATCCTTGACACAGACTCAAAGCCAAAGTGTACCATTGCTTCAGTGGTTGGATCTGTGCCCTGCGGGTCCATCATCGCCCATCCCAATTCTGGGTGTTGATGAGGGAGGAAACGATATTGATCATCCTTCATGTCCTCGAATCGGCGACCACGGAGACCTATGCAAGCTTCAGCGGCTGCATCTTCTATGACGTCCTCCATGGTAGCACAGTGTCCATGGTGCGCATAGTTTGAATCCAGCTGATATGCATAGTTTGATGGTGATGCACACCCTAGTCTTCCAATAGGTATCTTCGAGAGGGTGTGTATGTTCCTCGTAGACGTATTCCACAGCTGCATCCCAGTCGCTGTAGTAGGTCTGAAGCATGCTCATGAGTCGGTGATGTGAAACAGAGGCTTCACAACCCGGCTTATACCACGCCTTTACTGTCCACCCTAGGGGCGGGATCGGCTCATCTTCTTCAGCAGCGTCTTCCTCGTCATCATCGGACAAGTGGACGACCTCGTCTTCTTGGGGTTCCTCCTGGGCTAGCTCAGGCGTAGATACTGGTGTTGGCGGTGCGAATTCCTATTCCTGGGGTTCTTCCTCCTCAGGCTCCATTGACAAACCTTGTGGCGGGTAATACCCTCCAGTGCTCATGCGGGCAGTCTTGTGGGCACAAGGCATCTATAGATTTAGATTTAGTTAGGTTAGATTAGAAGCAATAATTTTCATAATAGAATAAGGCAAAAGAAGCATAAAACTTTAGCAAATAACAAGGGTGTGATAGAAAGCACGAAATGAGTGAAGCAAAAGAAGCTAAGAACGACCATTGCTAACTAGGCTTGCGTCCTACAGTCAACACGGCTCTGATACCAATCTGTCACACCCAATTTTAAGGATAAAATGGGGTCAAATCCTTATGTGCGCCCAGAGATCAGTCACACACATAAGCCGACAAATTATGAGTAGTATCATCACCAATGTTTATTACATCACGAATAAAACAGAGTTATTACATAAGTATAGCGAAAACAATAAAAAGATCTCTCGCGGAAGCTCCAATTCACAGGGACACCGACTGGTTGACCACAAGTCTAGTAGTCCTCAGGAAAATCGTCATACCCAAAGTCATCTGTTACCCATCCGGGATTTTTATCCATATAACGAAAATGAACAAGTGTAAGTACATGTCGTACTCAACAAGTGTAACACGGGGTTCATGAGGCTCAAAAGGCTAGACACAGGCTTAACAGCGGTCAGCTTTTAGTTGTCACAATTTTAGCTTATGAGTAGCATCAAAGTGTTTCAGTCCCCAAAGTAGAACACATGATCAAATGTAAACATGAGTAATGAATAGCATAAACAGATGTTACTTAGTGAGCATCTATTCCATAAATGTTCCAAGGCCGCTCGTGACCGTGAGCACGGCTGATATACCAGTTTTACACTCTACAGAGGTTGTACACTTTCACTGTGAGTCGTGATTCCCATATGCCCGGGTTTATAACTCCCAAAACACTTCCAAGGTGAGCAGGCAGGGGTCACTATGAAGCCTTTCAAAGGTTCGTCTAACAAGTTAGGGCCGCTAGGTTTCTGTGGCCTATGAATGTAGAGCTCCTCTTCCGACAGGCACAATGACGCGCAGCCTATACACTGACGGACAGAGGCCGCACTATATCCAACCCGGAACACACCCCTCTTGCGCCATAAAGGTAACCACTAACAAGCTAGAAAAGGTCCTCATACTGAGCCAAAGCCAGAGCCATGTAGCTCTCACAGCTGTACTGTAAGTCCCGGATGATCACTTACAGATAAGTCCTTAGGGAGAGGAATCTGAAGCATTTAGAAAGTAGCTAAACACTCCAGCCCCCTATTTCCATGTTGCTAAAAAGTCATATTTTATGTTTGTTGCATATACCATTAGTCAAGTTACAAGATCATGGTTTAACTGAGCTCTAGCAAAGCTACCCATATGCATAACCCATAGGTGACAAGGCAATAGTCCAATTCTAGGAAATTCCTATCAAGACGACACATGCAACATGATTTTAATGATTTAAAGTGAATAGGAAACAAGGATGATCCCATGCTATACTTGCCTTGAGCAACGTACTCCTGCTGGTCCTGCTCGTCAAAGTCGTACCCTTGATCTTCCGAGAACTGCTCACCGTCTATACTCTATAACCACAGCAACATACAAGCATCCAGGAGCAATCATGCAAAGCAACCAAGGCTACAGATTAGAACAATACACCAACAGCAAAGAATCAAGATGAAAAGTTTGGAAAACGAATCTACGTCTCGCTATGAACACACAGACGCGAAGATCATAAAAATCGGATCTAAAACGGAAAAGTTATGATTTATACAAGATTTCCTATAGACAAATAATAGATTAGATCTAAGCTCGAATTATAAAAGTTGGAAACCTACTTTACAGTAGCATAAGCCTGTAGATTACTTAATTATGAACCTATCACAACTTGAACAGATCAAATCGGAGTTAAAACGGAGAAATTATGGCTAAAACAAGTTGAATGGCAAAACTGTAAATAATTTGAAAACGTATTTCAGCCCATCCGAAAGAAAATACGCTTTCGAAAGAAAGAAACGTAAACTGTGAAACGCGCAAAGGACCGCGGGTTGAATCTGGAATATTTATAAGGGCATATTTGTAAGATAGGCAGCGAAGGGGTATCTTCATTTATGAGCCGTCGGATTAGAAACCGACGGATGAGAATCGATCTGGTGAAAATAAAAAGAAAGAGAGCACCGGAACAGTGCTCCGGCGGCTTGAGCTACGGCGGCTCCATGGCCGGCGTGCTGGAGCTCTCCAACCTCGACCTCCAGTGCACCATTCGACGAAACAAAAATACAGGGGAAGAGAGGAAGGAACGGCGAACTCACCGGACCCGAGCACCGAGGACGAGAGGCAGTAGAGGTGACCCGGCGCGAGCTGGTAGCGGAGATCGGTGGCGGCGCTCGAGCGAGAAGCGGCTATGGCTGCTTGGCGAAGAAAAACGAACGCTAGATGAGATAGGGGAGAGAGGAGGGGTGCGGCCGCTATTTAAGGGGCGCGGGATGACTTGAGAAGCACAACACCGAGGCGTGGCAGGGATGGACACGACGGCGTCGACGGAGATGGTGTCCGAGCCGGTCACGAGCGAGAGGAAGAAGAGCCTGACCGGCGGGCCCGGCTGGTCAGCGGCGGGGAACGACGCCTGCGCGAGTGCGGCTTGCGGCTGGGCGCGTGACTGGGCCGGGGTTGCTGGGCTTCGGCTGCGGCGCGGGGGCCTTCAGCTTGGCTGGGCCAAGCCAGGGGAAAACAGCCCGAAGTGGCGCCCTGGCCCAAGCGGTGAAGAGCGCGGCCGGCGCGGGAAAGAGATGGGCCGTGGCCGAAACAGGCCTTCGGGCCGAAAAGAAGGAGAAGAAGAAAGTCATTTCCTTTTTTTTCGAATTTTTCTTCAAAGCAAGTTCAAAATGCAATTTCAACTCAATTCGAAATCCGACTTCAAACCAAGCAATTCAAAATAGTATGCAGTGGCATGTATGCACATTCATGGTTGTCGACCTATATTTGATTTTATTCTTAATAAAATTATTATTTCCTAAATTCAAATACCCACAAAATGCTTAACAAATCAATTTTCCCTATTTAGAAATGTTGTAAGATTTAGGGTGTTACATGGACCCAGCAAATTTGCAGCCGTGCCTATCAAATTTTTATTGCTTTATTTATGTCTAGACATATATTAACCAAACCTTTTCTTTTGGATCGAGATCAGTAAACTAAATTATGAAGTAGTAGTAAGCTTGTAGTTGTGAGCAATGATTAACAGATCTTATATATATTAAGGGCTTTCTCCAACACTGAACAATGCATGTATACAAGATCAATATATGTTACTCCCTTTGTTCCAAATTTTAAGATGTTTTGGTTTTAGATACATTACTTTTATTATGTATTTATTTTTTTTGTATATATTATTTTTATTATGTATTACTTGGCGTGTACGCGCGCATGTCTACCCATCGCACGTCGTAATACGTGCTCCCGTCGTCTCTGTTCATTTCCCGTTGGTGTCTTTCTATTGGTGCTGACTTTTCCTTAACCCGGCAAGCTGGTCCTTTCTGAAAGGCGTTAGTTTCACGCTATCATGCTTTTACAGTTTTATTACCCGATAGAAAGTTGACCCTTTTAAATTGGAGGCGGAGAAGATGAAGAATTACTGTACATACGTTCACAAACTCGTACTAAGGGGTGGAAATGGAACATATACGGGAAAATTTGGATATTTTTGTTAATTCAGACATCTATATTTTTTTGTCGAATGGAAATGTTCTAACTAGAATTTGAACACAAGGGGTGGAAATAGAAAGTTCAGATTTAAATTCACATCCATATCTATTCAATTTTCTTAATGAATATCACTAGTACAGACAGCCTAAAGGCGGATGTAAACCAGTTATAAAGGTGGTAACTAACAAATAGTTTATAGGTGGCTGGGAACCATTTGTAGAGCGAGGCGGCTATTTGACGTGACTCAGCCTATACATCTCTAGAAATCAATTTCCAGAGGTGCGCTAAAACCCAGTCACTTCTAAAATTTGTTTTCACACAATTTGTAAATCGCGCCAAAAAAATTAGTATGAAAAAAACCCACAAGCAAACCCTCACGAACATGGGTCATAAGTCATGCGATTTTTGCTTGTGCGGCCGTGGGGATCAAACATCCAACCTCAAGCCTCGCGCGTTACTTCCTTATCATTGTGCCTCGAAGTTACTTGCTTGTGAGTTATTTTTCTGTTCTTTTACAACATATTACAAAAAAACACAACACCTTAATGGATGGTCAACTTAGGATGCCTGCATCTGAAAATGATCAATAGAGGCAGGATTTTGCCTGAAGGTTATCCATGCCTCTATTAAAGGGACTGTCTTCTAAATTTTTAATTATAGCGCTCCTCGGTCCGATAAAAAATCTTGAGGATGTTGGAGCAAAAATAGCAGATGCTAAGGTTAAGGGTAAAAGACCCTGCCAGTTGTATATATAAACAATCATCACACTACTGTTTAACTGAGGTGACACGTTCATTAATGATCGCCAAATGTGATGGTGGTTTTAGATAAACAATCATCAGAGAAGCGGACTGTAACCTCACCGTTGGCTTGGGCACCAGAACAAAAAAAAAAAACTATATGAGACAGATAAGGAGATCATGTATTAATACTGAAGAGCTAACTACTATATATTATATATATAAGTGGCTTGAAAGAAGAATAGAATGATTCTTACAGCCAGCAAGTCGGCCTGGCTCTAAATGGGTCGGCGGTTTTCCTATACCCCCATTTTAACCGGTGCTTTTTACGTGCTACAGCATGTACAGTTGCCTTTCATCTTCGTCTAGTCAGCCGCCGCCGGCCGCTCTCTCCTCCGTTTCACCCGCTGTCTCTCTCCTCCATGGCACTGCCCTTTCTCCTCTCGTGACAGTGAACGTCTGCCCCGTGAGAGCCCCTGGCGTCGCCGCCCACAAGGTCGTCCGACTCCAAGCTCATCGCCGCATCCAAGAAAGGCGCAAAGAAGCCCGCCTCCGCTGCCGGTCCTCCGCTTAGTCGTCATACGCCCCCCCACCAGAAACTGCTGCTCACTATCCTCCGACGACGCATCCTCGTCCTGTCTCGCCCTATTCGATGGCGCCGGAGATGCTGCAGCTTTATTTCAGCTAGGCGCATGGGGTGTCCGTCAAGGAGGACCACTATGTGCTTCCAATTCTTCAGAAGGCCATGATTAATTGCCTCTGCAATGTAGTTCATCACCTGTAATGTCAGCGGTAAATATTCAGTGGCCTGTTGGTATCGCTGTAAGAAACATAGACAATGATTTGGCACTTCGTGTGAGTACTGACCATTTATGCATATAATGTGGTTGCTGCTCATTGTCCTGCAGGGTACTTGTTAATGAATGAGACTGTTGACCTGTTGACAAGGGCAATCTGATCTACAAGATTGATGTCTTCTTCACAGTTCAGTTCAAGCGAGCTACTGAAGTCTGGAGATCAAGATGTGCAGGTAGGAGCTTGTGAAGCACTCACACGGCAATTGAAAGAAGCATCAGCGTCTCAATTGGTGATCGATCAACAATTTCAGAACAAAAGCAAGAATCAGCTACCACTGTAATTTTAGCACTGGTGAAGTGCATGACCATGTATCAGCTATGTTCTCAAATAAATAAATAAAAGGCCATGTATCAGCTACTAGTGCATGACCATGCATCAGCTTTTGTTTTGAACTAGCTTTGTAAGAGTTGGTTGTACAGATACTATAAAATGTAATATGGCATTTTGGGCCATTTTGAAATTTACAAATGTGATGGATATGTTACAAAAATTATGACCGATTTACCGTGTTCAAGTTTCTGTTCCACTGCATCTGGATATTTTACAGTGTTACAGAATCAGGATTGCAGTGTTGTACATAAAAAATTCCTGTACACCATTCTTAGTGTTTTTGCTGTACTTCATGGCATGTATGGATAAGCATAGACTGAGACATCTCATCATCCTACAAATTCACATTATCATCTGCATATACTCACAAAAGGAGGTTGGGAGCAGAGGACAAATTTGTTCTACTGTACTGTATTAATAAAGAATCACGATTGATGGCCTACTGCAGTGCTTCATTACAGATGGTATATGTCATGAGAAATTCACTTCGGCCGCATGGTTATCACAATTTGGAGCATCCCGTCCTCAAAAGACAAACTTCCGATCGCGCTCACTGGTTGCCGTATCACGATGCTCCTCCCGTCTCTATAGATCTCCGATCGTGCTACAACTCCCGTCTTCAGAAAAGCATCCCGGCTTCAGAGAAACTTACGATCCGTGTGATGACGGCAGCCGTGATCTCGTCTTCTCCCGTAAGAAAGAATCGAGATTACGGCGCTTTTCCCATCTATACGATCAAAGCTGGCGTGAGTTCTTTTTTTATCGGTACAACGTGCACTACTGGAAAGAGAGATTTTGCCGAGTACAAAATTCTTTGTCGAGTGTTAAAAATCGGACACTCGGCAAAGAATTGTACTCGACAAAGAGTTCTTTGCCGAGTGCCAGACACTCGGCAAAAAATGCACTCGGCAAATGACTTCTTTGCCGAGTTCTAACTCTCGGCAAAAGCACGGCACTCGGCATAGGATGATCTGCGTAACGGTGTTCAGCCACATTCTTCTTTGCCGAGTGCCTGCTGTTAGGCACTCGGCAAAGTTTTTTTTTAAAAAAAAATTCTTTGCCGAGTGTCCCAGATCTGGCACTCGGCAAAGATTTAATTTTTTTGAATATTTCTTTGCCGAGTGTCCCAGATCTGGCACTCGGCAAATTTTTTTTTTGAAAAATACTTTGCAGAGTGCCCCTGGCACGACACTCGGCAAAGATTTTTTTTTAATTTTTTTTTAAAAAATACTTTGCCGAGTGCCCCTGGAACGGCACTCGGCAAAGATTTAATTTTTTTGAAATGTCTTTGCCGAGTGCCCTGTGAAGGCACTCGGCAAAGACGAAATTTTTTAAAAAAAATAAAAACCCTCTTTGCCGAGTGCCTTATTCGTGGCACTCGGCAAAGACCTCCTTTGCCGAGTGCCATGCCCCGACACTCAGCAAAGTTTTTTTAGCCTCCAAATTTTTTGTGCAGCCCTTTTAAAGTACCAGGAACTCCTAGTTAGAATTTAGGGATTTTTTATGGCTTTTTGATATATTTAGTTACTTTATTTCATTTACTTGAATTTTTTTGAAAAATATAATTTTGAACTGCACGTGGTACGAATAATGGAATTTAATGATTCAAAAAATGATAGTCATATTACTGAGTGTAGTGTGAGGCCGTATCCAGGAACAGACCCAAAATTTCAGACATCTTGTTCACGAAACATGACCGCGAACTTGCGTGCGAAGTGTTTTTAAATTCTATAAAAAGCAAACGAAGTCCGAAAATCATGAAACTTGTTGAGATGTCGTGATATCATATGTGGAGGTTATGATAAAAATTTCAGAAGATTTCATGCACGTTGTCACATACGATGCTTATAAACCAGGACATCTCTACATAAAAATTTCAGAAGATTTCGTGCACGTTGTCACGTACGATGCTTACAAACCAGGACATCTCTACATAGAGATGTCCTGGTTTGTAAGCATCGTACGTGACAACGTGCACGAAATCTTCTGAAATTTTTATCGTGGCCTCCACATATGATATCACGACATCTCAACAAGTTTCATGATTTTCGTACTTCGTTTGCTTTTTATAGAATTTAAAAACACTTCGCACGCAAGTTCGCGGTCATGTTTCGTGAATAAGATGTCCGAAATTTCAGGTCCGTTCCTGGATACAGCCTCACACTACACTCAGTAACATGACTATCATTTTTGAATCATTAAATTCCATTATTCGTACCACGTGCAGTTCAAAATTATATTTTTAAAAAAAAATCAAGTAAATAAAATAAAGTAACTAAATATATTAAAAAGCCATAAAAAATCCCCAAATTCTAACTAGGAGTTCCTGGTGCTTTAAAAGGGCTGCACAAAAAATTTGGAGGCCAAAAACAAAAAAAACTTTGTCGAGTGCCGGGGCATGACACTCGGCAAAGGGGGTCTTTGCCGAGTGCCACGAATAAGGCACTCGGCAAAGAGGGTTTTGAATTTTTTTAAAAAAAATTCGTCTTTGCCGAGTGCCTTCACAGGGCACTCGGCAAAGACATTTCAAAAAAATTAAATATTTGCCCAGTGTCGTGCCAGGGGCACTCGGCAAATTATTTTTCAAAAAAAAAAATTAAAAAAAAATCTTTGCCGAGTGCCGTGCCAGGGGCACTCGACAAAGTATTTTTCAAAAAAAAAATTGCCGAGTGCCAGATCTGGGACATTCGGCAACGAATTTTTTTTTTAAAAAAATTAAATCTTTGTCGAGTGCCAGATCTGGGACACTCGGCAAAGAATTTTTTTAAAAAAAAATCTTTGCCGAGTGCCTCCCTGATCCGGCTCTCGACAAAGGGCGGTTGTGGGACTTAACCAAATTCGGTCGGCCGGGCAGTCAAACAGACAGCCAGCCAGCCCCCGCGCCCACGTCCGCGCCGCCCCCGTCCCCGCTCCGCGCGCCGCGTCCACGCCACCACCGCCCGCGCCGCCCGCGAGCCGCCCGGGCGCGCCCTGCCCCCGACCACCCTAGGCCGGCCCTACCCCCCAGCCCGCCCTGCTCCCGGCCAGCCCTGCACCCGGCCCTGTTCCCGACTCCGACGACCCCGACTCCGACCCTAACGCCGCCCGCCCCTACCCCCGGCGTCCGTCAGGTATGCCTTCTCTCTTGTTGTTGTCGTGGTAGTGATAGTTGTAGTAGTATTAGTTGTACTAGTAGTGCTAGTGGTAGTAGTAGTATTAGAAGTAGTGGTAGTAGTAGTACAACTAGTGGTAGTAGTAGTAGAATTAGTGGTAGTAGTAGTAGAAGTAGTGGTAGTAGTAGTAGAACTAGTGGTAGTAGTTGTAGCAATAGTGGTGGTAGTAGTAGTGGAACTAGTGGTAGTAGTAGTAGTAGCAATAGTGGAAGTAGTAGTAGAAGTACTGGTACTACTTGAATATATTCTTCTGCATGGATTGATATCTAAATTACATGGCTTCTCTTGAGACATATGTGCTTGTCGGCCATCGTGCCGCTGTTTTTTGCAGGTTTTAGAAACCTCACCATGCAGGGGAGGTTCTACCAAATTTTTTTTAAATGGCAGTATTTTGTTCCATTTTTGTAGAGAAGAGCCCATCGGAGCCGAGTTGGAGTTCCCATCGCCATGCCGGTCTGCCTGCACCGCGCTGCCTCACCACTGCACTGGCCCGCCATGGCCCCGCTAGCCTGACTCCTCCGCCACCCTAGGTATAACCCCTCTTTCCGTATCGTGGTCATAGATCGCGTAACCTAGTTAGGCGTCTCTCGTTCGAAAGAGATACGGTTGGAGGTATGCAGATCTTTGTATATCTATGACCGTATCTGTTTCGGACTGTCCACGTTTTTTTGGACAGCCCGCAGATGCGTAGATGGGTTAGTTTCCATGGTCTGCTCTGGTCCGAGATAGAGTTTCGGCATCACCTCCTTGTTGTTCTCTAGATACGCACTCTTCTTTGGCAGGACATGTATCTGGAGAATAGCGGGGAGGTGCTACCAAAATTCTGTCTCGGATAGGAGTAGAGCATGGAAACTAACCTCATCTACACATCCACGGGTGGAATTAGGACCTATCCTCACCTATTAGATAGTAGGAACACCATGTAGATGCAATTGATGGTTACATTACTCGCTGATACATATGTTAGAGGATGGATGACCGTCAGTGGATGTACACGGGCTGGAGAAGTCAAAGTGATTACACCACAGAATGGATGAACAAGACCGATGCTTTCTTGAACAGTGTATTTGGCAAGGCTGCTAAAGGACATTGCCTAGTTTTGTGTCCCTACAGCAAATGTGGAAACAGGAGGACGGTAAACAAGGTGGAAATGGGTAAACATCTTGTGAAGAATTGATTTACGCCGGACTACACCCGGTGGGTCCACCATGGTAAAGCTCATCGTATGAGAGAGGAGGTGGTGAGACCATGGGTGGAGGCTTTTGATGCTGACATCGGGGTACCAGACATGTTAGATGACTTTCACCAAGGAAAGTTCGATGAGGGATGTGAGAAGGAGGAGATGGAGGCAGCCGCATAGGCGTTCTATGACATGATGGACTTGGCACAGAAACCCCTTCAAGATCGGTCAATGGTGTCTCAACTAGATGCCATTGGATGCTTAATGGGGTTGAAGTCCGAGTTAAACTTGAGTCGACCTGGCTTCGATAAGATGTTGGCCGTGATTGGCACCCTGCTTCCAGAGGGCCACATTCTGCCAAAGAGCATGTACGAGTCACATAAACTCCTTCAAGCACTTAAGATGCCGTATGAGCAGATACATGCTTGTCCGAAAGGGTGCGTCCTGTTTAGGAAAGAACACGAGCATGCAAAGTTCTGTCCAAAGTGTAAATCCTCTAGGTACCTAGAGGTAGACTCTGATGATGGCCAGAAGAGGCAACTTACGATCCCCGTGAAAATCCTATGGTACCTTCTATTCCTACCGAGGATCCAATGGCTATACATGACCGAGGAATCCGCGAAACAGATGACATGGCACAAAAATGGCAAACGGTACAATCCTGACAAGATGGTACATCCATCCGATGGTGAAGCTTGGATCTGCTTTAATGACAAACATCATGACAAAGCAGATGAGGCTCGTAATGTACGTGTCATGCTGGCAACAGATGGGTTCAATCCTTATGGAATGATGGCTGCCCCATACACATGTTGGCCCATCTTCATTATCCCCCTTAATCTCCCCCCGGTGTCTCTTTTCAACGACATAACGTATTCTTGTCGTTGATAATTCCTAGACACCTAGGGAGTAATATGGGTGTGTTCATGGAGCCCGTGTTTGATGAATTGGTCCGTGCTTGGGACAAAGGGGTATGGACATACGATCGAGCTACAAAGACAACCTTTAAAATGCACGTTTGGTACCACTACTCCCTGCATGACTTCCTAGCGTATAGGATATTCTGCTCCTAGTGTGTTCATGGGAAGTTCCCATGTCCAATATGGAAGGAAGGTGTGAGGTTCATTTGGTTGCAGAAGGGTGGCAAGTATTCGTCGTTCGACAGACATCGTCAATTCCTACCTCTTGACCATCCATTCAGACAAGACATCAAGAACTTTACGAAAGGTGTCAAAGTGACAAACCCTACACTGCGAATGATGACTGGTGCCAAGGTTCATGCTCAGATAGATGCTCTCGTGCCTAATGAAGGTGGTTTTGTGGGATATGGTGAGCAACATATGTGGACTCATATCTTGGGCATGACGAGGCTCCCCTATTTCGATAACCTTCTTCTGCCACATAACATTGATGTAATGCACACTGAAAAGAATGTCACCGAGGCACTTTGGGCAACACTCATGGACACTGAAAAGTCTAAGGACAACCCTAAGGCTAGAGTGGACCTGGCAACATTGTGCGATAGACCAAATCAAGAGATGCAGCCTCCTAGTCGTGGTAAGACCCAGAGAAGGCCTAAGGCCAATTTCATCTTGAAAAAGGACCAAAGGAGGGAAGTACTTGAATGGATCAAGATGCTAATGTTCCCTGATGGGTATGCAGCAAATCTAAAGAGGGGAGTGAACTTAGGCACTCTGCGAGTAAACGGGATGAAGAGTCATGACTACCACATATGGATTGAGCGGCTTCTTCCAACGATGGTTTGAGGCTATGTCCCAGAGCATGTCTAGCAAGTGCTAGTAGAGTTGAGCTACTTATTCCACCAGCTTTGTGCCAAGGAGCTCTCTCGGACCGTCATTGATGACTTGGAAAAAGCAGCACTCGTGTTGCTTTGTAAGTTGGAGAAGATCTTTCCACCCAGCTTCTTCTTGCCGATGCAACATTTGATTGTGCACCTCCCA
The DNA here is from genome assembly GCF_019320115.1 of Miscanthus floridulus. Taxonomy (NCBI): domain Eukaryota; kingdom Viridiplantae; phylum Streptophyta; class Magnoliopsida; order Poales; family Poaceae; genus Miscanthus; species Miscanthus floridulus. The sequence continues at coordinate 136,310,608 of NC_089581.1, read as the reverse complement.
TATGAGGCACGGATGGGGGGCCCGTGCAGAACCGTTGGTGCTATCCAATTGAGAGATGTCTGAAGACTCTTCACAGAAAATGTAGAAATAAAGCCAAAATTGAGGCTTCCATTGCAGAGGCATACATTCTAGAGGAGGTGTCGAACTTCATAGAGAAATACTACACTAAGAAACTTCCTAGCATTTATAATCCACCCCCTCGTTACAATGCTGGCAAAAATGAATCGAACCTCAGCCTTTTCCAAGGGCAACTCGAAAGCGCAAGTGCATCGACCACTAAGCAATTGAAAAATGAAGAGTGGCGTAGTATCATGCTATATGTGTTGACCAACCTTATCGTATGTCCTTGTTTCTTCGTCCAACCTCCTTGTTTCTCGTTGGTACAGGGAATTTCTTCATCAATCATGGCATGGATCAAGGCAACCTACCCCGCAAGAAAATGATACCCTTCTTTCACAGGGTGCGGGACCAGGGAGCCCCAATTTCATTTGTTGGTTCAAACAAAAAGCCCAAACTGATGCGTCTATAAGTGACGAGCTGAGACAGGTTGCAAACGGCTATGCCGTTAGGGTCAAGTCATTTACCAGTTATGACGTGAATGGATATGATTTTCACACAGCAAGCTATGAGCAGAGTCGGTCCAATCAAAAAACCACAAACAGCGAAGTTGTTACGTCCGGTACTGATGGACTCGACTATTATGGAAGAATTGAAGAAATCTATGAACTATCATTCTATGGTTCCAAACCTCTTACTCCTGTCATATTCAAATGCCACTGGTTTCATCCTGGAGTAACAAGACGGACCCCTAAGCTTGGGCTAGTCGAGATTCGACAGGATTCCATCTATCAAGGAAAAGATGTCTACATTGTGGCTCAACAGGCCATCCAGGTTTATTATACGTCATACACGTGTAAAGACACCGAGCATCTTAAGGGTTGGTCTATTGTGCACAAGGTATCGCCACACGGTAAACTACCTGTCCCAAATGATGAAGATTACAACTTCAACCCAAACACATATGATGGAGAGTTCTATCAAGAAGAGGGACTACAAGGAAGGTTTGACATAGACTTAACCGAAGAGATAGGAATGGAAGTAGACAATAAAAGGGATGATGATGAGGACGCTGGAGATGAGGTGTGAAATCTGAAGGACATACAAATGCTTGAGCGATTACGTTTAGGCAATGACAATGAAGACAATATTCCTCCTTTGGATAGTGTTGATGAGTTGGACAATGTTGATAGTGATGATGAGACCTATGATCCAGCTAATCTCAATCATGAAGATTATTTCTAATACATGTAATACTATGTTTTTTGTAATTATGTTTTGTTCATTTTTGCAAATATTTCTAATACATGTATTACTATGTTTTTGTAATTATGTTTTGTTCATTTTTTCACCTATTTCTAATTACGTCTTATTTTTCTTTTTTGTTGCAGGTGATTGAACAAAGATGGCGGGTGACCGTCATAGGTCCGTGAACTCGATATACCAAAGACCACGCCGGCTATAGGAGGAGGTGGAGGGGGCAGTGGAGGGATCGGATAGGAGGAGGAGGAGGACTGCCAGACGCAGGAGGGGGCCGTCTCCTCCCACGCCACGTGAGGAGGAGCCGGAGGAGGAGGTGGTGCTCGTGGACGAGTTGGACGATGAGCTGGTTCGGCAGATGGATGAGGAGGAGGGTGTAACACCCTAGGTGTTTGTTACCAGTTGAGCTCAACCATGACATGTTAAGTGGTGATGGAGATGTTAGATCAAACATATGAAAATGAGCCAGCACTTAAACTTGGACCATGCACCATTGCTTACATGTTGCCCTTTCCAAAAACTATGTTTGAGTAATGTTGGATGTACTTCTTTCAGATGTCTCACATCAATATCCATCTATATTGATCATTGGAAAAGTTTCATGAAGTTTGGAATCAAGAAGTCACATGAAATGACAAGTTATGTCCTTGCTTGAATTGTTTTATAAAGTGAATGGAATTATAGATCATCAACCAAACCTTGGTACCTTGCCCAAATGACTCTAATTGAACTCTACAACAAAAGTCATGAAGGGTTCATGTTGAGCAGAAGTCAACAAAATGCATCAATCGGTCTAAAACTCAGATTTAAGCTTTATCGGGATGCTACTTTGACTTGGTTTGAATTGTACTCTAGAAACTTTGCATGGAAGTGCACCCTTAAGCAAAGTTGTATTACTTTACTAGATCAACAACTTTTATATTTGGGTAAAAGTCTAATTCGGTGCATAGCGTGCTCAAAAATAGTCCACAAGTAGCAAAAGTATTACTGTTTTTTAGTGTGAATTTTTCTAAGTCTGAGATCGCGTTACAGTTTCAAGTGTTGCACTTTGGGTTGATATTACTCTCGAACCATTAAGATTTAGACCAAAACCCCTAAATAAAAGTTGGAGCTGGTATGTAGATCTACAACTTTTATTAGTAGAGTTTTTGCTATCTCGTCGTGGTTTAGGAGTTACGGAGGGACGAATTTTGAGTTTCTGGCGTATTTTTGAGCTAGCCTAAAAATTTGAACGTGGCCGACCTGTTCAGAAGCTTACTACCGTGTGGCCTTTGCGTGCTCGCTATCGTTCGCCACCTCACCGTCGCTAGTCACTTGGAGAAGCCGAGCCCGAGCCTGCCCCCTGCTCTCTCCATTCTCTCTCCCTCTACTTTCCCCATCTGCCGCCAACACCCTGCTCCTCTCCTCCTCATTCCTCCAGCTGCTCTGCCCGCCGCTGCTGGCCATAGCAGAGCCGCAGCCGGCCACTGCGCCATCTCCTCGCCGCGGTGTGCTCGCCCTCTCCCATTCGCCTGACTTGGCTTCCACTGCACTGCCCTCATTCGCTTCTTCCTAGTAGATGGCCAAAAGAGACCTCCAAGTCCAAGAAGATTCTCCTCTCCTGTTACTTGTTCAACTTCGACGCTGCACTGGTGATCTCCTTCCCTGCTGTTGCCGGTGTTCTGCTCTGGAGGAGCATTCTTCTCATGACTGAGCGGCCGCGGCCAAGTCCTGCCGACCCTTCTCCGCCGCTGCAGGCTCTTGCGGCCGAGCCTGGCCAGCCCATGCTGTGCTCTACTCCTTTTCCGTGTTGAAGAGAAGGTGAAGGACCGCGGGCAAGAATTAGAAGAAGTGGGAGGATCTAAGTGCGAAGCCGTGACTCATATGAATAGTGTCATAAAGGATATGTTTGTTTGAATTTCATTTGTGTTTTCTGCAGGGACTTGATGCAAGATTCACACTCCTTTTATTTGATTTTTACATATTTGAATGATAAACTTTGAAAATGTGTAGTAATTAGTATAAAAATCATAAAATAGTAAATGAACACTTTTTGGAATCCTTGTGAAATTGTCTATGCAGTAGATCTATAATATGGAATGCTTTAGTTTAAAGTTTCTACTGTAAAAATAGATTTATGCAGGTTAGGGTTTGAATGCTAGTCTTACTTGTGTTTTTTATAACTACAGTTGTTGTGCTCAAATAATTGTGAAATTTTTGTGGAGTGCTACTAAGGTCATTATTGATGTCTGGTAAAAATTTCAATATTTTAGGCTTGATAGTTTAAGAGTTAAAAAATAACAATTGCCTTGTTTTGATTTGCTCCTATTCTAAATAGGACTGCATGTTTGAATTAATTGGCTTAGTTAAGTTATGAATCATGACTTTATGATAATACATGAGTTGTAGTACTTTTATTAAGCTTTTCAAAAAGATAAATATCATGATTTTTTATTAAGTAGATCTTGAGTTATGCTCGCTTGAATCTCTCTGGCTGTTTCTGCCCAAACCCAGAGAGGGTTTCCTTGTTCTTATTGTGGGGCCTTCTTAGTGGTAAAATTAGCTTTAGGTGTTTACAACAAAGTTGTTTGGAATTTGCTACGCTTTCTAAAAAGTCTAGAACCACACTTATTGGACATGTATAACTCCATTTGTAGCTATTTAAAGTGGCATGTCAGTTTCTGTCTATGTTTTGGACAGAGATGCAATTATTGGATTAATTGACCCTTCTAACTATAGAATCATCTTAATATGAGAATAATAAAGTTGTAGGTAACTTCCTAAGATTTTCAAAAAGTTGTGGTTCATGTTTGTTGGAGGTCTAGAACTCTAGTTATGCTTCTCTGAAGTTCCTATCAGTTTTCTGTACCACTGCTGTTGGGCTGCATTTGTAGTTTTGCTTGTGCAATTATTTTCGTGGTGTAAATGATGTTTGCTATGGTTGTAGTGAATACAAAAGTTGTAGCTAATTTCATAATCTTGCTTGTGTTCAAAGTTCATGGACATAGGCCCGATAATTTAGGAGCTATAGATTTTGTAATTTCATTTTCAGATTTTACATGCTCTCTGTAGAAACCTGAATGATTGTCTTGTTTGACTTAGCTACGCTTTTAATCATGTATTAGAGATAATAGAACAAGTGTAGTGCCTTTCATGAGCTTTCCAAATTTGTTAAAGATCATCCATTTTGGTGTTGTAGAGCTCTAGTTATAAGCTTGCGAAGTTGCATGGCAGAACCTGTCCAAGTCTGGATAGAGGTGCTCAATTGTGCTTGATTGACCTTGTTAATGGTGGAATCACCTTGTGATGATAATAAACATGTTTTATATAATTTAATAATATTTCTATAAAGCTAAGGTTCATACTTGTTTGATGTCTGTAACTCCAGGTATGCCATTTTGAAACTACTACTACTTTTCTGTCCTAGTTCGGTATAGATCTGAAACATTGGCATGTTTGACCAAGTTAGCTTTGGAATAAGCTTTTGGTGATAATAACAAAGTTGTAGATAATTCATGTATCTAGCTACTGTTAACATTTGGTGGTATTTGGCCTTGTGGTTTGTGAGTTATGCCTGTTTAAAGTTGGGTTTTAGAAATGGCTGCTCTTTGTCAATTGTGGATCAGTTTCTGTAAATGGGTATATTTGACTTAGTTACCTTGAGAATCATGCTAAGATGATTAAATATTAATTGTAGAAAATTTCATAAGCTTTCCAGAATGTCTTGTTGCATGGCTATTGGATTTGTATAACTCTAGTTATGATCCAAACATGAAGCTATTGTTTCCAGTCCAGAAATAGACATGCTAGTTGTGGTTGTTTACTCCATGTGTTGCTAAGTGTGGCTTATGCCCTTGTTGATGGTCAAGTTATGATACTTGTGACCTTGTTAAACTTGTGTCATGCTTGATGTGCTTGATCTCTATAGTTAGTTGTGTGATGTTAGTTAAATAGCTATTGGTGTCTATGTCTTGCATAATCTTGTGTTTGTCTTGAATGCTTATGTGGTGCATCTTGTGTTACCATTCATCACATTCATACACATGCATCTTGCATCTCATTTAGGTACGCTAGATGAACCACGTGAAGGATGTGATGTGGAGCCGAACTCGAAGATTTGGTTTGGTGGATCTATCCCGAAGATGGAAGGACTAAGCAAGTGCTAGGACCAGAGATGTCACCAAGACGGTGCAAGCTAACTGAACTGACTTGTGTCGGATCCTAGGCAAGTCTCGGAGCAATCTAAGTCTCTCATGTTTTTACAAATATCTTGAATATCTTTTATTGTTGATGATGCATTAAGTATAGGGATTGGTTGGAACCATTTGTTGCATTATATCCTTACCTTGTCCAGATAAAATCCTATGAATCCTAATTAAGTGTAGGATCAAATGATGCTTAGCTATGCTTAGACCGGTAGAAGTCGGGTGATTTCTTGTCACCTGCGAGATATAGGATGAGCTCTGGTCACGGTTGGCTATATTTGCTATCATAAAAAAAGAACCATGTGTTAATAATAAAAAGAGACCAGACAGGATGACAGTAGTGCAGCAACAAGGCATGGAGGTCTTGGGTGTGAATCTATCCCCGTCTATGTCGTTTAAGGACCGATACGTTGTACGTCCTCATGTCATGTTGAACGTAGCCTAACACTTAGCTGGCCGGATAACTCATTCCGATCACGAAGCCTAGTAGCTCGACTCAGGCCAGGAACACAAGCAGTGGCGCGCATTCTGGAGGTAGTAAGGATGTGCGGAGAGCCATTGGCATAACTCCAAGGTGGGTTAGAGTCCCGAGCAACCTTGGCAGAGTGGTTCTCTGAGAACGCCGATCTATTTGGACTCGCGAGTCCTGAATTGTGCCAAAGGTGACTTGATTGCGACCCTAACGGGGGAAGCAGGGGTTGTGTTAGGAATACCCCTCTAGCTGGATAGGAATCGATTTGAATCGCCGTCTCTCCCGGATAGTGAGAACTTGACTGAGCAGCGGCAACGTAGATTCACTAAATTTAAAGATATGGTTAAAGGATGATGATGATGATGATAATGACAATGAGCCATGAAATACCTGATATGGTTATTATTGTTTGCAACTTAATCAAGTGATTGATTAGTACAAGTTCTAATATAGATGGTAGGTAATGGCTAAAAGTCACTGCTAGTATAGGTGAATAATGCTAATGGTCACTCAAGCTTTTATGCAAAAATGTTGTCCAGCTAGATCCACTAATAAAGCCTTGCAAAATCCTTGGTGTCACGTTATTTTTGGTTTATGATGGGTAAGTCTAGCTGAGTACATTCGAGTACTCAGGGTTTATCCCACCATGTTGCAGGTGAAGTTCTCGGTCTGTTGAAGATGGTGGCTAACCACCGGTGGGCTCAGTGATTCTGTATTTACTTCTCATCTATATGCTTTTGTCTAAGGATGTCACTTATGCTAGCAATGTATTTAGAACTTATATTAAGGTAATCATTTGAAAGCTATGTTGTTTTCACTAAGCGGTTTTGAAACTCAAACTTGTACTATTATTTGTGAACCCATTTGTAATATTATTTTCGCTGCAACTCTGCATATGGGATGTGTATTTGCTTAATCACGTGATCTTGGTTGTGATGTTGATTTACTAAGGTCTTTTGGGACACTCGGTGGACTACCGGGTTTATATAAGTGAAAGTATGCTCGTGTCAACGTATTAGCGGGGACAACCGTACTTGATCTTGTATAAATTGGGCGGTTCTGTTACAGCTGGCATTAGAGCAAGATTAAGCATAATACTATCATGTACATAGTTTTAAAAACAAAGTTTTGGTTTGAAAAATCCTATTTTGACTAAAACTTTAGCTACAGGCAAATTTGTCAAAACTTATTTGCAAAACTATGCTAGCGACATCCTCCTTTATGCCCAGTTAAGGACTATTAGGTGGCTATCTAAGTACTAACATGGGAATTTTTACTTTCGTCGTCCATACGGCGTGCTATAGTATGGAGGCCATTCGCTTGTATGGTAATGTATGGATCAATTGCCTCTACGTCCAGGTAAGTGTGAGTTGTGAGAGCATGATCGTCTAACTGTCGGTCTAGGGGAGAGTTAGCTGTGGTTACTAGAATATTTACATGTTACACACATGTATATATGAAGGTACTTAATTGCGGGTATATTTATCGGGTAGCTATGGATATCGAAGTATATACATCTAGGGATGTATATATGGAGAGTATCTTAGTTTACTGCTTTCATTGTGTGCTTATTTATCTCTTGTGGGGATGGGATGCAATGAATTTGCCTACAGGTACGCTAACCACGAATGCGTAGATTGAATGTAGCTGACGACTAGCTATATATCGAGAGAGTATGTGTTATGCCACTGACATAGAACGTGATTGCCACCTTAGGCTGGCAATTTTGTGAGGACGAATAGGATGAGCATGCATCATGATTGTGCTTGTGCATAAATATGCTTCCCTCACTTTGTTCTAATATTAAGTAACTTGTGATCAATGTGATGTTACTATCTTCCCTGTGTGAAGCTAGACAAAATGCCTGGTCCCATGCTACTTGAATAGCTAGGCTTGAAGGTAGTGTGTGATTAGTTTCGTCCTGTATGTTTGCTTCCAAAGGAAATAAAAGATAGCAGTACCTTACCACCATGTTCGCATGTTTGTGTGTAGTGGTGTTGTTGTAGGTGACTACTTGTTAGGTGCAAGCTTTGTGCTTAGTAATAGTCGCTTAAGCTAATTGGATTGAGTGTTTCAAAATGCTCGCTTAAGAACAGGATATATGTGTGGATGCTCATTATCTAGGTAGTGCCATAGTTGTCACCCTTTTGTCTCGGTAAGCATACGAGTGTAGAAGAGTGCTATCCTAGAACAGCGTCCAAGTTTTGATAATCACATGGTGGTCGTTTCCAATTGAGTTCTCTCTTAGGAACCTGAGCCTATACATGTGGATGCTAGCCTTGAACGTTGCGCTATGAAGACCTTTATCCATGCCTTTGCTTGACCTTAGGCCCAAGCTTAGTTCCCTTGAATGCTTGCATGTTTCGTGGTTGTCCCGCTCCTATGTGGGAGGACTGTAATAGAACCACCCAATTTATACAAGATCAAGTACGGCTGTCCCTGCTAACACGTTGACACGCGCATACTTTCACTCATATAAACCCGGTAGTTCGCCGAGTGTCCCGAAAGACCTCGGTAAATCAACATCACAACCAAGATCGCGTGATTAAGCAAATACACATCACATACGCAGGGTTGCAGCGGAAAATAATATTACAAATGAATTCACAAATAATAGTACAAGTTTGGGTTTCAAAACCGATTAGTGAAAACAACATAGCTTTCAAAAGATTACATTAATATATGTTCCAAATACATTGCTAGCATAAGTGACATCATCCGACAAAAGCATATAGATGAGAAGTAACTATAGAATCACCGAGCCACTGGCGGTTAGCCACCATCTTCACAGGCCAAGAACTTCACCTGCAACATGGTGGGATAAACCCTGAGTACGAGAAGGTACTCAGCTAGACTTACCCGTCAAAACCAGAAATAAAGGACACCAAGGGTCATGCAAGGCTTATGAGGTGGGCTAGCTTGACACAGTTGCATAAAAGAGCTTATGAATATAGTAACCAATTTAAACTTAGCATCAAGCTTAGCATCATTTACCTATCCACTAGATTAGCACATGTACTAGAGCACTCACTTATTAGGAGCAATCAATATTAACCATAGCAGGTATAATAAGGCTGTTATCATCATATCATCATTTTCGAACCATTAGGTTATTAGTGTATCTACATTGGAGATAAGCCCGTCAAGTTCTCACTAACCGGGAGAGACGGCGACTCGAATCGAATTACAACTCAGCTGAGGGGGTATTCCTAACTCTCACCCTGGCATACTTTGCAAGGGTAGCCGTGGGTCACCTTTGGGACAACTCAGGAACCAAATTCGCGGGTTCGATCAGCGCCAGCACTCTCAGGGATTACCCTTCTGCCAGGACGATTAGGACTTTTAAATCACCTGCCCTTGGACTCACGCCTACGGCTCCCTTCCGAGGCGCACTTTATACTTATCGACTCCCGGCCTGAGGTGAGCTACTCGGCTTCGTGGTTGGTCTCCAGACCCGGCCAACTAAGAGAGAGGCATGCGTTCAACATGAACAGGAAAGGCTCCAAGATTCAGTCCTTAAGCGACACAGACGGAGTCACTGCAAACCGGCAAGCCTCCGTCCGATCTTCATTTCAAATTAAGACTGGTTCTTTTCCACGATAGCAAATATAGCCAACCGTGCCACATGTATCTTCCTATATCTCGCAGGTGACAGGAAATCACCCGACTTCTACCGTGTTTAAGCAGGGCTAAGCACTACACGAGCCTGAGCTACATAGGATTCAGGGTATCAATATCTGGACAAGGATTGGATAACCAATGCAGCAAGTGTTTGCATCCAACACCTAAACTTAATGCAACAACATATATATATGTAACAATAATACTTTAACTGCATTTTGGAAATTAGGAGGCTTAATATGCTCCGGGGCTTGCCTGGGATCCGACACGAATCAGTCAAGTTAGCTTGCTCCGTCTTGACGACGTCTCCACTCTAGGCATGCACTCCAGGGTCCTTCCATCCTCGGGAGGGATCCACCAACACCATCTTCGGGTTTGGCTCCAACATCTCGTCCTTCACGTGGTGCATCTAGCGTACCTAGATGAGATGCAAGATGCAAGTGCATGAATATGAAGAATAGTACCATGAGACGCATCACAAATAGCAAGCAAGACAAGCATCGTTTACACTAAACACACTTAAGTACTTTGCGATGCTTAACTTAACATCACACAATCTATCATGCTAAGATAACAAAGAATATTATACATGGTACATAAGTCTCACAAGATCTCAGGTGTATTTAACTTAATTACCAAGGACGTGAACCACACCTAGCAACATGCAAAGCAAGTCAAGGTGAAGCAACAACTATAACCGGAATATGCCAATTTCTGGACTTGCAAACAACAGCTTCATAAATCAATCATATCTGGAGTTTTATAAATCCAAATGATATAAAACAAGACATTCTGGAAAGCTTAGGAAATTATCCACATTTCATCTTTAATCGTCTCAGCATGATTCCCAAGTTATCATGAGCAAACATGCTAATCTTTTAAGTCTGTGCAGAATGTAATCAAAATCTGACAGTAAATTTATTAAGCATGCAACTCCTAAACTATCAGACCTAGGATCATGAAAATTTAACACAAGCAAGATAAGATAATCATCTACGACTTTTGTATTTACCAAACCTACAGTAAACATCATTTACACCATGAAACTAGTTGCACAAGTAACACTTGCACCAGCAGCCTAAACAGCAGAGGCACAGCTATGGACAGATAACTTATAGGAACTTTAGAGAAGCATAAATGGAGTTCTAGACCTCCGACAAACATGATTCTTAACTTTATGGAAATATTATAAAGTTACCTACAACTTTCTTATTATCATCTTAAGATGATTTCATAGTTAACAAGGTCAATTAAACCAAGGAAGACATCTATATCCAAAACATGAACAGAAACTGATATGCTACTTTAAACAGCTATAAGTTGAGTTCCACATGTCCAATAAATATGGTTCTGGAATTTTTGGAAAGCTTAACAAATTTTGAACAACTTTGCTATAAACATCTAGAACTAATTCTGCTACTAACAAGGTCACACATGGCACACAAAGCAACCCTGTCTGGGTTTGGGCAGAAACTGCCACAGTACTTTAAACAACTATAGCTAAACACATACTTAACCAAAAATTGTGCTCTTTAGCTTTTTGAAAAGCTTATGAAAATTACTACAACTCATTTATTATCAACAAGGCATGATTCATAACTTAACTGAGCCAAACAATGCATACATGCAGAACTGTCCAGAATAGAAGCAAAGCAGCATATGTCATTTGTTATTTTTCATATCTCTAAATTGATCAAGCCTAAAATCCTGAAATTTTTACCACACATCAAACATCACATGAGTAGCATGCCACAAAAATTTCACTTCATTTGGAGCCCTACAACTGCAGTTATGAAAAAGACAAATACAACTAGAATTGAAAACCTAGATGCATAAATCCATTTTCACAGCTAAAATTTTAAACTAAAACATGAAAGATTATAGATCTACTGCATAGAAAACTTAACAAGGATTCCAAAAAGTCCTCATTTGCTATTTTACGAATTTCCTATGATTTACTATGAAGTTTCAAAGTTTTACCCGACTTACAACAAATAGGTCCTCGGAAGCACTATTCACTTGAGTCAATGACATTGCAGTTAGGCCCCTGACTTTCGTCGAATTCTAGTAAACAGTCCCTGACGGGATTAGGAAGCAGAGGAGGCACTGTGGCTCGTCGGTGACGGTCGTAGGGGGCTCTTCGGCGATGGTGGAGCGGCGGCGGAGCACCGGGAGGCCCGCGCGCACTTGCCGGTGGCCTCGGCTTGGCCGGCATTGTCCTAGGAAGGTCCAGCCACGTGCATGGGCGACATGCCTCGGCGGCGGCCGGCTATGGCAGCGGCGAGGCGACGTGGTAGTGGCGTTGTACGGCACGAGCGCGGAGCTGGGCATGGGGAGGCCGAGGGGCAGCAGCGCTGGCGGCAGAGCTTCGCTTGGCGGCATAGAGGAGGGAGTCCGGCAGCACGGCGTTCATGGCGGCGGCATGGTGCCGTCTCCTGGAAGCAGGAGAGGGAAGGGGAAGGGAGAGGGAGAGATTGGAGAGGCAGCGAACTGAGGGCGTCGGGGCGGTCTTTATGGACGTCGAGCCCTGACCGGAGGGGCCAGCGACGACGTACGGGCGCCACGGCGCGTCCATGCGGCGTCGCCGGTCTGTGGCCGGTCGGCCACCGAGCTGGCTTGCGTCTGAATCAACGTCCATGTTTCTCCGACTGAAACTCCATTTTCAACGATCCATAACTCCAAATCTGTTCGTCCTTTGCCACAATTTCAGTAATACAAGATGTAGAGCTACATGGGAACTACAACTTTGTCAACATGAGTTAGAGCTGGATCGACCTAGATTGGGAGTTACATTGTTCCAAAGTATGAACCCCGAAACTGTAAAACAGCTTAACACTTAGCAAAATTTGCTAAGTCTAAAACAACCCCAATTCTGCCATGTGGGCCACTTTTGAGGGTGTTCTGATCATTTTCATGAGATGACCATAAAACAACTTTTGTTCCTTAGCAAGTTTACTACAACTTTGCTTAAGGGTGCTCCTCCATGCAAACACTCCAAGCTGCACTTTTTAATAGTCAAACAAAACTAGTTCTAGGGTCAACATGAGTCAACTAGGGCTTAGAAACCTAATTTGGACTAATGACCTTTATGAACATTGTTCCTAATGACAGTATAAATGTAGCTAGGGTGTTTTGGTGGGTCACCACATTCATTTGCATGTGATGCAATTGCTCTAGCTTCTCAAATCAATTTAAACATGCATTTGCAACACATGGAATGTTAACTCGAAACAAGCGAAACAATCCGTTGAAACACTGGACCCTAGTACATGGGACATGTACAACCCCTCTAGGGTACTAGGCATAACACACAGACACCACAGAAGGTACAAACATACATGAGCAGTAAAGAACACCGTGTTGCAACATGGAAACATAGAATGATGCACATGTGGTAATGATATGAATGTGCTTATGTGATGCAATGCAGATGCACCAATGTAAGGCAAACACCAGGGGTGTTACAGCCCTCCCCCTTAAAGGAATCGCGTCCCGAGATTCGGTGCGAAAGACTTTTAAGGGAAGAGAAACTTGTCATCCAGTTCCCAACATCAGTGATAGCATTAGGCTACTTAACTTTGGAGTATCAGAGAGGCTAATTTGGTCACGACACTTTCTGATACTTGCTCTTCATCATAAGCTATTGTCTGAAGAATTTCCTTCGTTGGCGTCCATAAAGCATCGTTACATTGGAAGGAATCCAAGATAGCACTGTCCTGCGTACTTCGTCCACGATGTACGAAGAGTGATACAAGCGTAGACTAAATACTTGTAACATCTACTTCCCTAGTGGATATAACATAGATAGATGGACTTTGCACTAGATCGCAGTCGGTTGACGTATATTCCTTACAACGGGGTTATATTGGCTC